>NC_056732.1:150432800-150687800 GCF_019279795.1 Protopterus annectens
TAGCACAGGAGCAGTTCTGATTATTATTGTAATACCTAGCACAGGAGTGGTTCTGATTATTATTGTGATATCTAGCACAGGAGCAGTTCTGATTATTATTGTGATACCTAGCACTGGAGCAGTTGTGACTATTATTGTGATACCTAGCACAGGAGCAGTTGTGATTATTATCATGATACCTAGAACAGCAGCATTTGTGATTATTATCGTGATACCTAGCACAGGAGCAGTTTTGATTATTATTGTGATACCTAGCACAGGAGCAGTTCTAATTATTATTGTGATACCTAACACAGGAGCACTTCTGATTATTATTGTGACACCTAGCACAGGACCAATTGTGATTATTATTGTGACACCTAGCACAGGAGCAGTTCTGATTATTATTGTGATACCTAGCACAGGAGCAGTTTTGATTATTATTGTGATAGCTAGCACAGGAACAGTTGGGATTATTATTGTGATATCTAGCAAAGGAACAGTTCTGATTATTATTGTGATACATAGCACAGGAGCAGTTCTGATTATTATTGTGATACCGAGCACAGGAGCAGTTGTGATTATTATTGTGATACCTAGCACAGGAGCAGTTGTGATTATTATCGTGACACCTAGCACAGGAGCAGTTCTGATTATTATTGTGATACCTAGCACAGGAGCAGTTGTGATTATTATTGTGATACCTAGCACAGGACCAGTTGTGATTATGATTGTGATACCTAGCACAGGAGCAGTTGTGATTATTATTGTGATACCTAGCACAGCAGCAGTTGTGATTATTATTATGATACCTAGCACAGGAGCAGTTGTGATTATTATTGTGATACCTAGCACAGGAGCAGTTCTGATTATTATTGTGATACCTAGCACAGGAGCAGTTCTGATTATTATTGTGATACCTAGCACAGGAGCAGTTCTGATTATTATTGTGATACCTAGCACAGGAGCAGTTGTGATTATTATTGTGATACCTAGCACAGGAGCAGTTGTGATTATTATTGTGATACCTAGCACAGGAGCAGTTGTGATTATTATTGTGATACCTAGCACAGGAGCAGTTGTGGATATTATTGTGATACCTAGCACATGGGCAGTTGTGATTATTGTGACACCTAGCACAGGAGCAGTTGTGATTATTATTGTGATACCTAGCACAGGAGCAGTTGTGATTATTATTGTGATACCTAGCACAGGAGCAGTTGTGATTATTATTGTGATACCTAGCACAGGAGCAGTTCTGATTATTATTGTGATACCTAGCACAGGAGCAGTTCTGATTATTATTGTGATACCTAGCACAGGAGCAGTTCTGATTATTATTGTGATACCTAGCACAGGAGCAGTTCTGATTATTATTGTGATACCTAGCACAGGAGCAGTTGTGATTATTATTGTGATACCTAGCACAGGAGCAGTTGTGATTATTATTGTGATACCTAGCACAGGAGCAGTTGTGATTATTATTGTGATACCTAGCACAGGAGCAGTTGTGATTATTATTGTGATACCTAGCACAGGAGCAGTTGTGATTATTATTGTGATACCTAGCACAGGAGCAGTTCTGATTATTATTGTGATACCTAGCACAGGAGCAGTTCTGATTATTATTGTGATACCTAGCACAGGAGCAGTTCTGATTATTATTGTGATACCTAGCACAGGAGCAGTTCTGATTATTATTGTGATACCTAGCACAGGAGCAGTTGTGATTATTATTGTGATACCTAGCACAGGAGCAGTTCTGATTATTATTGTGATACCTAGCACAGGAGCAGTTGTGATTATTATTGTGATACCTAGCACAGGAGCAGTTGTGATTATTATTGTGATACCTAGCACAGGAGCAGTTCTGATTATTATTGTGATACCTAGCACAGGAGCAGTTCTGATTATTATTGTGATACCTAGCACAGGAGTTCTGATTATTATTGTGATACCTAGCACAGGAGCAGTTGTGATTATTATTGTGATACCTAGCACAGGAGCAGTTGTGATTATTATTGTGATACCTAGCACACACAGGAGCAGTTCTGATTATTATTGTGATACCTAGCACAGGAGCAGTTGTGATTATTATTGTTATACCTAGAACAGGAACAGTTGTGATTATTATTGTGATTTCTAGCACAGGAGCAGTTCTGATTATTATTCTGATACCTAGCACAGGATCCGTTCTGATTATTATTGTGATACCTAGAAGAAAAGCAGTTCTGATTATTATTGTTATACCTAGCACAGGAGCAGTTCTGATTATTATTGTGATACCTAGCACAGGAGCAGTTGTGATTATTATTGTGATACCTAGCACAGGAGCAGTTCTGATTATTATTGTGATACCTAGCACATGAGCAGTTGTGATTATTTTGACACCTAGTCCAGGAGCAGTTGTGATTATTATTGTGACACCTAGCACAGGAGCAGTTGTGATTATTATTGTGATACCTAGCACAGGAGCAGTTGTGATTATTATTGTGATACCTAGCACAGGAGCAGTTGTGATTATTATTGTGATACCTAGCACAGGAGCAGTTGTGATTATTATTGTGACACCTAGCACAGGAGCAGTTGTGATTATTATTGTGATCCCTAGCACAGGAGCAGTTGTGATTATTATTGTGACACCTAGCACAGGAGCAGTTCTGATTATTATTGTGATACCTAGCACAGGAGCAGTTCTGATTATTATTGTGATACCTAGCACAGGAGCAGTTCTGATTATTATTGTGATACCTAGCACAGGAGCAGTTGTGATTATTATTGTGATACCTAGCACAGGAGCAGTTGTGATTATTATTGTGATACCTAGCACAGGAGCAGTTGTGATTATTATTGTGATACCTAGCACAGGAGCAGTTGTGATTATTATTGTGATACCTAGCACAGGAGCAGTTGTGATTATTATTGTGATACCTAGCACAGGAGCAGTTCTGATTATTATTGTGACACCTAGCACAGGAGCAGTTCTGATTATTATTGTGATACCTAGCACAGGAGCAGTTGTGATTATTATTGTGATACCTAGCACAGGAGCAGTTGTGATTATTATTGTGATACCTAGCACAGGAGCAGTTGTGATTATTATTGTGATACCTAGCACAGGAGCAGTTCTGATTATTATTGTGATACCTAGCACAGGAGCAGTTCTGATTATTATTGTGATACCTAGCACAGGAACAGTTGTGATTATTATTGTGATACCTAGCACAGGAGCAGTTCTGATTATTATTGTGATACCTAGCACAGGAGCAGTTCTGATTATTATTGTGATACCTAGCACAGGAGCAGTTCTGATTATTATTGTGATACCTAGCACAGGAGCAGTTCTGATTATTATTGTGATACCTAGCACAGGAGCAGTTCTGATTATTATTGTGATACCTAGCACAGGAGCAGTTTTGATTATTATTGTGATACCTAGCACAGGAGCAGTTGTGATTATTATTGTGATACCTAGCACAGGAGCAGTTGTGATTATTATTGTGATACCTAGCACAGGAGCAGTTCTGATTATTATTGTGATACCTAGCACAGGAGCAGTTGTGATTATTATTGGTATACCTAGAACAGGAACAGTTGTGATTATTATTGTGATTTCTAGCACAGGAGCAGTTCTGATTATTATTCTGATACCTAGCACAGGAGCAGTTCTGATTATTATTGTGATACCTAGCACAGGAGCAGTTCTGATTATTATTGTGATACCTAGCACAGGAGCAGTTCTGATTATTATTGTGATACCTAGCACAGGAGCAGTTGTGATTATTATTGTGATACCTAGCACAGGAGCAGTTGTGATTATTATTAAGACACCTAGCACAGCAGCAGTTGTGATTATTATTGTGACACCTAGCACAGGAGCAGTTGTGATTATTATTGTGACACCTAGCACAGGAGCAGTTGTGATTATTATTGTGATACCTAGCACAGGAGCAGTTGTGATTATTATTGTGATACCTAGCACAGGAGCAGTTGTGATTATTATTGTGATACCTAGCACAGGAGCAGTTGTGATTATTATTGTGACACCTAGCACAGGAGCAGTTGTGATTATTATTGTGATCCCTAGCACAGGAGCAGTTGTGATTATTATTGTGACACCTAGCACAGGAGCAGTTCTGATTATTATTGTGATACCTAGCACAGGAGCAGTTCTGATTATTATTGTGATACCTAGCACAGGAGCAGTTCTGATTATTATTGTGATACCTAGCACAGGAGCAGTTGTGATTATTATTGTGATACCTAGCACAGGAGCAGTTGTGATTATTATTGTGATACCTAGCACAGGAGCAGTTGTGATTATTATTGTGATACCTAGCACAGGAGCAGTTGTGATTATTATTGTGATACCTAGCACAGGAGCAGTTCTGATTATTATTGTGATACCTAGCACAGGAGCAGTTCTGATTATTATTGTGATACCTAGCACAGGAGCAGTTCTGATTATTATTGTGACACCTAGCACAGGACCAGTTGTGATTATTATTGTGACACCTAGCACAGGAGCAGTTCTGATTATTATTGTGATACCTAGCACAGGAGCAGTTTTGATTATTATTGTGATACCTAGCACAGGAACAGTTGGGATTATTACTGTGATACCTAGCACAGGAGCAGTTGTGTTTATTATTGTGATATCTAGCAAAGGAACAGTTCTGATTATTATTGTGATACATAGCACAGGAGCAGTTCTGATTACTATTCTGATACCTAGCACAGGAGCAGTTCTGATTATTATTGTGATACCGAGCACAGGAGCAGTTGTGATTATTATTGTGATACCTAGCACAGGAGTAGTTGTGATTATTATCGTGACACCTAGCACAGGAGCAGTTCTGATTATTATTGTGATACCTAGCACAGGAGCAGTTGTGATTATTATTGTGATACCTAGCACAGGACCAGTTGTGATTATGATTGCGATACCTAGCACAAGAGCAGTTGTGATTATTATTGTGATACCTAGCACAGGAGCAGTTGTGATTATTGTGACACCTAGCACTGGAGCAATTGTGATTATTATTGTGATACCTTGCACAGAATCAGTTCTGATTATTATTGTGATACCTAGCACAGGAGCAGTTCTGATTATTATTGTGATACCTAGCACAGGAGCAGTTGTGATTATTATTGTGATACCTAGCACAGGAGCAGTTGTGATTATTATTGTGATACCTAGCACAGGAGCAGTTGTGGATATTATTGTGATACCTAGCACATGGGCAGTTGTGATTATTGTGGCACCTAGCACAGGAGCAGGTGTGATTACTATTATGACACCTAGCACAGGAGCAGTTGTGATTATTATTGTGACACCTAGCACAGGAGCAGTTGTGAATATTCTTGTGATACCTAGCACAGGAGCAATTATGATTATTATTGTGATACCTAGCACAGCAGCAGTTGTGATGTTTATTGTGATACCTAGCACAGGAGCAGTTGTTATTATTATTGTGACACCTAGCACAGGAGCAGTTGTGATTATTATTGTGATCCCTAGCACAGGAGCAGTTGTGATCATTGTGACACCTAGCACAGAAGCAGTTGTGATTATTGTGACACCTAGCACAAGAGCATTTGTGATTATTATTGTGACACCTAGCACAGCAGCAGTTGTGATTATTATTGTGATACCTAGCACAGGAGCAGTTGTGATTATTATTGTGATACCTAGCACAGGAGCAGTTGTGATTATTATTGTGATACCTAGCACAGGAGCAGTTGTGATTATTATTGTGACACCTAGCACAGGAGCAGTTGTGATTATTATTGTGATCCCTAGCACAGGAGCAGTTGGGATCATTGTGACACCTAGCACAGAAGCAGTTGTGATTATTTTTGTGACACCTAGCACAGAAGCAGTTGTAATTATTATTGTGACAGCTAGCACAGGAGCAGTTGTGATTATTATTGTGATTCCCAGCACAGGAGCAGTTCTGATTATTACTGTGATACCTAGCACAGGAGCAGTTGTGATTATTATTGTGATACCTAGCACAGGAGCAGTTGTGATTATAATTGTGACACCTAGCACAGGAGCAGTTGTGATTATTATTATGACACCTAGCACAGGAGCAGTTGTGATTATTGTGACACCTAGCACAAGAGCATTTGTGATTATTATTGTGACACCTAGCACAGCAGCAGTTGTGATTATTATTGTGATACCTAGCACAGGAGCAGTTGTGATTATTATTGTGATACCTAGCACAGGAGCAGTTGTGATTATTATTGTGATACCTAGCACAGGAGCAGTTGTGATTATTATTGTTATACTTAGCACATGAGCAGTTGTGATTATTGTGACACCTAGCACAGGAGCACATGTGATTATTATTGTGATACCTAGCACAGGAGCAGTTGTGATTATTATTGTGATACCTAGCACAGGAGCAGTTGTGATTATTATTGTGATACCTAGCACAGGAGCAGTTGTGATTATTATTGTGACACCTAGCACAGGAGCAGTTGTGATTATTATTGTGACACCTAGCACAGGAGCAGTTGTGATTATTGTGACACCTAGCACAGGAGCAGTTGTGATTATTATTGTGACACCTAGCACAGGAGCAGTTGTGATTATTATTGTGATACCTAGCACAGGAGCAGTTCTGATTATTATTGTGATACCTAGCACAGGAGCAGTTGTGATTATTATTGTGATACCTAGCACAGGAGCAGTTGTGATTATTATTGTGATACCTAGCACAGGAGCAGTTCTGATTATTATTGTGATACCTAGCACAGGAGCAGTTCTGATTATTATTGTGATACCTAGCACAGGAGCAGTTTTGATTATTATTGTGACACCTAGCACAGGAGCAGTTGTGATTATTATTGTGATACCTAGCACAGGAGCAGTTGTGATTATTATTGTGATACCTAGCACAGGAGCAGTTGTGATTATTATTGTGACACCTAGCACAGGAGCAGTTGTGATTATTATTGTGATACCTAGCACAGGAGCAGTTGTGATTATTGTGACACCTAGCACAGGAGCAGTTGTGATTATTATTATGACACCTAGCACAGGAGCAGTTGTGATTATTATTGTGACACCTAGCACAGGAGCAGTTGTGATTATTATTGTGATACCTAGCACAGGAGCAGTTCTGATTATTATTGTGATACCTAGCACAAGAGCAGTTGTGATTATTATTGTAATACCTAGCACAGGAGCAGTTGTGATTATTATTGTAATACCTAGCACAGGAGTAGTTCTGATTATTATTGTGATATCTAGCACAAGAGCAGTTCTGATTATTATTGTGATACCTAGCACAGGAGCAGTTTTGATTATTATTGTGACACCTAGCACAGGAGCAGTTGTGATTATTATTGTGATACCTAGCACAGGAACAGTTATGAATATTATTGTGATACCTAGCACAGGAGCAGTTCTGATTATTATTCTGATACCTAGCACAGCAGCAGTTCTGATTATTATTGTGATACATAGCACAGGAGCATTTCTGATTATTGTTGTGATACCTAGCACGGGAACAGTTCTAACTGTTATTGTGATACCTAGCACAGGAGCAGTTCTGATTATTATTGTGATACCTAGCACAGGAGCAGTTCTCATTTTTATTGTGATGCCTAGCACAAGAGCAGTTTTGATTATTATTGTGATACCTAGCACAGGAGCAGTTGTGATTTCTATTGTGATACCTAGCACAGGAGCATTTGTGATTATTATTGTGATACCTAGCACAGGAGCAGTTCTGATTATTATTGTCATACCTAGCACAGGAGCAGTTGTGATTATTATTGTTATACCTAGAACAGGAACAGTTGTGATTATTATTGTGATTTCTAGCACAGGAGCAGTTCTGATTATTATTCTGATACCTAGCACAGGATCGGTTCTGATTATTATTGTGATACCTAGAAGAAAAGCAGTTCTGATTATTATTGTGACACCTAGCACAGGAGCAGATGTGATTATTATTGTGGTACCTAGCACAGGAGCAGTTGTGATTATTATTGTGATACCTAGAACAGGAGCAGTTCTGATTATTGTGACACCTAGCACAGGAGCAGTTGTGATTATTATTGTGATACCTAGCACAGGAGCAGTTGTGATTATTATTGTGATACCTAGCACAGGAGCAGTTCTGATTATTATTGTGATACCTAGCACAGGAGCAGTTGTGATTATTATTGTGATACCTAGCACAGGAGCAGTTGTGATTATTATTGTGATACCTAGCACAGGAGCAGTTGTGATTATTATTGTGATACCTAGCACATGAGCAGTTGTGATTATTTTGACACCTAGTCCAAGAGCAGTTGTGATTATTATTGTGACACCTAGCACAGGAGCAGTTGTGATTATTATTGTGACACCTAGCACAGGAGCAGTTGTGATTATTATTGGGATACCTAGCACAGGAGCAGTTGTGATTATTATTGTGATACCTAGCACAGGAGCAGTTGTGATTATTATTGTGATACCTAGCACAGGAGCAGTTGTGATTATTATTGTGACACCTAGCACAGGAGCAGTTGTGATTATTATTGTGATCCCTAGCACAGGAGCAGTTGTGATTATTATTGTGACACCTAGCACAGGAGCAGTTCTGATTATTATTGTAATACCTAGCACAGGAGTGGTTCTGATTATTATTGTGATACCTAGCACAGGAGCAGTTGTGACTATTATTGTGATACCTAGCACAGGAGCAGTTGTGATTATTATCATGATACCTAGCACAGGAGCAGTTGTGATTATTATTGTGATACCTAGCACAGGAGCAGTTTTGATTATTATTGTGATACCTAGCACAGGAGCAGTTCTGATTATTATTGTGATACCTAGCACAGGAGCAGTTTTGATTATTATTGTGATACCTAGCACAGGAGCAGTTGTGATTATTATTGTGATACCTAGCACAGGAGCAGTTGTGATTATTATTGTGATGTCTAGCACAGGAACAGTTCTGATTATTATTGTGATACCTAGCACAGGAGCAGTTCTGATTATTATTGTGATACCTAGCACAGGAGCAGTTCTGATTATTATTGTGATACCTAGCACAGGAGCAGTTCTGATTATTATTGTGATACCTAGCACAGGAGCAGTTGTGATTATTATTGTGACACCTAGCACAGGAGCAGTTCTGATTATTATTGTGATACCTAGCACAGGAGCAGTTGTGATTATTATTGTGATACCTAGCACAGGAGCAGTTGTGATTATTATTGTGATACCTAGCACAGCAGCAGTTGTGATTATTATTATGATACCTAGCACAGGAGCAGTTGTGATTATTGTGACACCTAGCACAGGAACAATTGTGATTATTATTGTGATACCTAGCACAGGAGCAGTTCTGATTATTATTGTGATACCTAGCACAGGAGCAGTTGTGATTATTATTGTGATACCTAGCACAGGAGCAGTTGTGATTATTATTGTGATACCTAGCACAGGAGCAGTTGTGATTATTGTGACACCTAGCACAGGAGCAGTTGTGATTATTATTGTGACACCTAGCACAGGAGCAGTTGTGATTATTATTGTGACACCTAGCACAGGAGCAGTTGTGATTATTATTGTGATACCTAGCACAGGAGCAGTTTTGATTATTATTGTGATAGCTAGCACAGGAACAGTTGGGATTATTATTGTGATACCTAGCACAGGAGCAGTTGTGTTTATTATTGTGATATCTAGCAAAGGAACAGTTCTGATTATTATTGTGATACATAGCACAGGAGCAGTTCTGATTACTATTGTGATACCTGGCACAGGAGCAGTTCTGATTATTATTGTGATACCGAGCACAGGAGCAGTTCTGATTATTATTGTGATACCTAGCACAGGAGCAGTTGTGATTATTATCGTGACACCTAGCACAGGAGCAGTTCTGATTATTATTGTGATACCTAGCACAGGAGCAGAAGTGATTATTATTGTGATACCTAGCACAGGACCAGTTGTGATTATGATTGTGATACCTAGCACAGCAGCAGTTGTGATTATTATTATGATAACTAGCACAGGAGCAGTTGTGATTATTGTGACACCTAGCACAGGAACAATTGTGATTATTATTGTGATACCTAGCACAGGAGCAGTTCTGATTATTATTGTGATACCTAGCACAGGAGCAGTTGTGATTATTATTGTGATACCTAGCACAGGAGCAGTTCAGATTATTATTGTGATACCTAGCACATGAGCAGTTGTGATTATTGTGACACCTAGCACAGGAGCACATGTGATTATTATTGTGACACCTAGCACAGGAGCAGTTGTGATTATTATTATGACACCTAGCACAGGAGCAGTTGTGATTATTATTGTGATACCTAGCACAGGAGGAATTGTGATTTTTATTCTAATACCTTACACTGCAGCAATTGTGATTTTTATTGAAATACCTTGCACAGAAGCAGTTGTGATTATTATTGTGACACCTAGCACAGCAGCAGTCGTGATTATTATTGTGATCCCTAGCACAGGAGCAGTTGTGATCATTGTGACACCTAGCACAGAAGCAGTTGTGATTATTATTGTGACACCTAGCACAGGAGCAGTTGTGATTATTATTGTGATATCTAGCACAGGAGCAGTTCTGATTATTATTGTGATACCTAGCACAGGAGCAGTTGTGATTATTATTGTGATACCTAGCACAGGAGCAGTTGTGATTATTATTGTGAGCCCTAGCACAAGAGCAGCTGTGATTATTATTGTGACACCTAACACAAGAGCATTTGTGATTATTATTGTGACACCTAGCACAGCAGCAGTTGTAATTATTATTGTGATACCTAGCAAAGGAGCGGTTGTGATTATTATTGTGATACCTAGTGCAGGAGCAGTTGTGATTATTATTGTGATACCTTGCACAGGAGCAGTTCTGATTATTATTGTGGTACCTAGCACAAGAGCAGTTGTGATTATTATTGTGATACCTAGCACAGGAGCAGTTGTGATTATTATTGCAATACCTAGCACAGGAGCAGTTCTGATTATTATTGTGATACTTAGCACAGGAGCAGTTCTGATTATTATTGTGACACCTAGCACAGGAGCAGTTGTGATTATTATTGTGACACCTAGCACATGAGCAGTTCTGATTATTATTGTGATACCTAGCACAGGAGCAGATTTGATTATTATTGTGATACCTAGCACATGAACAGTTAGGAGCAGTTTTGATTATTATTATGGTACCTAGCACAAGAGCAGTTGTGATTATTATTGTGATACCTAGCACAGGAGCAGTTCTGATTATTATTGTGGTACCTAGCACAGGAGCAGTTCTGATTATTATTGTGATACCTAGCACAGGAGCAGTTCTGATTATTATTGTGATACTTAGCAAAGGAGCAGTTGTTTTTATTTTGTTGTGCAGCCCTTCACAGACTGAACAGCACTGGCAGTGAACAGAGGCTAGAACTCAGCAAAAAGATGGATTCAGTTCTGCTAAGGTCCCGTTATGATAATGGCTGGTAAAAGAGTTACAGCCATACTCTCAAATGGCCAGTGCAGACTGTCCAGATTTTGGCCTTATATTTTTGGCCTGTTCCTCATAAAATTTGTGGTTTCTGGCAAATTACTGAGAACTGAAGTCACTATATAATGAGAGACATTCGAGTTTTAGACTTCATGTCCTTCAGAAAATGCATTCTAACATAAATCCTGTTATTCTATCAAATTTCTAAGTTTATAATAGCAATATTTAAAATCTTTCCCTATTTTTGGTCCTCTATCCCCCAGTTAGTTTTGGCTTTGTCCATCCAGATTTCCTGCACTAAGAAGTTGACAGTTATATTTACAGTTAAGCCAGAACACTGCCAGCTGCTTTTATCAATACTTTTTCCGATTTTGTTTCTTGATACCTAATACGCCAACTTGAGTCAGTCAAATGTTATTACTTATACGTATAACCCTTACAGCGCATATTACAGAATTAGGACATAGGGCATACAGACTACCTATGGTTATTCAGGTTTAATTTAACAGGTAGAGTACTTTATGCAGGAAACACTGGTAATTATTTTAAGAGTCTTTTGTCAATGAGACATATATAGAATAGGTAAATTATATATAGGTCTACATGAACAAGTTCAATTCATCTTTAATTATAGTGTTTTGTTATGGAATACCTGAGGACTACAGGCCTGACCATTCATGTGCATGACATATTACAATAACAGCCCAGTCTGGGGTACCACAAGCATACAAAATGGTCTGTATTATAATAACTATTTTTATTTGTGTGGCACCACTTTATTGAAATACATGGAACATCCCATGACGAGTCTGATCAATTCAGTTATACAGTAGTTATTGTTTTACAAAGGCAAATTTACATAAAATGTGTGACACTGGTTTTAGGTAATGATCATTAATGATGTGACACCCTGTCCCCATGTACCAAATGGGAAAAAGGGGGTTGATGCCAATGCACTCTACAAGCAATCTTACCTCATAATTTCGATGTTGATTTATAATAACTCACCTAATCATGAATGCATACTATTTTCACTGCCTTCTGTCTTGAGTCTGCATGCCGTCTCTGTAACTGCATGGGTTTTCTCTGCAGTTTCAGCTTTCCTCCCACATCCCAAGGATGTGTGAACAGTTTAGACTAATGGCCTTCAAAACTGCCCAGGTGGGGGGACAGTAAATTTGTGCGCATGCTGTGATGGAATGTCTCATTTAGGATTTGTTATGTCTTATGCCTGCTACCTGCCAGTTTAGGCTTCAGTTCTCCTGTGATCCAGCACAGGAAGTAGCAGGAATAAAAAAAACTGAATAAAAAATGAGTAAAACAGCTAACAAGTATGACACATATAATGGGTAAACTGAATTATTATGTCATAGGACAGCTTAGTGCTCAGCAGTAAGATATATGTCTCACAGCTTTCTTCCCCCAAAAATATGGTTGATTGGCTACACTATATTATCCACAATGATATTTGCGTTATCCATTGGCTAAATCATAGCAGAAAAGGACCCAGGAAGGGCCACTTCAGTGACATGAGTGCCAGACCGATAGATAGATACATAGACAGACATACACATAGGTAGATAGATGAATAAAAGTTTTACACATCTTGCAAAATGTGGCAGTATCCTATGGTTACTGAAATGATGGGTCCTTACATTTTTTTTTATAATTCTGCTACAATACTGAAAATGGCTGTCCATGGTATCAGTAAGTAAAATGTTTGCCCTGCCCTTCTAGCTCAGTACATAGACTGCAGAACATATTTTTTTCTAATAAAAAGTGAGGGCTCAAAGCCCTAGACTTGGGAACTAATGATTTAACCCATGGTGTGGTTAGGAGTCATTACCTATAAAAGCACTGGCACAGTGTACAGCATAAATCTCTTGATAATATATAAGGCTGACCCAAGTAATACTAACAGAGCATACCATCGTGGACTGGAAAGTAAAAAAAAAAAAAAAAAACAGAGCTTTGTACATAGTGAGACAAATGGCTTGCAAAGCCTATATATGAAACTGTTTAAGTGTTTCACTCTTTACTGTTCTTTCTTATCAAACTGTTTTACTATTCTTCCTTGCAGATCCGGGTAGTGTATGAAAACTGCAGCCCCTCGCTCATTGGAAGTGGATGCATAAGAAACACCACATCTGTTCAACAAGATAATGACCACAAGCAATCATGCTGTTAAGCACTGCAGAGTATGTCACTGCCATTTTGATATAGCTTGTGAATCCTGATCATTTATAGAAATTTATTCACATTAACAGGACAAGTGGTGCACACACCAGTAGAAATGCTACTGTGTATTCTGTCCCCTTCAGACCCACAAACAATACTTGTACTTTCTGTTAGCTACTCTTTAACTAGTCTAAAGTTAAACTCCTAAAGAAATATCTGGGAAATTACTGCTATATATTCCAGACTTAACTTTACTTCTGACACTAACTTGCCATACTAGACAGTAGCAGATTGTTTTTCTTTTGCTGCCTGGTCATCCCTTGAGGTTCAACCTCCACTGCTGGGGCTCACTCCACTCCTCTACCCTACCCCCATTCCCACACACCCATACTTTCCCTACATTTATTTTAAACTAGTCACTCCCTCAAGTCAGGCAGTCCAATTAGATATTTCCATCTTACACCCTTTCCCTACAAATCACACTATTTCAATCCATCTCCCTAAAAATACCTAATCAAAAGCAAAGCTACATTATTCCACCTCAACTAAAATGTCCAATAACAAAACTCCACAAATACAAAAAAAAAACTTCTCTCTCTTCCAACCCCCTTTACAATACAGACACCAACTACACATACAATCAATCATTCTAATACTTCTAACACTAGTAACACATAGTAAAACCTATCACACCAACCTTGAAGAACCCACTCTCCCCACTCTACCTCTTACATCTAACCACAAAAAACAAAACCTATTAACATTTCTATATCTTGCTCTATACTTAATATCACAGACTTTCATTATACAAACTACTTCCTACTCCAGCACCCAAACATTCCTAGCATTTCTCAGAAATACCATAGGTTCATAGTCAAAACCTTAAAAACACTAGTCAGCATTGTAGCCAAACTAACTTGTAGTGGGAACATGAACCCAAACCCTGGCCCAAACACTAATAACAATAGCTCAACTTCAAAAAATAAATACCTCACTCAGTCAATATCCATTTTCCATAGAAACAAAACAGATATCCTACTTTTAAATATTAATATTAGAAGCATCAACAACAACATTCATGAGCTGCATGCCAACCTCTCTCTATAATCTGCTGACATTGCATTCCTCACTGAAACATGGCTAAAACCTACTACTTCCAATAATGAAATCCTCCCACCAGGTTATAATATCAAACATCAAGATAGATTAGGTAAAAGAGAGGGAGGCATGACACTACTCTTTAAAAGCCACCTTTCCTTTGAATCCGTGGATAACAAAACACCAAACTTCAACAATGCTGAAGTACTATTTACTAAATTGAAGGTTAATCCCAAAAACATATAAACATTCTAGGTATCTATATTCCAGCAGGCAATAATATCGAAACAATAGAAAATATACTGCACTGGTCCTTTAATACACTGCCTCAGGAAACAATTATTATGGGTGACTTTAATGTAGATTGGTTAGACTGCAACTCCCAAAACCCCAGAACTTCCTTCAATTTACATAGCTTCACCCAACTCACACAGAAACACACTAGGGTTAATAAATCATCCAATAAGCATTCCACTCTTGACTGGATCTTAACAAATAGACCAGCCCTCTCTTCTCACTTTGGTTGACTCCCAGACAGCCTCAGTGACCATTTCCCAACCTACCTACTTAGACAACGAACTAACCTAACAAAACAAATTATATACCCAAAAATAAGAAACAAAAAACACCTTAACCCGAACAACCTTATAAATATTCTTAAACATTGTAAATAGACACCACTTAAATTACTTCCCCTGGAAGAAGCAGTAATTTTTTTTTAATACTACCTTCCTGGACATACTAAACACACAAGCCCCAACTAGGACTATACATGGTAAATCCAACTATGCCCCATGGCTAAGCAAAGAAACTAGGTGACTATTAAAATCAAGGGACAAGGCATGGGAAAACTGGTACAAAACTAATACCAAATCTGCATTTCAAACTTACCGGGAACTTAGAAATAAAGCAAAGCAACAAATTAAACAAGACAAAATAAACTATTACTCAGAAATTAAAAAATAAGCACTGTAATAACACACAAAAACTCTGGTCAACAATAAATAATATATTCCTACTTGGCAAAGTCCCTACTCCCCCCACCACCACTAATAACAATATAGACAACACCGCTACCTAATTCAACAAACACCTTACAGAAACTATCTTAGCCCTGGCCAGCAATCAAACCCCCTCTTCTATCAAAACGACATCCATGCCAACCAATAACAAGACCACCTCCTTCTCCCTGCAACCTGTATCAACAGATACAATCAAAAATTATTCAAAAAACTAAAAGCCATCACACAAGCAGTAGACAACTTACCTGCTGAATTTTTAAAACTAACTGCTGAGGGTGTTGCCTACTCAGTGTCCATTCATATCAATAGATTCATAGCAGAACACCATGTCCCTACCATCTGGAAAACCTCTCATATTATACCACTTCATAAAGGAGGCACATCAAGAGGCTTACCTATCGCCCAATCACAGTTTTATCATCACTATCTAAAGTACTAGAGAAAAGAGTTCACAAACAAATCACATTACCTGCAGACTAATAAACTACTAACCAACACTCAGCATGGCTTCTGACCATATCACAGTACTACCACAGCACTACTGTAATTTACTAATACTGTCAATCTTCACAGAAACAACAAGAGCTTTGTATCCTCTATATATTCCTTGACCTATCAAAAGCCTTTGATATGGTCTGACATGATAAACTTCTAAATGTCCTCTCAGAGTTAAACCTATGCCAAAGTACCCTTGCCTGGTTCCAGGACTACCTAACTGGGGTGCCAGCAAGCAGTACATTGGCAACATTGGGCCCACTACTCTTTACAATATTTACAAATAACCTCCATACCGCTACCCCACAAGCCTCACTCATCCAATATGCAGATGATTTGACAGTGACATGTGCTGCTACTACCATACAGGAACTTCAAACACTAACACTAAATCCTTTCTAACAGTAGAGACCTGGTTAACAAACTGCCAACTAATCCTGAACCCCCAAAAAACAAACTAATGATCTTCCAACCCAATAAAACAATTGCACCCACTGCCACATTTAACAGCATTTCATTAAATAACACCATCATCTCCCCCTCATCTCACACAAAACTTCTATGAGTCAAAATTGAATGCAACATAAGATTTGACATCCACATATCCCAAACAGTAAAAAGTGCATAAAAATAGGAACACTGTATAGAAACAAACACTACTTCACAACAAACAATAAGGCTACCATTGCCTGATCCCACCTGATCTCTACACTGTTTTGCACATCTCCCATACTTACAAACCTAAGAAAATCAGAACTAGCAAAACTGGAATCCTGTTACAATAAGATTCCCAGATATTCCACAAGTTCACCATTTAGATCATACCACTGTTTAGCACTTAGAAAACTCAACTGGCTAGAGCTGCCCCAACTTCTTCTCCTTAACCAGTTAACTATGGCACATAAAATCTTCTATCAACCTGATAAAACTCCAGCCCTTCAAATATTACTTCAACCATACTTCACTACCAGAACCATGTACTCCACCAACAAACACCTTATCAAGATCAATAAAACCAATAACCTAGCTGAAGAATCCCTCTTTCCAAGTTACGTAGACAAAATCTGGAATGCTTTACCACATGATATTACAACTACTTCAACCCTGTCTCAATTTAAAAAAATGCTAAAAAAAAACATTTTTTCAAAAAATAGCTGTGCCCTTGCTCTGCCCCTGACTAAACCATTTCTATCAGCCAATACTAATATCTCTTCTCTATGGTTACTAACACTACACTTACTATATAGGACAATTGGCTCCCACGTTAAACAAGAATACTGTACCTAAAAATAACCATATAAGTCCTATACAAATAATACCATCTGGCTGTATATGTCTCTGTTTTTCTATTATTGCTTACCTGCACTTTATTTCAATATTCTGACTCACTATAGTATCTGTTTATAGATTCCATTCTGTATAAGCCAGGCTTTAATGTCTCTTACTCTTGTAACTGATTAATTAGTTAACATAAAGGACCAGATTGTTTTCAACTCTATTACATGTATTTCACTGTGTGATCAGTTCTAATCAAATGTTGTTAAACTGTATGTATTATGTTCTATGTGGAGCTTTTCTCCCTGGGACTCCACTGCAAAAGGACATGCGTCCAGTCAGACATTTCTGGTAAACAAATGTAAAATAAAATAAAGTGTTATTCTTACAAAAGTTACGTCACTGTAGTAGTCTGGATTTCTGCTTGTTCCACTAAGACCCTTCAGAGCTATGTGGCTAACTGAATCTCTGGCTAACTGAGCAAACACAGCACAGGGTGGAACAGTCCTACCTAGTGACACTATCTGGCTCTTGCATTTTATTTAACAAAACAACTCTAGTGCATCTGCTTCTGCCTTTTATTGAGTTTAAAAATAAAAAATGAAGAAGCAAGGCAGCATACAAAGGGGCTAAGGATATGACTTACTTAAACATAAACTAGACAATAAGATAAAGAGAGTAAAAGTAAGCAGAGCTCACCCATATATTTTTTTATGTCATCATAAGTGACATTATAGCAGATCTGGAAAGACAGGACAGAATTTGATTAAAAGCAGCATCTGTACTAAATAATTTAGGTGGGTCCAGCAGTTTTAACACATCAAGGGAGCCATCAGCAGGTTAAAATAAATCAGAAGACCTTTACCATGATTTAAAAAATCAAAAGCTAAAGCCAGAGAAACAGTCAGGACACCAGCAAATTTAATGGAGTCAGGTGACCCCTCCCCACCACGAAAAACTAATCAAGAGGCGTTTAGCCTCCACCACTATTTGCCTACTGTGTGACTCCAAGCAAGCTGATTATTAATTCATCTGTGTTAACCAGGAAAGTCCAATTGGGCAAGGCCCATTTTGTTTGTTTGTTTGTTTATTTATTTATTTACCGGGAATGTCCTACTTGGAATGAAGTCAATTTTCAGCAGAGGCCTGGGGAGAAATATTCCAGATGCATGTCTTTGTAATCTCATTTTTATCAGAGGCCTGGGGAGAAAAGCTTCATCACAGTACATTTGTATTAACAATTGAATTCAGACAGTTCTCAGAAAAACAACAGTTACATTTTACAGAATAAACTAACATAGTTACAACACAGGTATATACAGTAAAGTATTTACTTGAATATGTATAAGTGTATACAGATGTGGTAGCTTTGAATTTTTGCAGGAAGTAAATGATATGCCTTGTGCTACAACAAGGAGGTATAGACATTTTGAAAGTATAGCTAGAATTTAGAGCTTGGTAAAGGAGATAAGAAGTTAGAAAAGATTAGGTGAAGTGAGAAAAGGGAGATAGAAAGAGGTGTGCATGACTGGAAAGAGAGTAGGTTAAGATGAGTAACAAAGATGGAGGGTGGATGAGTAAAACAGATGGAGGAATTGCTGGGATATTGGAGAATCAGCCTGGTGCTGAGCATGAGCATGACCAGGATTTATTCAGATCTAGTTTGGGGAGGCTTTTAAAGAGTGGTAGTATGTCACCAAGTGTGATCTGCTCTGGGATGGTGTTCCATATTTTTGAGACATAGAGGGAGTAAAGTGAGTCTCTGGCTAAGTTATTACACTTAGTTGTTGTTTAATAAGAACTTGTTGGCCAAGCAGAGGTCCCTTGAAAGGGAATAAGGTAGTAAGATATTTTTTAGTGAGAGGCATTTAGCTAGATATTAGACAAGTTTAAATGCAGATACTAATTGTGAATGTTTTAGGACATAGATTAGTTTGAGCCAATTAAATTGTCTCATGGCTTGACAACGGTGGGTTCTATGTGATGCATTAGTGGCAAATTTAGCAATTTTGTTATAGCAAGAGGCTAGTGTGGATTCAAGAATGATATTTAGATCAGATAGGATAGCTGATGGATAAAAAAGGGCTGAGCGTAAGTGGGTTGAGGCTAATGTTTGCCATGCTGTGTCTGTAAGGTATTGTTTGGCTCTGTAGAGGAAGTCCAGTTTCTGATTTGTCTATTTTATGCTTTGTGAGATATGGCAGTAAAATTTGGGATTTAGTTCAATGACAAGCCCTAGACGTTTAATGTACTTAAGTATCTCCATTTTAGTGTTGTTTCCTGATTTAATTAGGAAAGATTGGTTTAGGCTGTTACATTGTTTTGGGGGTGAAGAGTATTCATTTTGTTTTGCTGGGGATAAGGAGTAGCCATAATTTTTTTAGCCAGATTTCTACAGAGGTAAAATAAATTTGGGTACATTTCTGGAGTTTGGAGAGAGTTAGGGCTGCACATACTAATACTGAATCACCGGCGTATTGGACAATGCTTGTGTGCTGTGTGGCATTATGGAGTTTATTTATAAAGATATAAGGAGGATGGGTCTTAACCAGATAGCACTCCTACATCACTCCTGAAAAGGGACATTTGTGCCCAGTGAGATCACTAGCTTAACAAATGCATTAAAAAATGAAACCCAAGTCATTATACTTAAATAGAGAAACCTCAACCTTATTTTATTATTGTATTATTTTTGTATGTTTATAAGTGTGCATGTGTGTGTGTGTGTGTGTGTGTGTGTGTGTGTGTGTGTGTGTGTGTGTGCATGGCTTACTTTTCATTATTACAGAGCAATGTACTTGTACATTTGTTTGTGTCTTTCGGCTTTTCCCGGTTAGGGGTCACCACAGCGAAACTCCGGTCCACTAATGATTGGCAGTAGATTTTTTACATGCTGAGTTTGCCAGCCCTGACACACAACCTTCAACGAAGGTACGCCCATTCATGCATGTCTCCACACAGAAGACACTCTAGCTGAGAATCGAACAGCACAACATCTTGCTGTGAGGCGACAACGCTACCGCAGCACCACCACCGCAATGTACTTGTACATATGTTTCTTTAAATCTATACAGCTATTTTTGACTTAATATGATACATTCACTCTTGTTGGTCTCATTGGCTTTGCAGCGTGGATTCATTTTAAAATCTCATTTAAATGACTGCTGTACTTTTTACTTTATCATGAATAAGAACTCTAAATAAGCCATGTTAAATGCCCATTGGTCCGCATTAAATAAAGCTGTTGTTTTTGTTTTATTGTGCCTTTGAGCTTCTGGTGTGTTTGCTTGCCAGATGTCTGCATTACAAGTAATAATTATTTATTTCCGTTTCTTTACTCATAGTCTAGCTGACCAAATTGTTCCTTTTCAGCCAAGTCCCAGGGAAAACAAAGTTAGTGGTGATACAAAAAACAAATAAACTTAAGGACTTTATGTAGGTCAAATAATATTAAGAAACTTATAGTAAAATGGTATTTGAACTCTTTTACACGAAGTTCCTTGTTTTAAATAGCTGAAGTTCAAAGTAATCTGTAGTACTATGATTCTGTGAAGACCTGATATTAGATTTTTATTTTAAAGATGTTTTTGGTGATATTAAAGGTGGCAGTATGTGAAAGGAAGATAGGAGAGACCTTGGATGCAAAGTAATTGATACAAAAGTCACATTTAGGAAGGACAGAAGTGAAATGAAGATTTAACATCACATTCCTATTCCGAAGGTTTATTCAGTAGTAAGAAAGGAAGCAGTAAGTTAAAAAAGGAGATCAGAGAGATCCTGAAGATGTAGTAAAGAGTAAAAGAGTAAGAGTAACCGAAGAAGATGAGCATGAATGAATGTAAGCTGAGGGAACTGGAGACTGGTAACAAAGGCAGAATTATATGAGGTAAAACAATGGAGATGGCACATCGAAAAAGTTCTGTAATCACAGGTAGTTAGATAACATAATAGTGTTGTCCAAACCAATAACATCTCAAAAGACTGTAGGCCCCACCTGAAAGATGGCCACATATTGAATAACATGGTGATATGAGCACTCTCAATAGCAAAACAACTTTGCAACACCATTTTACAACAGAGAAAGCCAGAAGTCATAGTAATATACCATAAAAAGAATGAATAAATGTCATGTCAAAAAGTACATTCTAACATTTTGTACAGAACTTATAAGATGCCATTGAACAAAGCATAAATTATACAGGTAGAAACTAGAAACGTAATGAAAACACATGACTCACAAATAAATACGTGTCAAGGGAGAGATTCCACAATGCTGCCACCATGTCTATATACAACCGGTATTTCTATACCAAAACAGTTATTAAAACGCACCTGCATAATGCAGGCTTGTGCAACATAACTACTAGCACAGATCATTTGTTTTATGTTGTGAAGTTATCATATTCAGAGACCAATACAATATAAATACAGTGTAAACAATGTATAATTCAAAAATGAATGCTCATAAGAACATGTCAGATCTGCCTGAGTAACTATACAATGTCATGTTTATAGAACTGTTGATTCACTGAACACATTTTGACAGTGGAGTCCGTACCTAGTGATAAATACCTCATGTTGTATGCTTCAGAACAGGAAAAGTAAACAAATGTGTCCATAACATGCTGGCAACTCAAAAACTATGCCAGACATATGTGCCAACAGCAGCAGCTCTCATTGGGAACAATATGTCTCATCACTGTTTTGACATGTGACACACATGTTCAGTCTGAGCAGAAAATGTTAACACAATGATAATGCTACATATTTTACAACAATGAATGGAACACAACATGAAAATATGTCTGCATGAATGCATTGCAAATAAAAGTTCAGATATTAAACTGCACAAAGATATGCGCTTTGAAATTTATATTCATAAAAATGCCTCTCAGAATACAAAGCAAAGAGTAAATCAGCTGCAGTGATGTAAAAAAGGTATTCCTTCATCCCATACATATAGGTAAAAAATGAAGCAAGTTCCAAATCCCAGTACATGTAACACTGTAAATAAATTCATGTTCTAAATAAAACAAATGGAAAATTAACAAAATAAATATACTCACTGTGATCACTCATTTATTACTGTATTGCAGTTTTGGACTGTCTGTATATCTATTACTTATATGTCTAAATGCACATGCATTAACAACCAAGTATGTCATGTATATGGTGTGCAAATCATACCATGGCAGCCATGCTAGTGTCTAGTAATGCTATTGCAAACCAGTTACTATATCTCTTCACATATAAAAGCATCACTAACCTATGAGCATTACTTTTTTTTCAGGACAGAAATTACAGGCATAAAGGAAACACTCATAAACAACACATTCGCAATTATCATGTCTGAAAAAAATATTACAAGAAGGTTAGAGCCCTGTAGAGTGAGAAAACACATGGGCACACAATAGATGCATCCACTGTCCTTCTGATAATTACATGGCATATCACACAATGGCATCACAAAAACCTGGCTCTGTGGCACAGAGGAGAAAATTGTGACAGTGTCCCTGGTGACAAGGATTCAGTCAGTGGCCTCATTACTGGTGAAACCAGGCAGGCAGGGAAGGGGAAGGAATGCAGGGACAGGGCAGCATAAAAAATCTTGAACCTCCCCTGATAGCTATGTGAAAGATGACCTTCACCTGGTCAACCCTCACCCTGGTTTTGGGGAATGAATGAGCCAACAGGAGATGGGTGATGATCGACACACAGTGGAAACAAAAAGAGAAGAAAAAACATATATACATCATATAGGCATTTATAAATAACTTGTTTATCAATAACCATCTGACAGCTGCAGCTTTTTCTGTCATCAGAGGGCAGCCATAGTGCAACAAGTGCAGATCTGCTAGGTTCTTTCTATGTGTTAACAAACACACACTGAAGTATACATATAAGAAGCAATGTACTCATTTCTACGGCAGCATAAAATATAGCAAATGCAGTACTCATGCATGCAAAAACACACTGCCACCACTATGAAATGGCTATATGTGATCCAGAAATAGGCTACCTCTGTACATTAATATGACACACACAACAACTTGCCATAACTGAGCCATGAACATGCATAACTTTTATCAAGTAAATGGCTAATGTACAACAGAAAAAGTGACAGTCTACTATAATTATACATACAGAGTTGTAATGGCATGAAAATCCATGTACAGCTGTGGCAATGGTGGTACTGTATTAGAGTAAGGTGGTTATAGATCAGGATGATAAGAGTTATGGTCAATAGGTTTTAGGAAGAAAATGGAGGAGTTGTGGTTATTTTATTTGGTTTGTGTCTGGAAAAGAGACTCAAACTATAATTAGTACAGGCTGGATGAAAGGATGATTACAAAAGGGTGGAAAGAACTGAAAGTGGAAGAGATTAGCAAGGGAAATATAGATTGCATGAGAAATTTAAGGAAGGGGATAGGAGGAGAAACGCTTATAACAATAGTGAGATATTAAGCAATGAGAGAGAGCACAAGACTGGAAATGGAAGAAGAGGGGCAGACATATTAATAGACTAGGTAGGGGGTGCAGTAGGAGTCTGGGGCAGAGTTATTTATAATTAGTAGAGAATCGGTTGTGTTGGACTGATGAGGGTAAAAATCTGGGAAAGGAGCCACCAACCATATAAGTGTAGGTGAATGGAATGACTGATGAATGATGAATGATAGGGGCAGCAAAAGAAAAGTAGTTCTCAGGGAGGTAATTGTATTTGTTATAAAAACTTGGGGTTATAGGAATTACACAACATGTAAATTGTTAGACCATTTGCTCCCTGCCAATACCCAGCCTCATGATGATTCTTCTAGAAGGGCAAACCAACTTAGGCCAGGGAGGAATCTGCAGATGCCTATCCAATCATTGAGGTTTATCTTGAAGAATGTGACAGTGACATTCTGTTTAACATGTAAGGGCCATTTATTCCAGACATGGATCAAATGTCAGGTAATAAATTTGTCGCTCCAGTGTGTTTTATTTATATGTTGGTGTAGATTCAAATCTTTATCTCTAGTGATTGTGGAACTACTTGTCTTGGTGAGATGCAGGACATCAAGGAGGACTGGGTCCTTAATGGCACAGAATACAAGACATATCTGTCCATGTAAGAGTCTCTAAGAAACCAAGTATAGATATAGGGATTCAGGACTGTGTTGGTATCCAAGGGCTTTCAGACCAGTAATCTTTTTAAATGAGAACTACTGGGATCTTTCTAACTGTGCAGTGTGTCTAGATAGATACATACTAAAGAGGAAATTCTGAGCAGAGTACAGAGGGATGAAGACTTCTTTCATCTCAACTTTCAAACCTTTATACATCTATTGCAATAAACAGAAGGATTTCCTGGCCACTGATGCTAAATGGATAGCAAATGAGTGGTGAGAGTTGTTGACCAAGATGCCAAGATCCCCGACTACTGTACCAGTTGGGACGGGGGCTCTGGTTATATTGTACTGCATTTCTTTGCATTTAATTTTAGCTCCCTTTTTAGTACATCATTGGTTTAATAAGATTAGTTCCTGCTGTAAAAAAAAAAACATGTTGGGGTGACTGTAATACCCAACGTGCAGTCATCAGCAACACTTGTTAGCCTTAGGTGTGGATTTATAATTTGGTATCAGGACCTGTATACCAAAAAGAAGGGGTCCCAGCACCAAGGGCTGCAGTACACCATTATATGCCTTCTTGTTTACTCGGCAATCACCATATACTTTAACTATGTGGGTTCTTTCTTTCAGCCAGTTTGCTATCCACCTTAGCATGAAAGGGTCTATATTTAGCTCTTTTAGTTTATGTACAATGCCAGCATGAGGGGATGGCATGAAATACTTTGGCTAGTTCGATATAAGCTGTGTGAACTACTAAGTGACCACTGCCTCTGGGACCTTCTTGAAGAATTTTACTAAATTAAGTAGACATGGCCTCCTTTTGACAAGGCCAAACTGCTAAGGAGGTGTATGACATTTTTGATATTGCAGTTTATGAAGTCAGATATGATGCTTTCCATGACTTTGCAGATTTGATTAGTTAGACTGATGAGTCTATAGTTACAACATATGTGGTGGGGAACATTTGTGAAGGGTCATCACAGCAGCAGTTCTCCATACTTCATGGACATGCCCAATGACTAATTTTAAGTTAAATAAGTTCAGAAGGGGTTGCATGAGACAAGTCTGGCACTTTTTATTATTGTTCCAGACAAGTTGTCTGGAGTCACGGAAGCGGTATTTTTGTTTTTTGAGAACAAATTTATGGCACATACCTTTATATTCTTGGTAGGTGTGAGGGATTCAGGGATTTGAGGAATTTCAATTACTGTTTCCTGGGCAAAGTTGGCACTCAGTTTATCTGCAAGTGTATTAATTATGTGAACCAAGTAAGTGTTCGGAGTCAAGTCCACAGATAAGGTGTAACGGTATGCTGTAAACTCACAATAAGGCACCAGGCTGACTGATAGTAATGATACCAGAAATTTAATGCTTTTTAACGCCAACAAAATGTACCACACGTTTTCATCAAATAAGACTTCATCAGACAAACAGTCAAGAAACCCTCAGGTTTAAATACACATATTAATCACATAAATTGGCAATTAAGTTAATTGATCTAATTTAAAACCACAGTAATATTTTACTAAAAGAGCAACATAACAAAACAATTATACTACCCTTGTTAAAACCAGTGAAGGAATATTCCCTAAAATGTTAAAATTCTAAATAAATTTTATAGTCATAAAACTGGTTAGTATATAGCTTTTTATATTTATTTCCATTCTTATTCTATCCTTGCACCAAACCCATATTATAGTCTGACAAGCTATTCAATGGATTTGTAAATAAGTAGCAGGTAAATTATATCCTGTCAGATTTTAGTTTCAAGTAAGGCACAATAGATATAGCTTCATTAAGCCCTGGGAATCTGTTGGATTCCAGGAGGATCTGCCAATGTGTTTCCCTATGGGAAAGTAGTGTCTCCCATGGACCACCCCTGGGGTCTTGTATAACAGAGTCCAATACAAAAAAATTGTAAGTAGCATCTGAACATAATATACTGTGCTTGTAGAGGGCGTTTTTCATGTCTCGCTTGTTGATATCATAGAGATGTTCGTACACTCTTCTACGGAGTTGTCTCTTGGTTTTGCCCACATAGAAAGCCTGACAAGACAGGCACAGGGCCAAGTAGACAACTCCGTAGGACAAGCAATTATAAAATCTGGTAGAACCAATCCTCCTGTTTCTACTTTCCACATACACAGTCTCTTTGTTAATTATATGCTTGCACTGAGAGCAATGTCCACATCTAAATGTACCCTTACGTGTGTTTCCAGTTGGATATTGTGTAGGCCCTGTCTCTAAAATTCTCTTAATATTGTAACCCTTTTTATAAACAGTTTTAAGGGTTAAAGTTTTGAATACCTCCAAATCTGTCAACTCCTGAAAGGCCTTAAATTCCTTTTCAACTATCTGTCGGAATTTCCTAACGTTACCACTATATTCTGTGATGAAAAGTAATTCTTGTCCTAACCCATTAGATATACTCATGTCCTGTTGTATACTAGGTGGGTCCTGTCCTAAAATAGGCTTGAATCTTGTGGTTCTACCTAGGAGCACCTCCTGTTTAACTAGATTGATCATATGTTCGGGGTACCCCCTATCCATGAACATGGCAGTTAACTTATCGCATTCTTCATTAAAAAGGTGGTCCTGAGATGTCATACGGGACGCCCTAACCATCTGTCCTTTAATAATACCTTTTTTCTGGTACTCAGGATGAGAACTGGAGAAGTGCAAATAACTGTTAGAAAAAGATGGTTTTCTGTATACTGAAGAAGAAAAGCCAGCTGCCACCTTACTGATAGTAACGTCCAAATAATGGACTGTTTCTTCAAAGATCTCATGGGTGAACTTTAAAAAACTGGTTGTACTGTCTATGTAAGTAAAAAACTCCTGAATGGTCTCTGGGGGGCCTACCCAAAAAATACAGATGTCATCCAGGAATCTGATGTAATGGTTCCAGTACTTCACAAACCTACTATTGTTGATAAACTTCTTCTCCCAGGTGGCCATGACAATGTCTGCGTATGTTGGGGCAAAATTGGCCCCCATGGACACCCCGGTGATTTGTCTAAAGTACTCACCCCCATAGCTTATATAGTTGTTTTCTAAGACCAACTCCACTAAGGTCATGATCATGTTCACCTCATTTGCTGTAGTCCCATTACTTTCCCACAGGGCCTCTTCCAACCATTCCAAACCCACTTCTGTGGGAATAACAGAGAACAAATCGACCACATCAATTGTTATAAATACTAGGTTGGGGTTGTATAAATTGTTAGTAATACTTCGTAAAAATTGCCAAGAGTCCTTAACTAAATAAGGCTCTCTGCCCCACACCTGTTTTAGTTTCCAATCAAGAAATTTAGCAATTGAATGGGTCTTAGACCCTTGAGCAGCCACTATGGGACGTAGGGGAGGGTCCTCCATACACTTGTGTATTTTGGGTACACCAAAAATGGTAGGTACCTTGGGATGGTTGTTTTCCAAAAAAGAATATGTATCAAATTCGATGACCTCCTGGTCTAACATATCTTTTATAGTGAGGTCAATCTTTTTGTATGAAAGATATACCTCTTGGATGGAAGAAACAGTGTATTTGTTAGTATCATATAGGATGTCTCCCATCTTACTTTCATATAAGACCTGGCTCATAAGTACGGTGCCCCCACCCTTGTCTGGTTGCATGACCCTGATGGAATGGTTATACGCTAGGTCATGTAAAACTGCATATTCTTCATCACTAAGGTTATATTCAAAGCTAGTTCGACCTAATTCTTTGCGAATTTCTTTTTCAATTCTTAGTTCCAAATTACTTAATTGTGGATGAAGAGGTGGATTAAAGGCACTGGACTTTTTTAACATCAATGTTGGAGCAACTGGAGCATATTCAAATAAATGCTGAAAATTAAGTTTACGAATAAGCATTTTCACATCCAAGATACAATTGACCAGTTGGCAACCCCGGGTTGGAACAAATTTATAACCTTTGGTGAGTAAATTGAAATGTGCATCTGTAACCGGTACGTCACTATAATTGTATATGTGATAACCTTGCTTAACATGTAATCGATACTCACCCTTTTCTGTAACAGTGATACTGTTATCTACTGCCAATCCTGGTTCCTGTTCCTCCCCCTCCCCCTCCCTGGGTTGTTCCTGCCCTGGGAAAAAATCGGGTAAACAGGATAGTCTTGTACCCCTTGTTGGTTTCGAATACGCTCTGATCTTCTTGGTAAAAACCCCCCTTCCATCTCCCCAACTGGATTAGTGGGACCCTGATCATCATCCTCACCTAGGGCTCCTGTTGCTGCCTCAACGTGGGGTACAGAATTCTCATAAAATTCTGGAGCTAAATAATTCTTACCCCTAAATTGGGGTGGATTGGGGTATTGTCGCCCCTCCTTATATTCCCTGAGGTCCCTTTTCAACTTGTTGGACTTTCTCTTAATAATAATGTCACAATGGTGGTCAATATTTTTACGAATATTATAATATTGTACTTTGTGTGATTCCACAGTAAACAGTAAGTCATTGGTAATAGCATCATGACATTTAAATATTTGCTCAGAAAGTCCTTGAATGTCTTTTTCATTTTTCTTTATAATGGCTCGCATAATGTCCATTCCACATCGGTCAAAAGCTTGGATCAATTCATCATGAAAGTCACTTCCAATAAGCACATTGTTTGGATATTTGTGCACTCTCAAACCTTTGGGCACAATGCCCTTATTAATACATTCAATCAAATATGCATTATCTAGAACCAAACTCTTGTACCTGTATAAAGTGTCCTCAAGGAAATGAAGATTGTCCCCAAATGTTAATCTCTCTGTTGAGTTGCTCATAGGAATGCCCACGGAGTTGAAATCATGTTTGTTATTTACCCAGTCAGAAAAGGAAGCCGTGAAAGGTTGCGACTCGTGGGTGGAAGCCGGCTGGTGACAAGGAATAGAAGAACCGGGTACACTGTCCCTGACTGCCGCTGGTGTATCCATCGACCCTACAACTTCGGCATTCTCCATGTGTTCTCTGGAATATCTCTGTCCCAAATTAGTAGCTGAAACACCATCCCTAAAAATTGCTGGTGTTTTGAAAAAATCAGAAACATCCGTACTGGCGGTCACAGACCTCTGCACACTCCGGACTGTACCATTATTACCCGCACCTGCGGGGGAAACGTTAAATAAGTTCAGAAGGGGTTGCATGAGACAAGTCTGGCACTTTTTATTATTGTTCCAGACAAGTTGTCTGGAGTCACGGAAGCGGTATTTTTGTTTTTTGAGAACAAATTTATGGCACATACCTTTATATTCTTGGTAGGTGTGAGGGATTCAGGGATTTGAGGAATTTCAATTACTGTTTCCTGGGCAAAGTTGGCACTCAGTTTATCTGCAAGTGTATTAATTATGTCTTTCAGGTCTAAGTGAGTGATACCATTTTAGATAATTTCAGAATATTGATGTTTGTTGTTTCTTAGTTTCCTGGTGTAATTAAATAAGGATTTATAATTAGCCTTGGCTTCAGATGTTAATTTGCATTTTTGTTTGGCTTTGACTGTCCTGATTTTAACTTATAGTTCTTTGCAGATCTTTTTGATGCGCTCTTTAAAGTGGATGGATTTGGAGGTGTCGTAGGACTTTAGAAATGTTTTTCCTTTTGTTACAGAGCATATTTATACCAGGGTGGTTTGCTTTTGAATTTTCCACTATATTTATTTCTAATAGGAACTGCTAGATGTGTACCCTTTTCTATGTAGGAGTAAAATTCCATTTCATAAGTAACAGCTGAAGTTATATGAGGACTAGTGATATTACAAGCAAACTTTAAGAGCATATCATAAAGTCTGAGTACATTTGTTTAGGTGAAGTACTTAAATTCAAATTAGATCACGGGGGTTATTCAAGACTTTAAAGGAGATACTGGTTCTACATCTACAATGAACGGAAGATAAAGTTTGAGATTATAAACATGGTTGATGGGGATTATATATGTTTTTTGCTTCCATTTCTCAAGAATAAAACACGCATAGAAAAATGTGCACAGTTTATATGTACATTAAATACATCAACAAGATGTCATACTTGTTTCTGAATAGCAAATTATTTGACAGTACATACTTTCATAACCAAAAGAGAAAAAACATCCATGTAATATGTTCATTCTCATATTTAAAATATGTAAAGGTTGTTCCTTTCACTCCTGTGTAGGTCCACTTCATGCAGCAGTACCATCAACTCTGCAATGGCCCTCTGCATTTTTAATCCACTACATGCTAAGAACATGTTCTGCAATGGTACAAGACCACAACATTTGAAAAATACTGTTGTGTATCAGTGTTTCATAGACAACTCACTTGCTTTTTTGCTGACCTGTACTCTATCCTTTATCTTGGTGCCATCATTCAATACTTACAATAAGACAATGACAATCCTACACTGTGTGCACCCATATAATATCAGCTACCATAATCTTACTATTTAAAACACACTGTCTTAAAAATCCAATCCCTGATCACACTCACATCTTCTCCACACACTGATGCATGTTCCCTGCTTTAGGATTTCTTAAACTTGTTTGTACTACAGCTTTCTGAAATTAACTTCTGATATACATGTGATGACACAGTTGTGCTGTAGAGTTATGTATTAGCATCATAAATTCAGTATACAAATTGTGTAAAACAGCATATAGTGTCATAATTATGCTGCTTTCTATAATTGTGCCAAGTGGCCATTTACTGTTATGAATATCACCTGCAGGTCCTGTCCTGGCACATTCTCCCATATTTTCTTACTAAATAACTTACATGAGGTATGCAGCCCACATTGAGGGAGCCTGGATGCCCTGGAACACTACTAAACAGAGCATGGTTATATCCTGCCAGCTGTAACACCTTCCTTTTAATTATTGTAGAACATGCTCTACTAAAAAAGTGTTTTTCTATAATCATACATGCTTTTGGCAGGTTCAAAGTACTGCAATACTGGCACCTTTTGCTCTCATCTATTAAGATCTATTCATGGGATATAGTGAAGAACAAATGATTTATGATCATAGACATAATTTGTTCCTGTGTTCCATGGACATGTGGAGAAGATACCTGGATCACTGCTGGTTAATTGGAGGTCAGGTATTTCAGAGCTTAGTGAATTTGTTGCTTACCGTAATGAAAATAAATGGAGTTTGGAGTTCATTGTGAGCTTCCATCATAAAGAAATTTAATACCTTGCTTCTTGGCTATATAAAAATATGGATGGGGCTTGAAGTACTAGATTATACAAAAAATAGACTAAGAATTCACTTTTAAGAACAACCAGCTGACATCAGGTCACATGGTACATAATATACCCTAATCACAATTCATCAGACTTAAAATAATTTGTTCAGAACTTGTACAGTCCCAGGAGGCTCCCAATGATTTAGTAATAGATTTCTTGCTAGGGGTTACGACCCTTTATTACTCACCACAGCTCCAACTGAAGTAGAGACTATAGACAGAAAATCCCTTTTATCCTACAAAAATAAGAACAATTTGGTAGATGACAAATGTCATAAATGAGCTATGATTAATATTTATGTATCAAATGCCAGAACATTCAAAGATGTTCTTAATAAATAAGAATGCATTTTCAAACAAGATGACTGTTTTGGTAATATTCTTCCAGAGCAGTGTAACATGGTGGATGGGAAAGCAAAAACAATTTCATAAGCTTTTTTTCTGGTCATAAAAGGCTTCATAGAACTGCTAACCTTAATACATGGCATTTTGAAGGTGTCACTGGCTGCAGATCATATAATTGTTGTTCCTCATAAAAATATGCACATAAAAACAATGCATTTGCCTTGGCTAACACTAATAAAGTGTATAGCATTAAATATTGGGTCTATATCAGATCATCGAAATGGCTCATTATCGAATGCTGTAACATCGAACTGCAAAACCCAAACCCTAGCAATATTGAAACCTCAAAACAGCAATTTTTTTTCCCTGGAAAAAAATTTGCTGTTCCGAGAAACACAAACACACACACGCACACACGCACACACACACACACACACACACACACACACACACACACACACACACACACACCACAAGCACACTAAAAAGCAGCAATCCACACACATACATTTAAAAGTTACATCTAACCCTACACTACACTGCACATACACTATCTATCCACTTACCTTAACCCAGACCCTAACCCAAAGGTCCGTCACTATCGCACACTCATCTCACCCGTGCCCTAACCTTAACTCACTTAACCCACCCCTAACCCCAAATTCTCACTATCGCACACTCACCTCACCCATGCCCTAACCCTAACTCGCTTAACCCGCCTCTAACCTCAAATTCTCACTATCGCACACTCACCTCACTCGTGCCCTAACCCTAACTCACTTAACCCGCCCCTAACCCCAAATTCTGTCAGAATCGCACACTTATCTGACCCGCGCCCTAACCCTAACTCAGCCAACCCGAGCCCTAACCCCGAATGTCCACACAATCACACACTTACCTTAACCCAACCCGTAACTTTCCACCTCATCGCTGAAAACAGTGAAGCAACAACAACAGCCAACCAAATTCTTTCCCTAAGAAAGAATTTGGTTTTGTGCAGCTTCGCTGTTTTCAGCATTCACGATATTGGGTTCGATATTAGATCATTTGAAATTCTGCCGTTTCGATGATCTAATATAGACCCTTAAATATTTTGTTACCTGCAGAATACAGAGCATTATATGCTTAGTATAATGTTCTTGCACAGCATTTTATGTATGTAAAACCAATAGAATGTTCAAATATAGAGTATCTGAGCATTTAAATGATATACATTGCAAGAAAATGGCTAATGCTGTATATAAACATAACTTAGTACATAATAATGCCCATTTTATATTATTAGCCATTGATAAAGTATAATATAAAGATAAAGCTTGGAAAACTAGATTGCTTAGCATGGAACATTGGATTGTGAGGTTGGGTGGTCTTTTTGGACCAGGTCTTAATGACCATATGTGATCTTTATCCTATTTTTCAAATTTAGTGAATAATATCAGTTCTTTGACAATACTATAGTATAATGTTTAATAGCAAATAACTTTACTCGTGTTTTTTTTTTTTTTTTTGGTTATAAGTTCATTTTTGCACTTTCCATTTACATATTTTGCATTATATATTTTCTGCCAGTATTAAATTTTTTTGTAAGATATTTAATATGGTTCTTAGGCTAAAGGCTATGAAGTGATTTGTTAATTACAACAAACTATTTAGTATTGCACTTTTTTCCCTAAGTGTATGGATATTAAGCTGACCATACATTATAGAGAAATATTAAGGGTATTTTGAGGTGATTTAATGAACTTAATGTTTTGTTGAGAACCTTGGTTTACAATGTCATCAATATGTGGCAACTACCTTATAAACACAGAGTTTCAAAATTTTGTTTAGATGCTACTGATGCAGATGTAGTCAGAAACTGGTTTGAGGACCTTGCTCCTGTATTATGGAGGGGGATTATAAAAGATTTGCATAATCTTATTTCCAGTTTGTTTTTCTCTGAATGTGCTGAGCTGCTTTTTGTTTACCTCTTCATTTACAAAAAAAAAAAAAAATCACGTTAAGTCTCAGTAAATGCCACCATCTGATTTGACTTTGGTCAGAGATCTGCCTTTTAATCAGGCCATGTTCTGCATTCCCTATCTTTAATGAAAGTCATATACTCACCACCACTAGAAACTATTTATAATGCAGTTCAGCAGACTACTACTATTAAATAAATGTAAATACTTGTATTCAATACCTGTCTATTAGAGGTCATTTTTATTTATTTGAATATTTTATTCTATATTTGTTTACCAGGAAAATCTGACTGAACAACATGTCCTTTTTCAGTGGAGGCCTGGAGAGAAAAGCTCCACATTTATAAATAACAGTACAATACATATATGGCGTACAGATACAAATATTGATGCAATCTCAGGTACAAGGACAAAATGAAAAATACGCGTTATACATTTCACTAATATAATCATATAGTATAGATAGGAATAATAGCAGTACTGTGATTGAAGGTAAAAGAAAACAAGCAAGTTAAGTATACATATGTTTAGTAGGGTATACTAATCAAGTACAAAAATAACTGGTTGTGTTCTTTTAGCTATCCATTGTCATATCTCAAGTCATCCTTTGACAGTTAGTAGAACTCTCATGAAATTCTTCTTGAATCCTCAGATACATTTTGAAATCTGCTATTACTTCCATAAAGACTTACATGCAGCTCAGATTTGAGATTGGCGTGTTCATATTGCCACTATTTTACAAAAATTATTGGTGGTGGCTTCTTTCCAGTGATGGTAATGGTCAGCTTTAGAGAAATACGTATAACTTTTAGTTAGCTCTGATGTAATAACAACTCACTGCAGATACATTCTGCCATTTATTTCATCTCCACTCTGAGGAATGTTATATGTTACCTTACAAAAGCCAAACATTGTGCATTTTAGCATCTTGTATACTCAAATAGCCACAAAAGACTATTAGGATTTTCTACTGACACAAGGTTTTATCTTTTAAATAGCAACATTTCCAGAACAACATATATGAATAGTTATTTATAAACCTCACCTATGTTGTGTTTTTACATACAATGGTAATGAAAAAGCTGTCTCCCCTGCAAAGAAATATGTACATGCTTTTGTTAACCAAATCTAATGAACACTTTCAGGCTAGCAGAGTCTAAAAAACACATACAGCTATAATAAAAAGATAATTTGACAGCCAAAACTAGGGTTGTGCCTTTATTTATTTTGTGAACTACAATAAATGAATAGCTTTAGCTCCTTTTGTACATAGATTGCCCCAGTAGAATAAGCCTCTCCTGAAGGAGTACACCTCTTTTGGCTGAGAAGAAGTCACATAAACCATTTACAACTTGAACATATTGTTTTAATGGAAAGCATTCTTGGTTTCAGAGTTTGCATTTCCATCCTGTATTTGTGTGAGATTTCCCTGACTGTTCCAGTTTTCTTCTGTATCCCTGTGATACCAGGAGTAATGCTAGGCTAAATGACAGTTAAAATGTTACCTGTTTTCTTTCTTTCTCTTCTCTTTTGTTCCTCTGCTATCAGAGTGTTGTTGTCATGGCTTAGAAATGTGTGGGCTTTATCTTTTTGAATGTAAAAGAATGGAGGGGGTTGTATTTTGAAGTGTGTGTTGAATTTCCAAACTAGCTGTCATTTCTTGTGAATGTAACAAAAAAAGATGAAATACCTGGAGTTGTGTTTCTTTGGAGATGTAATTAATGTAGTCTCTAACTGACTTAATGGGTTGCACATCATTAAGACACACCATGACGGAGATGAGGTAAGGAAGTGATGTTATCTGTATTGACAATTTATGTTGTTGTCATGTCAATTAAAAACTTTTTTTTTCCCAAAGTGAGGAAGGTGATGTTATGTGATGAACATGGAGGGTTGAAGGAAAATATTGTATATAACTGTGTCTGCTATGCTATGCTGAGATGATGTTTGTGGGTTCCTATTACATTATCGAAAGATAACGTAATCAAATGGCCAAAACATCGAAACAACCACATTTCAGAGTTTGAATTGTGGGATTGCAGTACAGTGAAGATTGGGATATTTGCCCTTTCCTCACTGTAGTGCGATCTCGGAATTGGAATATATATATTTAGTAGGGGGTGGGGGGTGCAGCCCTCCCACAATAAAAGTTTCAAAATGTGGCCGTTTCGATGTTTCGGCCATTCGATTATGTTGTCTTTCGATAACTTCAAAATCCAAAATCCAAAAGTTCTGTGCTATGACTAAAGTCCCACCAAACAGAAAACAGCAAAATCCAAAAAGAGAAAAGAATGGCAGGACACTGCTGGATTAACTCCTTCTTTATTAAAACAACCAAAACAGCCAAGGATAAGCGCTTTCGGGTGTGGTACCCTTCATCAGATAAAAAGGAACAAACATTACCATTATTTTAAATTAAAAGCCAACCAATCAGCAATCAATAAACTACCCGCCTTTTTTGTAGGGCGGGTTTCAAAGAACCATGTCATTTAACCCTGGGCTCCTATGAGCCCTCAGCTCCAAGATCCATTTAGATTCAAGGGATTCTGTCAACAACCTTATATCCCCTCCCCTATTATTTAACCTTACGTTAACCACAGCCCTGAAGCTGAAAGTGTGTGTGGAGTGCTGTTCAATGTGTCTATAAAGAGCATTATGCACATTTTTATTTCTAATATTGGAAAGATGCTGTAGAATTCTGATTTTAAACATATTATCGGTCTTCCCAACATAATATGCTGTGCAATGTTCACATGTAGCCAAATAAACTATGTGACTAGTCCTGCAAGTAGCCCTTGCCTTAAGGTGGTACAATTTTCCAGTAACAGGATGTTTAAAAGTTGCATTCTTATTAATGGACAGACAGGCTTTACATAAGCCACAGGGATCACTGCCTGGGCTATCCTTAAATGAATTGGATGTAGTAAAAGCCCTTTCAGTGCAAAGGATGTCCTTTAAATTCTTATTTCTCTTGTATCCAAAACTGGGTCTAGTTCCTATTAGGCCCTTTAACTTATTGTCACTTCTTAAGATGTTCCAGTTGTTAAAGACTATATTTTTTATATCTTTGGTATTACTACTATAGGTGACAAACAACTTAGGTTCCCTTTTTGTATATCTCTGTGGAACTTTGGCCTTAGCTTCAGCATGCTCTTGTCTGATCCATGGTTTATATTTACTATCCCTTTTCTGCCTACTATCATTAATGACCTCACAGATCATCCCCTCATTGTATCCTCTGTCCAAAAAACATTGCTTCAAGGACTCTATATCTTTCTCATATTCTATATCATTCATTGATATCCTAGATATTCTGCCTGCCTGGCCCTGAACTATGTTGGGAAACATATGACGGGGATGCATGCTATCAAAGCACAGCAGACTGTTCTTCCAACAATCCTTTCTGAATAACTTCGATGAAAAACCATCACTAGTTTGTGTGATACTGACATCGAAAAAATCTATGCTGGTGTCAGAGAAATTCAACTTAAATCTAAGGAAAGATGTGGTGGAGTGTAGGTAGCTGACAAAATCTATTAGCATGTCTGCATCACCCCTCCAGAAGAAAAAAACATCATCTACAAAACGTGTATACATATACACATGTTGTTTCCATAGTGGATGCTCTAAAATTACATCTTTCTCCCAAAACCAAAGGACCAGGTTAGCATATGTATTAGCACAGGGGGTGCCCATAGCTACCCCCTGTGCTTGTCTATATATTTGCTTGTCCCCTATAAAGACATTATTCTCTAGGACCAGGACCAGCATCTCCTTGACCAAGGCAAGGGCTACTTGCAGGACTAGTCACATAGTTTATTTGGCTACATGTGAACATTGCACAGCATATTATGTTGGGAAGACCGATAATATGTTTAAAATCAGAATTCTACAGCATCTTTCCAATATTAGAAATAAAAATGTGCATAATGCTCTTTATAGGCACATTGAACAGCACTCCACACACACTTTCAGCTTCAGGGCTGTGGTTAACGTAAGGTTAAATAATAGGGGAGGGGATATAAGGTTGTTGACAGAATCCCTTGAATCTAAATGGATCTTGGAGCTGAGGGCTCATAGGAGCCCAGGGTTAAATGACATGGTTCCTTTGAAACCCGCCCTACAAAAAAGGCAGGTAGTTTATCGATTGCTGATTGGTTGGCTTTTAATTTAAAATAATGGTAATGTTTGTTCCTTTTTATCTGATGAAGGGTACCACACCCGAAAGTGCTTATCCTTGGCTGTTTTGGTTGTTTTAATAAAGAAGGAGTTAATCCAGCAGTGTCCTGCCATTCTTTTCTCCTTTTGGATTTTGCTGTTTGCTGTATGGTGGGACTTTAGTCATAGCACAGAACTTTTGGTTTTTGGACTTTGATTTGTATTTGGTTCTAATAGTGCTATGTCTGCTGTGGAACAGAATAAGATGAACTCTGGTCAAATTGCTAATGGAGATGGGAATACTAGAGGTGAGCTGAATAGCCTTGATAAAGTATTTTTCACAGAAAACCCTCTACTCAATTTGGGTTTTTCAGTAGATAAAATTGTTCCAGTTAAAGATTTTATACCTGTAGCTATGGATAAATCATTTGACAGTTTACTACATGATTTAAACCATAAAGCTGGAAGGCTACAATGTTTACAGTGGCAGGCTCACCACTTGGAAGCCTGTCAATCCTATGGTATAGTTCCCAGAGGAATGAGAATCCTCTGTATGCCCACGCAGGGCGAACACTACCCAGACCTTCTGGCCCAATGGCAGTCGTTAAACATACAGACTAGTTTTAAATACATGGAGATCTTAACAGCTTTTTTTGCACCAGAAGTGGCTCAGTTAAAAACTGAAGTAGAGACTTTGCGCAATAAACTAGAGAGAGACTATTGTGAACCATATCACGCAGCACATTTACAACAGCTCTATACCACCATATCTGACAATAATGAGAAGCTACGTGTACAGAAGGTACAGAAACTAAAACGTGACTACGATGACTTTGTTTCAGGGAACATCTTTGTGTGGCCAAGGAGTGCTACACAGCGTAACACAGTGAGTGACACCATCAACAGGAAGCAACCTAAACGCCAACCGGAAGTGAATGATTCCCAGCGGCGTTTGGCTACACCTACACTCAACAGCGTCCACAGTTCGACAGTCACTATAGGAGGGAACATAGGAATCAATACACCATCACCTCTGGGAGGCCCAGGAGGGTCTCTAACAAGAATAGTAGACAAAGAGCAGCTGACAGAGACTGAGGATTTAACATCAGGTTCGATTTCCACCTCCAACCCCAGTCATACGGATGGGACTGAATCCATCACCTATGCTGCAGTAGCATCTACAGAGGGGTTAGCCATGGGAGTGCGCCCCAAGACCTCGCAGGGACAGCAACGTTTTTTGGACCAGCTACCTGCTCCAGTCAAGAAGCGAGGAGCATGGAGACGCTCCTCGAGCGAGGGCAGGTATCCAGGCAAGAGGAGGAGGACTTACGAATGACTTTTGATCACAATAGTGGTATTGTTTTTAATCTTTCATCACATTCTTTAACACAAGATGAGTTGTATGTGTTAAACAAAGGTCTCACCTTTGTGCCCGGTAGGGCAAGTGGTTTTAGTGATGTAATGTTAGATATTATGTTGTTTTGCAGAACGTTAGCTTTAAAATGTATTTTTGGCAATGGTAATGAGTTAGGGACCACTTTAAAACTACCTAGTAGTTATGTGCCACCATTTTCTCCAGCTTTAAACTTGTTCATCAATAGCTGTGAGAATGATTTACAAGAGTATTTTCAAAGGGGAGGATTACATAAATACCATAACTTAACGTGACCTCAGCAACAAGCCTTACATAATTTGGGCTCTAATAACAATTTGGTTATAAAGAAGGCTGACAAAGGGGGTGCCGTAGTGGTGATGGACACCACTTTTTACCAACAGAAGATGCAGAGGTTATTATTAGATAGGAAAGTCTATGTTCCACTCAACCCTATATGTGTTAAGATGCTAGTGGATGAAGTACACAACAGCTTGAGGCGGTTAAATTTTGATATGTTAATAAGTGATGAGATGCTACAATTTCTTTGGATAGAAAAAGCTGTTATACCTATTTTTAAAGCCCTGCCAAAAATCCACAAATCAGTAGAAGATCCCCCGTTCAGACCCATTGTCTCAGGCAGAGGCTGGGTCACGGAGCACATTTCCATCTGGATAGAATATACACTTCGACCACTTCTAGATAGAGCAACTTCTGTGTTGAAAGATACAGGTGATTTCCTTAGAAGGGTAGGTAGGTTTAACTACAACAAGCCACAGGGAAATCTTTTAATGGTGACGTTGGATGTCCATAACCTTTTTACTGTGATCAGGAATGACTTTGGTATCCAAGCCATAGGTGGGGTCCTGAGTGAGTTTGGTGAAGAGGACAATAAAATATCCTTGGTCAAGGAGATGCTGGTCCTGGTCCTAGAAAATAATGTCTTTATAGGGGACAAGCAAATATATAGACAAGCACAGGGGGTAGCTATGGGCACCCCCTGTGCTAATACATATGCTAACCTGGTCCTTTGGTTTTGGGAGAAAGATGTAATTTTAGAGCATCCACTATGGAAACAACATGTGTATATGTATACACGTTTTGTAGATGATGTTTTTTCTTCTGGAGGGTGATGCAGACATGCTAATAGATTTTGTCAGCTACCTACACTCCACCACATCTTTCCTTAGATTTAAGTTGAATTTCTCTGACACCAGCATAGATTTTTTGGATGTCAGTATCACACAAACTAGTGATGGTTTTTCATCGAAGTTATTCAGAAAGGATTGTTGGAAGAACAGTCTGCTGTGCTTTGATAGCATGCATCCCGTCATATGTTTCCCAACATAGTTCAGGGCCAGGCAGGCAGAATATCTAGGATATCAATGAATGATATAGAATATGAGAAAGATATAGAGTCCTTGAAGCAATGTTTTTTGGACAGAGGATACAATGAGGGGATGATCTGTGAGGTCATTAATGATAGTAGGCAGAAAAGGGATAGTAAATATAAACCATGGATCAGACAAGAGCATGCTGAAGCTAAGGCCAAAGTTCCACAGAGATATACAAAAAGGGAACCTAAGTTGTTTGTCACCTATAGTAGTAATACCAAAGATATAAAAATATAGTCTTTAACAACTGGAACATCTTAAGAAGTGACAATAAGTTAAAGGGCCTAATAGGAACTAGACCCAGTTTTGGATACAAGAGAAATAAGAATTTAAAGGACATCCTTTGCACTGAAAGGGCTTTTACTACATCCAGTTCATTTAAGGATAGCCCAGGCAGTGTTCCCTGTGGCTTATGTAAAGCCTGTCCGTCCATTAATAAGAATGCAACTTTTAAACATCCTGTTAATGGAAAATTGTACCACCTTAAGGCAAGGGCTACTTGCAGGACTAGTCACATAGTTTATTTGGCTACATGTGAACATTGCACAGCATATTATGTTGGGAAGACCGATAATATGTTTAAAATCAGAATTCTACAGCATCTTTCCAATATTAGAAATAAAAATGTGCATAATGCTCTTTATAGACACATTGAACAGCACTCCACACACACTTTCAGCTTCAGGGCTGTGGTTAACGTAAGGTTAAATAATAGGGGAGGGGATATAAGGTTGTTGACAGAATCCCTTGAATCTAAATGGATCTTGGAGCTGAGGGCTCATAGGAGCCCAGGGTTAAATGACATGGTTCCTTTGAAACCCGCCCTACAAAAAAGGCGGGTAGTTTATTGATTGCTGATTGGTTGGCTTTTAATTTAAAATAATGGTAATGTTTGTTCCTTTTTATCTGATGAAGGGTACCACACCTGAAAGCGCTTATCCTTGGCTGTTTTAGTTGTTTTAATAAAGAAGGAGTTAATCCAGCAGTGTCCTGCCATTCTTTTCTCTTTCGATAACTTACTATGAACCCAATGTTGGTGTCTTATTTGTGGTGGACTAGTCTGTGAGTTATAATTATTAATTTATCTAACTTGTGATAACTAAGGGCAGTAATACTATAGTAAGATATAGCCATAGTGTTTGTGTAATAAGATATAGCTAGGGAACTTTGGTATCTAGAGCTTAAGGTTTCTGTATGTATCCAATTTATTTTTATAGTAATTTTATTTTTGTGTGTGTGTGTGTGTGTGTGTGTGTGTGTACATATATATGTGTATATATATATATGTGTATATATATATATATATATATATATATATATATATATATCAGATAGTAAAAACATCTATGGCTCAGCAAAAACTTATAAGCCAAGATTAAACATGTCACTTACCTAGCCCCTGTAGCTTGCCCTTAGTACATCACTTAATTTTTGAATCAAGGGATCTTCCTAGAGGCTTCTGCATATAGTCATCGGTGATTAATGTAAAATATTACTTAAAGTAGTAGTAAGCAAACCAGAGCCAGAAAAATAATATAAAATATAAAATATCTGAGCTGTACAGTCTTCTTGATCTCATCTACCAGCATTAACCAGCATCAAGCAAGTAGTTACCCATGAAAATTGAAAAATATCTCAATTAAGTGGTAGAACAGCAATCCAATTCCTTTAGAAAGCAATCAAAGACCAGATAAAATACATTAACTTGCTAGAGTATGATCGTCTATCCACAGCTATAAACTTCAAGCCAGTGAAATACCTCAAGATTTAGTTTGGATTAAGTAAAATATCTCTATCAGTAGTTAGATATCTCTATAAGTAAACAAACGAAAAGAAGGCACAAACTGCTATAAAGTTTCAAACGTTGAGATGAAAGCACTTATGTTTTATGTTTTTATTCATTTGGTTTATATTAGTTTACTTAATAAATTAAACCTTGTCTAGAGGAGTTTTGCGATGTGGTCAAATCCGCTGTGTTTTTATGCTAGTTTATTTCCCGGTACCTACCACATTTCCCCTTACAGCAAACCAATACCAAAATTCAGTTCAGCAAAGCTTCTTATTGTTTTTCTCAAAATAAACAATTATAAACAAATATATATTACTGTCCTTTATATCTGTCCTGGTGACAATACAGCTATACTGGAAGATATCTTACAATGGATATCCATTATAACATTTCCACAAGAAAAACATTTTACTAGGTGATGTGAATGTCAGTTGGTTGGACATAAACTCTAACTCTCCTACATCTTGAAAAATGTATTTTAATTTGTGTGCTCTGCTCCTATGCCTGCTGGATCCAAAGTCTTCTTATGACGCACAGTCTTGCTGTGCTGTTTACTGCTGAATCAGAGATACAGAGCTTTGCATGACTCCATCTGTAGTCTTTTTAAAGCACCAAGCCTTTCAAATTGCACACTCCTAAAGAAATATATTTTGCAGCTATAAGCACAGTTATAGATAACTTATTTTATAACAAACCACACATAGTAAGTTAGATTTGTAGCATATATTTACAAAGTTTTCCTTCATTACAGATATGAATGATGACAAATACAAAATACCTCTCTCTGTCCTTCTCTCACATAACTGAACTACTACAATTGCTATATAGAGAGCTAGTCACGCACACAGATTGTTATTTCCTCTTTGTATATTTTTCTGGCCTTCTGTGGGAAGTCACATAATGTTTGTTTTTAGACTTTTCTATTGTCCTTTTGTGATTTAAGCACTTTTGATGATGTGAGGATGCCATTCTGAAAGGAAACATCTGTATAAGCTGTTCCTACTGGAAAAACATCACGTATTGCTGAATTTATAAAAAAGGATGTCTGTTAATAGATATTTGTTCTGCAAACATGAGAAAATCATGTAATGCTTGTTTTCCAGTGTTGCTTTGTTAGGCATTTTCTGATGCTGTGAAGAGAAGCCTGTCTATTATACATATAGTATGAATGCACATTTTAAACTCTATTCATATATTCAAGCAAACTTTTTCTTTCAGCATATTTACAACAGAATTAATTTCAGCCTTATATTCATAATATCTAACAATTCCATCTGTTTTTAAACATACTCAAAACATTCTATATAGAAAAGACATTAAGAAACAAACAGTCTTCTTTTGATACAAGTCAAAATGCAATTTTACACAGTTAATACAATGATATTAAGTATTACTACCAAAAATGAATGTCTTTAAAGGAAAACAACAGGATATTAAAGCAGATTCCCCAACCTGCTGACTCTTCCAGTCCCTGTTCTTTGATAAAGCTTAAAAAAATCACCCTTGCAGCTTTAAAAAATAACCGACTTAACTGTTTTCCCTGTTCTGCTTCCTAGCTTTCTATACTGTTTTTGTTTCACTTTGCAAACCTACTTGAAAAACCTGTAGCTGGCTCTGAAATTATGATGTCACATCTGCCATCTGCTCTTGCTCTAGCTATCGGGATGTTTCCTCCCCCAAAGTGACGTAATCCCTGCCTGGTTTGCATGCTGTATAGAAGAGCTAGTGTTCCTCCCACATTGTGATGTCAGACCTGCCTTACCCAGCCCACTCAACCTAATAAAATCCATGTGGTGTGTGGAACTCCTTTTCATTGTATGTGTATCCTGTCAGCTGCATTTGTTTGAGGGACGACTGAAAAGTTTGGATTGCCTGCATTTTCGTCTGCATTTTTTGCTTCATTGGTAAGATAAGTCTTCCTAGTGAATTCAAAATGTAATTCTACACACAGCCCCTGTTTGAATGCACTTTGTCCTATTTTGTGCTGCCTGATATAGTTTATGACTTTCTTCTGAACAGGAATACTCTCTTCCTCCCTATGAGGATTCTGCTGCTGAAGAATCTATCCCTTCAGCCTCTCCTCCTGAGGATTATTCTTTTAGGGAAACCCTGTATACCATGAGGGAGCACTTCCACTGGAAGAGCCAAGACTACTCAGAATCTAAGAAAAGGCTCAGAGACTTTCCTTTACTACCTCAGCACAGGCCTCTTGCTATCTCCCCGTTTTAGACATTGTAGATGATGTATTTTCAGAGTCTGGTCTGTCTGCTGACTCTTTACCCCCTGCACCTGTTAAGCCAGACAGATACTACAGGGTTCCAGATTCACATAAATTCCTTTATAAAAACCCTGCTGCTGACCCAGAAACTATTTCTCAGGGTCCCAAAGGGGTCATGGCTTCCACTGCAACAAACCCTATCCCCTCTGATAGGGATTCAAGGGCACTGGACAGATGGGGAAAAAGGTTTACACTTCTGCTACCGTGGCTGAGAGGGCTTTAAATTGTCAATTTCATATGCTTAAATATCAGCAATACTTAATGTCACTGCTTAAACAGAAAATATTAACAAATTCTGAATGTGCAGAAAACAAGGAAATGCAGGATTTATTGCATGCAACTGAACAAGTGGGAAGGCATACTTTGCAATGTGGTTTTGATTCTCTGGAGGCCTCTTGCAGGGCTGCTGTTACGGGTTCTGTCATTAGGAGGCATGCTTGGTTAAAGGAACAGAATCTGCCTCATCATGTTAAAGCAAAATTATTAGATGCTCCATTACAGCATGATACTTTGGTGTTAAAGCAGAGGAGGTGTTGAAGAAAATGGAGGACAAAGCAAAGTCCATGCAGACAGTTAAGGATTTCTTACAGGTGCAGCCACCCAGATTTAGCAGGAACTGGCCCACAAAGAATTGGTCCTTTCTGGTGTCAGACAGGCCACAAAGAGGCAGATACAGATGCCCCAGAGGCAGATCCCAGCCCCAAGGCTCATACAGATCTAAACAATGGGGTACTTCTACCTCCAAAAGCGGAGAAGACAAATCACAGCTATACAGGAAACAGTCCCAATGACTTTCCTCTGCCAGCACCAAGCACTTATCTTTTGGCAACCCCTTAGGGAAAACTAGCACTTTTTTCACAAAATTGGCACATGATCACCCAGGACAAATGGGTCTTGAATATAGTGTCTCAGGGCTACAGGTTCCACTTTCACACCCTGCCAAGGGCAAAAGGTATGCCAGACCTGCCATACAATCAATGGGCAGAAGCACAAAAGCAAGTTTCATCCCTCATGGACATGAGGGCCATTCAGCAAGTACCACAGCAAGAGCAGGGACAAGGATTTTACTCAAGACTTTTCTTGATACCCAGAAAGGACAAAGCCTGGAGACTAATACTGGACCTGTCTATTCTAAACACATTTCTGGACGTTCCAAAATTCAAAATGTTGACTATGCAGCAGCTTCTGCCCATGCTGGGCAAGAAGGCTTGGCTTGTAACTTTGGACCTAAAAGAGGCATACCTGCATGTCCCAATCAGACAATCTTGCAGAAGATACCTCAGATTCATAGCTGGCTCAATGCACTACCAATTCTCTGCACTGCCCTTTGGCTTATTTACTGCACCCAGTGTCTTCACAAAATGCCTGACACCAGTAATTGCATTTTGCAGACAAAGAGGAATTCAAATATATCCTTACTTGGACAACTGCCTTATTCAAGCATAGAACAAGGACATTCTACTAAAGCATCTGGCGTTTGTAAAAAGATTACTAATTTGCCTAGGGTACACAGTAAACGAAAATAAATCAAAACTAGTACCCTCTCAAGAGATAATATTCCTGGGTGCAAGCTTAAATACAACTGCCCAGATGGCTTATCTCATGCTAGACAAACAAAGGCAACTGACTTCTTACTTCAAAATGTTGGCAACAAAGACCCAGTTATCTGCAAGAAAAATTCTGCAGTCTTTGGGCTTCATGGCATCCTGCATCCTGCTAATTCCATATGCCAGACTGCATATGAGGAAACTACAGTGGTATCTAAACAGTGTTTGGACTCAACATTGCCACAGCCTGGAAACATTAATTACCCTCATTCCCTGCCTGCAACAGGAGTTTCGATGGCGGGCACAGGCCTGTCACCACAAGGGACAGCCATTCACTTTACCCACAGCCAGGCAGACACTAACAACAGATGCATCAGATTATGCCTGGGGCGCCCACATGGCAGAAAAATGTATTCAGGGCACATGGCCCGCAAGCCAGATGCATCTTCATATCAATCAAAAAGAGATGCTAGCTGTTCAAAATGCCCTGGCAGCTTTCAAGGATCTACTTCATCCAAGACAACTACTGATAAAGACATACAATACTACAGTCATGTGGTACATAAACAAGCAGGGAGGCACACATTCCTACCCCCTCTGCAGACAAGCCATGACTTTGTGGGACACAGCATTGACTTATCAAGTTCACCTGCAAGCACAATTCCTGCCAGGAAAGATAAATACTCTGACAGACAAACTAAGCAGAAACCTCATGGATCCCCACAAGTGGAAACTGGATCCACAAGTCTTCAGCATGATAACAAGGAAATGGGGATGCCCAGACATAGATCTGTTTGCCTCCCCTCACAACTGCCAACTACAGAGATTCTGCACAAACACTTATCACAAGCAAGCATGGAAAGTGGATGCCTTATCCTTTAGCTGGAAAAACCTAACAGTATATGCCTTTCCTCCACTGCCTCTCCTCCCCGAGGTACTCCTAAAGGTCAGACAAGAAAAGTCAAATATGATACTGGCCATGCCAGCACTGGTACCCAATCCTAAAGAATTTGTCTCAAGGTCCAGCCTGGACATTGCCTCAAATTCCTCTCTTACTGACCCAACAAATCAGATCCTGCACAGCCAACTCAGGACCTTAAATCTAGCAGCATGGCAGATAATGTAGCCATTCAGAACACTCCTCTCTCCAAAGCTGTGATGGATGTTATTTTGGAGGCCAGGAGGCCCAGTACCAGAAAATCTTATTCAGAAAAATGGAAGAGATTCTGTGCTTGGAACCAGGCACAAGGAATTGACAGGTTTGTTGCAAACATTCCTCAGATTTTACAATACTTAACTGAGATGCTGGACAGAGGACTATCCTTTTCATCAATTAAGATCCATGCCTCTGCCATTTCAGCCCATTACAATACAGAACCACCTATCTTTTCTCATTCTTTAATAAGGCAGTACTTCAGAGGGGCCAAAAACATAAGACATCCAAGGAGAGAACCAATACCTGCATGGGACCTCAATTATGTCTTGGAAAAACTCATACTGCCTCCTTTTGAGCCAGCCTCAACAGCTGATATAAAATTCTTATCCTGGAAAACAGCTCTGCTCCTAGCAATAACCTCTGCAAGATGAGTCTCAGAGTTACAGGCACTCATGGCTGTGGAACCTTTTATCATTTTCCATCCAGACAGGGTTTCTCTGAGGACAAACCCGACATTTATGCCTAAGGTGGTGTCCAGTGTGGCCCTTAACCAAATCATTCACTTGCCTACCTTTTATCCAAACCCACAGAACAAGGGTGAGAGACTTCTGCATTCTTTGGACATACACAGACAGCTACGCTTCTACTTGGACAGAACTAAAGCTTTCAGAAAGACTGAGCAACTTTTAGTGGCATATGCAGCAGGATCACAAGGAAAGGCTATCTCAAAACAGACTATTTCAAAATGGATAGGCCATTGCATTAGTTTCTGCTATTCACAACATGGCAAATCAGTGCCTAAGGACATTAGGCTACATTCAACCAGAGCAGCAGCCTTCCTCAGAGGAGTACCAACCAAAGACATCTTAGAGGCTGGAACTTGGAGTTCGGTGCACATCTTTACAAAGCACTACCACTTACCTCTCTACTCTAAATCCAGAGCAGGCTTTGCCACTGCAGTTCTGCAGGGCCTCATAGCCTCTCCTAATCCTATTTAGCCCTAGCCACCCATCCTCAGCTTTGGGATTCAACCCAAGAGTAATGACTGCAACAGTGAAACACGATCAACATAGTACAGTTGTGTACCTACCATAAATGTAGATGTTCGAGTGTATCCACTGTTGCAGTCCAGGTTACCCTCCCACCATCCCCCTTTCTTTTGCTGGATCTTATCTGTACTTCTCTATTCTATACAACCTATGTGGTGTATTTGCTTGTAGATGAAGGAAATGGTTACCTTAGTGCATGCATGTTTATTGGCATAATTTTTAGCCTACCCTTTTGGAGGCACCTGACATCTGGGCCAAGAAAAACTGAAGAAAATGGCGGCTGCATCTTTTATACCCCTGGCACACTGACGTCAGGGAAGAGGTGACAGCAACCAACGCCAGACCAAGACTTTGGAATTCAGGCCGACAGCAAGTAGCCTGCCAGCAGGATAACCCAAGAGTAATGACTGCAACAGTGAATACACTCGAACATCTACATTTATGGTAGGTACACAACTGTACTTTCTGCTGAGTCAGCGTAGCAGGAGTATTCATTATGAATGGAGAATACTATATAATTTCATCAGCGGCACCCATTTGTTTCCACTTATATGTATTATTAGCATTGATATTTTGCAATAACACTGGTCTTGTATGAACTGACTGTTCGCTCAGGTTTGCTAGATTGTCTTACTGTAACACATCAGTAGCTTTAGTGGTGTTAATTGTACCATGCCAGATTTTTCAGTTATGGACACTGGAATTGCTTTATCAGCATAGGCAGTATGATTAGTGATGTGTGTGAATGCAAGCAAGGGGCAAGTGTGTGTGTGTGTGTGTGTGTGTGTGTGTGTGTGTGTGTGTGTGTGTGTGTGTGTGTGTGTGTGTGTGTGTGTGTGTGTGTGTGCAAGCAAGGGGCAAGTGTGTGTGTGTGTGTGTGTGTGTGTGTGTGTGTGTGTGTGTGTGTGTGTGTGTGTGTGTGTGTGTGTGTGTGTGTGTATGCAACAAGGGCAAGTGTGTGTGTGTGTGTGTGTGTGTGTGTGTGTGTGTGTGTGTGTGTGTGTGTGCATGCAAGCAGGGGCAAGTGTGTGTGTGTGTGTGTGTGTGTGTGTGTGTGTGTGTGTGTGTGTGTGTGTGTGTGTGTGTGTGTGTGTGTGTGTGTGTGTGTGTGTGTGTGTGAATGCAAACAAGGGCAAGTGTGTGTGTGTGTGTGTGTGTGTGTGTGTGTGTGTGTGTGTGTGTGTGTGTGTGTGTGTGTGTGTGTGTGTGAATGCAAGCAAGGGGCAAGTGTGTGTGTGTGTGTGTGTGTGTGTGTGTGTGTGTGTGTGTGTGTGTGTGTGTGAGAATGCAAGCAAGTGTGTGTGTGTGTGTGTGTGTGTGTGTGTGTGTGTGTGTGTGTGTGTGTGTGTGTGTGTGTGTGTGTGTGTGTGTTACTAAGCTGGGTGTGTGTGTGGGCAAGTGTGTGTGTGTGTGTGTGTGTGTGTGTGTGTGTGTGTGTGTGTGTGTGTGTGTGTGTGTGAATGCTTACTAAGCTGGACATTAATCCCTACGTCACTCGATGGGTTGCCAACTGGCTTACTGACAGAACCCATGCTGTAAAAGTAGCCCACTCCAAATCCAGCTTCTGACAAGTCAGAGTACCTCAAGGGTCAGTCCTGGGACTGCTCTTGTTTGGCATCTACTTCTCTTAAGTACAGGCCAACACTAAGGGATTCTGGCTAACAAAGTTCACAGATTACTGCAAACTGGGAGCCTTTATTGAATCCCCAAATGTTCTGGATACTCTAGAAAAGGGCCTTACAGAAACAGATGCTTGGTGCCAGAGCCATGGGCTCAAGCTCAGTGCCAAGAAATGTATAGTTATCCCCTTTGGGAAAAAACATGTACCCATTCTGGGACATGCTACACTTAAAGAAATCCCAATCCCTCAGAACTACACGCTCCAGGGATGTAAACCTTGTCATCACAATAAACAAATGCTGGCGGGATAGGTTCCTGACTCAGAGACTGCCCAGACTCTGGAATAGACTGCCCATACATGTCAAGCAGACCGCCTCTTTGGCCCTTTTCAAACGGAACATTGACGATTGGATTGGAGAAATAAATTAACCCCAGGGATCACGTCACTTACCCTGCTAGACAGGGGTCCAGGGTAGAAAATAGTGTGGAAGTAATAGCCAGGGAATTGTTATGACTAGGCTTGTATAAGCCCTAGGGCCGATAGCCTAGTACAAACCTATGAACCTATAGTTAAGGGACTGCTATCAGAAGGAAGAAGCCCTTGGGTCATTTTAGCTGTTGCCAAACAAACTTTGTGTCTATGTGATAAGGGGCAAGTGTGTGTGCATCTGTGTGATAAGGGGCAAGTGTGTGCACGTTTGTGTGATAAAGGGCACTCTGCCAGTATCTGCTGAATTTTGCAAAACCACTTTATCTCTAAAGCTGTCCCAGCACAATCTGGTAGTTAGATGTAACTTTAAATAAACTATACTGGCATGTTCTTCATATACTGAATTGATCAAGTCTGTTTTGTGATTTATGATTTAGTGTTGAATTGTCACTTAATTCCATTAGGTACTGGTGTGCCTTTGCTGGGTAATTTTTTCCCTGTGGTTGTGGAACTGTGTAGTTATAAAGACAGGAAGAATTTGATTGTTCCCAGGTGGTGTGGGCATGGTTGCTTAACCCGCCCCTCAAAACCGTAACACCTTTAGTTTTGCAGCCATGTTTGGATGGATTTGGATCAGGGTGATTGCAGTTTATAGGTCTCCTTTTTGCTGGGATTTATGTAAGACCCTAAAGTGGGAAGGATGAAAGTTTAAAAATAAAACATCTTTCATGAAAGGTCTGAGGTGGAAGACTGTGTATGTGGTTATGCTGATAAGAACTGGAAATTCCTGTGTTAACACTAATGTACAGTAGACAGTTTATTGGACTGTGCTGTAGAAGCTGAATCTGTGGACAGGTTTACTGGGCTGTGTAAAGTAGGGCTCACTAGTGTTGGATTAAAGTACTTTAATAATGTTGTAGGTGGAAAACTGTTCAATGGGTGCATTTCATGTACAATTTGAATGGAGCGGCTTGATGTGTAAGATCTGTGTAGGCATGTGTTTCTGTTTCTGATGTCTGCACAACCAAAGTACATAATTACTCGTGCATTCCTCGGACGAAGCCTGGGGTCATTCTTGGTGTTGCCAAAACAAACTTGTGGTTAGGTGTGTGAAAGGGTGAGTGTGTGAGCTGAGTGAGTGTTGTGTGTGAGCTGAGTGAGTGTGGTGTGTGAGTTGAGTGAGTGCATGTGGGGGGTGAGTGAGGGTGGTGTGTGGGTGGGTGAATGTGGGGAGTGAGTGTGGTTGAGGGTGAGTGAGTGTGGTGAGTGAGTGTGGTGAGTGAGTGTGGGTGAGTGAGTGAGTGTGTGTGGTGAGTGTGTGTGTGTGGTGAGTGAGTGAGTGGGTGAGCGAGTGTGGTGGGTGAGCGAGTGGGTGAGTGTGGTGAGTGGGGTGATTGGGTTTGGGTGAGTGTGGTGGGTGGTGAGTGAGTGAGTGTAGTGAGTGGGTGTGGGTGAGTGAGTGTGGGTGGGTGAGTGAGCAGTTGAGTGTGGTTGAGCGGTTGAGTGTGGGTGAGCAGTTGAGTGTGGGTGAGCGAGTTGGTGTGGGTGAGTGTGGTGGGTGGGTGAGTGAGTGGTTGAGTGTGGGTGGGTGAGTTGAATGTGGGTGGGTGAGCTGAATGTGGGTGAATGAGTGAGGGTGGTGAGTGTGGGTGGGTGAGTGAGTGTGGTGAGGGTGGTGGGTGTGAAGTGAGTGTGGGTGAGTGAATGTGAGTGAGGGTGAGTGTGGTGAGTGTGGGTGGTGGGTGAGTGTGGATGAGTGAGTTGAGTGTGGGTGAGCGTGAGTGAGTGTGGTGAGTGAAGTGTCTGAGTGAGAGTGAGTGGTGAGTGTGGTGAGTGAGTGGTGAGTGTGGTGAGTGAGTGGTGAGTGTGGTGAGTGAGTGGTGAGTGAGTGTGGTGAGTGAGTGTGGTGGGTGAGTGAGTGAGTTGAGTGTGGGTGAGTGTGGTGAAGTGAGTGGGTGAGTGTGGTGAGGTGAATGGGTAAGTGTTGGTGAGTCTCATTTTTGGATGTAATTTCTAAATTTTGTAAACTTTGTTTTTGTATTGTCATATTGCTTTACATTGCCCTACCAATATGTGTCAAATTACAGGCAGAAGCACAGTAACAGCTGCAAAAACTAAGAGCATAAATTTGCACTAAGCATGCGTATACATTAATTGCACATTTTTACATAAGAAGCAGATGTCTGTCACAATTAATCGACAACACTACATCAGATTACAAGAAGTATGCAATACCGTAATTTTTTAAATTATGTCTTAAAACAGCATGTTGGTGCTGTCATGCAAGTCTGTGAAATATTTCATGTTTATAGTGTGTCATTTGTTAGCTATTTAATCAAACGGGAAGGAAAAATAAGTGGGAGTTTGATGCTTTGCAAAACAGTGATTATTCCCAGTGCTATGTAGCTTGGTTCTAAATTTGACAGGAGGAGTGCAATAAATAAAGTGTCCCACTGTAAGGAGGGAAAGGCTGACAAGAAAACAGTACATTACTCTGGTCACCTGCTGTGAGCTGTCAATCACATGCAGACAATGGGTCAAATTACCCTTAGCTCTTTGACAGCTAGGGAAGGTAGGTGTGAAGTGGGAGGGGAGATGCCTTGAAGAACTAGATTTCAGCCTTCACAAAAGAAAGCAAGTTAGCATTTCTAAGAAACAAAAGCAATAAAATGCACTTTTGAGTTCCATTCTGTAGCATTTGCACTGCTTGTGTTTGAAGTAGTCATTGAAAAAGGATAACATTTTAACCAAAAGTAGGGGACTTTAAGACAGCAGTGAATGCCTGTTAAGTCAATGAAGTGACAGCAGCTTAAGGGAAAACGTGGCAGATCTGATGCAATTTTTTGGAGACAAGCAATGCATTCTGGGATACTTAGAGGCAGAGTAAACAGTCTGAATTATTTCAAAATGCCAGCCCCCATGTGGTCAGAGTCAGAAATTGCATATAAAAATATCTAAAAAGCTCTGAATAGTCCCAGAGTGCTGTTAAAATGTAGGAAACACCAAACCATGATGAAATAAATATGTTTTTTGAGTCTGAGGGTGCGGTTGTCCTTTAACAACTTTTTCTTTTGCAGACCATTCTGTGAAAATATTTTATCAGTTATGAGCTGTGTCGGCTTTAGTTTTATTTTTTTAATTTGATTAATTTATTCTTTTGCAATTACAGAATTTCATTTATGATTTAGAATGCCTTTATTAACTTTTTGCAACTGTTGAATTAACTATAAGAGACAAGAACCATGTGCTACTGCAAGCATTTATACACTGCTGAAAATATACAGTTTCAATGTCGTTTTAATCATAACATTGTAGTCATGTCTCTGAACTGCCCATTAACATCTTGGCTGACAGTGAAGTGAACATAAAGTACTGAACTGGGCTTAGATAATACTTGAGGATTAAAAAAAATATATATGATTTATACATTAAAGAATGCTATGTACATATTAGTCCATTAGCTGTATGAATACAATATTTTATTTTTTTTTTCTGTAGCTGGGGTAACCAATACTAGTACAGATCTTGAAACCAGTGATAATGAACTTCCTGTACAGTATATATTTACACAGACTGTTTGCTATTCATGCATTTCAATTTAGTAGGTATCCTGGACCCATTTTTTTCTCTACACATATTCATTACTAGACATTAATTTAATTTGTACTGAATTTTTCTGCATTTGTACATACAAAGACTATAAAGTACATTTAGTCTAATCTTACAAATTTAATAACATTAATATCAAGCAAAATTTTGTAAAATTCTTATATCTCTTTAGAAGTATCTAGTGGAATTGACACCAAATGCATATGTCCTGTTATTTTAAACTACATACTCGGCAATTAGAAACATTCATGCTTTTTTATACCAATATTGTTTTGCCAAAAAATATTAAAAATAGTGACCAGTCTTGTTCAATTTTTTTACATATCTTTACTCTCTCTTGTATAGCTGTAATAAAGCAATTTTAAGCCATCTCTTGTTTTTTTAAACCATCTCTTGTATAGTTTTACAGTTTAACAGGTTGTAAATACAATTTAATACTAAACAATACAATAATAACCATTTTGATAGCTATTAACAACTTGTAAAATATCTTATCCTGTCAGATTTAATCCGGTTTACCAGTATTTCTAATACACTAACCCAGTTTTTCCCTCCCCCTAAAAGAGTATTGTCAAGAAGGAATGAGATATTTCTTCCTGTAGCTTTATTTTAGACCCTTGTTGTTTATTTTTTCTGTAGCTTTATTTCAGACCCTTGTGCAGTACTGCTTATACAGTCAGTGTAAAACTGAGAAAGTGCCCCTCCCCCTATGGTATAGCAGTATTGTTTATTTGCTTTAGAATGTATACCAGCCCAATACTTCAAATGTACACCAGCCCAATACTTTGGCCACACATCTGCTCCACTAGGCTACCAAACTATAGACCTTTGTCTGATTTGATCATTTTTTATAAAGCTTTTGCTGTTTACTACCCTCTAGTAGGTATTTATACCCTTCTGCACAATGGATTTGAACTGTATGTATACTATAGCCCATTTGCTGGCTGTACTTGATAACATTTACTTGCAAACAGATTATAAGTGACATCTATGCACAATTGTGACATTTTATTACAATTACCAAATAGTGTTGCATGTAAACATTTTAACAATTATGTTTTAATAACAATGATGCTTTAGAAAAACTCAATCTACTTCTCTGGCAATCAGTCTTGTTTATCTTATCTTTCCAACATTTCCTGTAACTATTCATTCAGTCTAGGAAGGTCTGAGCTCACAAACTATACTCTATAAACTATAGTTAATTCTTTTGGCATTTTTCCTTTAATTTGATTGTGATTTGCATAACTATGCAAACTAAACATTATTTTACAATTAGCTTACATATTTTTCAGTATTTTTTATTTATTTATTTAACTGCCCTGGCATTAATTTTACAAAGACTGTTTGACTAATTTTCTTTGACTGATTTTCTTTTTAAAATTCAGAACTTTAACTGTTTGGTGTGGTGTTACTATACAATTATATAAGAATTGTAAAAAAACAAAATAGATATTAGCTTAACTAACACATGTTTATATTTACATTATTTGTATTTGCTGTTGTGTGTCTTTTGCTTTTGTGCATTGTAAAAAATGTACTCTAGATGAAAAGAACATACATGCATGTCTGTCTTGTATTTGTATATCTTTATACAAGCATGTCAGTGTTGTGACTTTAAATTTTTACTCTTATTATCTATTTTTATTTAATTTTATACACTAGAACAGTTTTGTTTACCTTTTGACTCTGCTAATGGCAGTCATATGCTCTACTTTACTGTAGTACTGATAAATGTCTTGCTTTAACTAAATGAAAGTAAAACATTTAAAAAATGATTTGTCCCTACCATCCTACCATGTATGCTTAATCATTTTCAAAACACAAACATATTATAAAATATATTTCTTTTATACAGATTATCTGTGTATGCAGGAAGTTCCCAGTCTCTGTCAGTTCAGTTAATTTATTTCCTTTATCCTGCAACTGCTGTTAAAGAATTTCCTCATAGTCTGCCTGATATGTCTTAGGAACCTGGTCTGCTGAATCTGAAACTCCTAAGCACTTTTGAAAATATGTATGTATAACTTGTCTAAGCTTCCTGAACTCATTGTGTCTCTCTTTTAGAAGTGTATTACATTCTTTTGTAACAAAATGTACTAGGGGTTCTATCACTAACTGATTTGACTGTTGTTGCAACTCTGAAATAAACCTTTTACATCTGGTGACAGAACATAACTGTTTAACACTTGAATATAATGTCAACATATTAACTTTTCTTGGTTCTTTATCTTTATAATTTTTGTCTGTACAGTCTAACCTTTGGATAATGTCATGCACTGTATTTTATGACATTGTACACACAATAAACATTTTTTTATACCATACATGATTTTGTTTCAGATACCAGTCAAATATTGTAATCCATTTACATAATGCCTTACTATCAACTTGCAATCCATTTGCATAATACCTTACTATTAACTTGCTCTAATAAGGTTTTACATTTGCTAATATGCAGTATATACATTTATTCTGTTATTATTATTACCTCTATGGCATTCATACTATATGTAACACAGAATAATTTTCTTACCAGTCAACAGAGAGGCAGATGGCCAAGCTGCTTTACTGTAGATGGTTGAAAAGTTTCTGTAGTCACTTGTGAAGTTAGTACAGCAAAACGGGCAGTTTCAGTCTTACAACTTTGTCTTGTACCTTTTCTGGAGAATTTATGGAACTGCTCACCTTTCTGCAATGCAGTCTCACCGGCTTTAGACGTCTATTAAACTGTATTGCTACAAATTATAGAAAACTGTAGAAATCTGAAGTACTTCACATAAACGTTAGTTACTGTGCTTTTACAGGAGTGACCTTATACAAGGCATTACCCATTCACTCCCCCTGTTTTTGGATACAGGCTAGGAACGTTGTCAAAGGATCACCATTGAAAAATGTATATGGTGCTACTTACTGTGATGGATTTGAAGTCTTCTTATGACACACAGTCTTGCTGTGCTGTTTACTGCTGAATCAGAGACACAGAGCTTTGCATGACTCCATCTGTAGTCTGTTTAAAGCACCAAGCCTTTCAAATTGCACACTGATAAAGAAATATATTTTGCAGCTATAAGCAGAGTTATAGATAACTTATTTTATAACAAACCACATGTAGTCTGTCAGATTTGTAGCATATATTTACAAAGTTTTCTTTCATTACAGATATGAATGATGACAAATACAAAATACCTCTCTCTGTCCTTCTCTCACATAACTGAACTACTACAATTGCTATATAGAGAGCTAGTCATGCACACAGATTGTTATTTCGTCTTGGTATATTTTTCTGGCCATTCTGTGGGAAGTCACATAATGTCTGTTTTTAGACTTTTCTATTGTCCTTTTGTGATTTAAGCACTTTTGATGATGTGAGGATGCCATTCTGAAAGGAAACATCTGTATAAGCTGTTCTTACTGGAAAAACATCACGTATTGCTGAATTTATAAAAAAGGATGTCTGTTAATAGATATTTGTTCTGCAAACATGAGAAAATCATGTAATGCTTGTTTTCCAGTATTGCTTTGTTAGGCATTTTCTGATGCTGTGAAGAGAAGCCTGTCTGTTATACATATAGTATGAATGCACATTTTAAACTCTATACATATATTCAAGATAACTTTTTTCTTTCAGCATATTTACAACGGAATTAATTTCAGCCTTATATTCATAATATCTAACACATCTATCATGGACTTATATGGTTTCTTCCAACTAATTAATAGCCCCACACATTATTGTAAGACATCAAATTCTCTATTGGAGTGGATCCTAGCATCAAACCCTAGAAAATAATCCATCACAGGTACAATATCAAACCCTCTCAGTGATCAACTCCCAATCTATATGAATATACATCTCATGTATCCAGGTAAACAACATATTTATAAAATAACACATAACCTTTCTGAGTTTAACCCAGAAATGTTTATTACTACACTTTAATCTATTAACTGTAACTTCCTCAAAATCCTCCCCTTAGATGATGCTGTAATTGAATTCAATACAACTTTTCTAAATATCCTAAATAGCCTTCACTGCCTAGAAAGATGATAGATATGCAAAAAGAGTAGAATGCTAATTCAGGATAGAGAAAAAGCATGGAAAGAATGGCAAAAATATAAAACACCTCAATATCTTGAAAACTTCAGAATGCTTCACAATTGTACTAAAAAGCAAATAAAGACAAAAAAACTATATTATAATAACTTTCAGAATAATATTTTTATTTTATTTTATTTTACATTTGTTTACTGGGATAGTCTGACTGGACCAGGTCCATTTACAGCAGAGGCCCAGGGAGAAAAGCTCCACATTTACATAAAATCAGACAAAAAAATCAGACAGAAATGTAAAGCAGACAAAGAATATCAACAATATATGAAGTAATAAAAAAAACAATATGGTTACCAAGGGAAATTTCATGCTAGAGATATAGACATTAGAGCTGCTGTACTGTAGTATATATACAGTAAGTATACTAGGAAGGAAGGTATATGAAGAAAGCAAAATAAATGTTATGTAATACATGGACATAGCCAGGTGTTCATAAGATGTGATTTAAGTGAGTTTCTGAACAGTGTGGTACTAGATGCAGACATCAAAGAAGAGGGGAGGCTATACCAGGTTCTAGATATGGTGTGGGAGAATAGAGCTTTCCCAGCATTATTGTTAGCCCTTGAGATACAGAGTAGTGATTTGTCAACAGAACAGAGAGGGTGATTAGCTTTGTAGTGAGTGAGAAGCTGACTTAGCACTGAGGTTTTATCAAGATGTTTCAGGATGTTATAGGCAATGATTAGTTGGTGGTAACTGAGTAGTTGAGGAAGTTTTAGCCATTGTAGGTCCCTTAGAGCCTGACAGTGGTGGGTTCTGAAAGAGGAGTTGTTAGTAAACCTGGAAATTTTATTATAGCATGACTCAAGTTTCTCAAGATCAAGTTTTCTGGTTAGGGAAAGAATTGATGCTGTGTACATTAGTGTGGACAATAGGTGAGTTTGGGCTAGGATGATTTGTGCCTGATCTGAGCAGGTATTTTTGTGTCTGTATAGTGTTCCCATTTTTTTTTGTGTACTTTTTTGATGGTTTGGGAAATATGGACATCAAAGAGGAGTTTTTTGTCAATTTCTATACCAAGGAGTTTAGTGTGGGCTGAAGGAGAGATGGTAGTGCCATTTTTGGAAGTGATGGTAAAGGAAAGAGGGATAGTTTTCAATTTATTGGGGGTGAATAGGAGCAATTTAGTCTTGTTGGGGTTTAGGGTGAGTTGGATATCAGTAATCCATTTCTCCACAGAGGTAAAGGATTCCTGAGTGAGTTGTTGTAGAGTGGTGAGAGATGGGGCAGAGCAGATTAGAGCTGAATCATCTGCATACTGGATGAGTGTGGCATGTTGGGTGGAAGTATGCCGATTGTTAATAAAAACAGAAAAAAGTAGTGGGCCCAGTATTGAGCCTCATGGCACTCCAATGGAGTAGGTAGTAAGGGAGATAGTGTGCCTTGCCACTGGACAGATTGCTGCCTGTCCAATAGATAGTTCTTGAACCAGGCCACAGTAGAGGGGGCAAATGATAGGAAGGCTAGAGTATCTAGTAGTAAAGAGTATGAGACCATATCAAAAGCTTTGGAGAGATCTAAGAATATAGCAGTTACAAAGTTATTGTCATTTCTGTGTTGGTTGACCAAATCAGTAAAACAGAGAAGGGCAGTTGTTGTAGTATGATATGGCCGGAATCCATGTTTTGTGGTGGAAAGAAGTTTATGTGTGTTCAGGAATTGCATAACCTGCGAATGAATACATTTCTCAAGTAGCTTAGATAAAGGAGATAGTATGACAATTGGGTGGTAATTTGAGAAGTCGAAAGAGTTGCCACCTTTATGAAGAGGAATGATATATGAAACTTTCCATAGATGAGGGATATAGGCTTCCTGTAGTGAGTGGATGATAAGAATAGAGACAGGATAAGATAAGGATTCAGTGGCTAGTTTTAGGAAGTTGGCAGGTATACTATCAGCTGCAAGGGTGGTAGGTTTCAGTTTTAGGAGGAGTTTTTTAATTGTAGAGGTGGGAACAGGAGAGAGGGCAAAGGAAGGAATGTTATCTGGACATTTGGATGGGGTATACTTCTGGTTGGTTTTGGATACTTGGGTCAATAATGTCAGAATAGATTCAGTGAAATGATGATTAAATTGGGAGGCTATGCTCTTGCTATTATTGGTGGTGCTAGGAGCTGGAGTGGTGGTTTTGCCTGGTTTTAGTAGGGGGTTGACAGTTTGCCAAACTTTTTGAGGATATTTTGAGTATTTGCTTTGGGCACCAAGGAAATAGTTTTGTTTTTCAAGTCTGGTTGGTTTATTGGCCTGATTTCTAAGTTGTTGGTAGTTTTGCTTGGCTAGGGTAGTGTTATCTCTCTTCCAGATTTTCCAAGCCTTGTCTCTGGACTTTAGTAGGGCTCTTGTGTCCTGCTTAGCTATGGTGCATAGTTAGTCTTAACTCTTACCTTCCTGATGGGTGCAACACTATTGAGGACATTGGTGGTGGTACTATTGAAGTAGCCGACTGCCTGGTCTAATCCTAGGGTTCATAGTGACTCCCAGTTACATTGTTTTAAAATAGTGTTAAGTTCCTGAGGGTTTAGTTTGTGGTCGCCTCTGATTTGTCTATAGGCTGTGGGCTTGGATAAGTTGGTGAGTTTGCGTAGGAGAAATGTGGGAAGGTGGTCACTAAGACCATCTGGTAGACAGCCTGTATGGTAGTTTTGTTTAGGGCAATTGGTCAGTGTCCTGTTTTGGGGATTTTTTATCTACTCTAGTGGGTTCTTGAATGAGTTGAGAAAATCTGAAGAGTTTAATATAATTAGTGGGGTTATTAGAGTTACAGTCTGACCAGTCAGTATTTAGGTCGCCTAGTATTATAGTTTCTTGTGGATGGTTATCACTAGCCCAGTGTAAGATTACTTTAATTATGGGAGAGTTATTTCCTGGAGTTATGTAGCAACAAAGTATGATGATTCTTTTTTTGTTGTTTAAGTATAAGACTGAGGCTAAGGGTTCTGCGTTATGAAATTTAGGTAGAGGGGTTTGTGGAGGTTGGACGTTGAGTGTGTTTTTAAGGGGAATTGCGACTCCACCTCCCTTCCTGCCTACTCTATCTAGTCTTAAGATATTATAACCTGAGGGGAGGATTTCTTCATTTTGGGTGCTAGATTTTAGCCATGTCTCTGTAATGGTCAGTATGTCAGGAGAGTAGTGGATTATGAATGCATGTAAGTCAGGGAGCTTGTTAGATATACTCTTGGTGTTGATGTTAAGAATGTCTGTTTGGCTGAGGTTATGGTTTTGAATGGTCCTGGGTTTGGGTGTATGTCCCTGAGATAAGTAGTTTCTTTGCAATAAATAGTATATGTTTAATTTTGTGAGCTATTTCTATGTTGGATCTAAGTGATGTTTTTCTAGTGTAGCATCTTGGCATGTAGGGTCTGTGTATGTGTAGTATTGTGCTATCATTGAATATTATAGAGCTGATAGCAAATTTATGTGGGTTTTTGTTTTTATAAGTGTGGAAATATGAGTTGTAGGGCATGTAGCATTGTCCAGTGGTGTGTTAGTATGTGTGGATGTGATGTAGGCTAGAGTTGTGAGAGCTAGCAAGAGAGATGCTAGTGTGATTTGCATATTGTATAGTAGTGGTGCTTGGCTGTAAGCAGTAGAGTGGTTGAAGTAGACAGGTGGGCATGAGGATGTGGCCAGTTGTTAATATGTGCGTTTATCAGGCAAGGATTCGGATAGGGGGCATGGATGGACAGAATGTTAAGAGGTAGGTGATTGGAGTAGGTAGTGGTCAGGTGAAGAGGGGTTAAAAATAAAAGTAGGTGTAGTGGGGGTGGGTGGGATATGGGGGCAAGGTAGGGGGCAGAGTGAGCTGAGTGAAGTGAGGCAAACGGAGTAGGGAATAAAACCAGACTGCGTTCATGTTTGCAGCGAGCACACTTTACAGAGAGGGGAGATGACTGCAGAAGAGAAGTACTAGTGTGTTTTAAAGATGGAGCCATTATCAGGCCCTTATATAACTTCTGTCCTATGCATTCCTAGTGGGAATTATATTAAACTTATTAATAAAATTATATTAAATATTAAACACGACCCTAAAATTTTTGGACATTCATTAAAGAAATCTTGCATCCCAGCCAAAACTTCAACCCAAACCCCTCTCCTGATAACTCACCACTCGAAACTGTAATACAGTTCAGTTCTTATTTTATAGATAGTATAGCATCTCTAACTAAGGATTCATCAACATCTAATCCCAACCCTGCCCATCAACCAAATATCACCACATCCACTTTCACCTTCAAACCTGTGCTCTCATCCTTTATAAAGCTACTCTTAAACTTAAACTGTGCTCTTATTCAGCTGATGATCTTCCAAGTGAGTACCTAAAATAGCAGCCAGTAGCATTGCCTATCCTATCAGAATCCTTATAAATAGGTCTGTCCAGAAATTTCATATTCCCTCTGTCTAGAAAAAGTCACACATTAGCCCTCTGCACAAAGGAGAAAATTCAACAGACATTAGTAAATGTAGACCTATAGCAATCATATCTCCCCTTGCCAAAATACTTGAAAAAATGTATTCAAAAATAATTGTTAGACCATCTCCTGCAGGATGAACTCTTAGTCCCTACACAACATGGCTTCTGTCCTTCCCATGTACTAGCACTGCCCTTCTAACCTATATAGATAAAGTCAATAAAGCTAGAGATAATGGTAAACTAGTGTCTTCCTTATTTCTAGACTTGTCCAAAGCCTTCAACACAGTTTGTTACAGCAAACTTCTACTTCAAATGTCCTCACTTGGTCTCTCTCAGCCCATCCTTCTGTGGTTTAAAAGCTACCCATCCAGTATTATATGGCCGGAATCCATGTTTTGTGGTGGAAAGAAGTTTATGTGTGTTCAGGAATTGCATAACCTGCGAATGAATACATTTCTCAAGTAGCTTAGATAAAGGAGATAGTATGACAATTGGGTGGTAATTTGAGAAGTCGAAAGAGTTGCCACCTTTATGAAGAGGAATGATATATGAAACTTTCCATAGATGAGGGATATAGGCTTCCTGTAGTGAGTGGATGATAAGAATAGAGACAGGATAAGATAAGGATTCAGTGGCTAGTTTTAGGAAGTTGGCAGGTATACTATCAGCTGCAAGGGTGGTAGGTTTCAGTTTTAGGAGGAGTTTTTTAATTGTAGAGGTGGGAACAGGAGAGGGCAAAGGAAGGAATGTTATCTGGACATTTGGATGGGGTATACTTCTGGTTGGTTTTGGATACTTGGGTCAATAATGTCAGAATAGATTCAGTGAAATGATGATTAAATTGGGAGGCTATGCTCTTGCTATTATTGGTGGTGCTAGGAGCTGGAGTGGTGGTTTTGCCTGGTTTTAGTAGGGGGTTGACAGTTTGCCAAACTTTTTGAGGATATTTTGAGTATTTGCTTTGGGCACCAAGGAAATAGTTTTGTTTTCAAGTCTGGTTGGTTTATTGGCCTGATTTCTAAGTTGTTGGTAGTTTTGCTTGGCTAGGGTAGTGTTATCTCTCTTCCAGATTTTCCAAGCCTTGTCTCTGGACTTTAGTAGGGCTCTTGTGTCCTGCTTAGCTATGGTGCATAGTTAGTCTTAACTCTTACCTTCCTGATGGGTGCAACACTATTGAGGACATTGGTGGTGGTACTATTGAAGTAGCCGACTGCCTGGTCTAATCCTAGGGTTCATAGTGACTCCCAGTTACATTGTTTTAAAATAGTGTTAAGTTCCTGAGGGTTTAGTTTGTGGTCGCCTCTGATTTGTCTATAGGCTGTGGGCTTGGATAAGTTGGTGAGTTTATGGGAGAAATGTGGGAAGGTGGTCACTAAGACCATCTGGTAGACAGCCTGTATGGTAGTTTTGTTTAGGGCAATTGGTCAGTGTCCTGTTTTGGGGATTTTTTATCTACTCTAGTGGGTTCTTGAATGAGTTGAGAAAATCTGAAGAGTTTAATATAATTAGTGGGGTTATTAGAGTTACAGTCTGACCAGTCAGTATTTAGGTCGCCTAGTATTATAGTTTCTTGTGGATGGTTATCACTAGCCCAGTGTAAGATTACTTTAATTATGGGAGAGTTATTTCCTGGAGTTATGTAGCAACAAAGTATGATGATTCTTTTTTTGTTGTTTAAGTATAAGACTGAGGCTAAGGGTTCTGCGTTATGAAATTTAGGTAGAGGGGTTTGTGGAGGTTGGACGTTGAGTGTGTTTTTAAGGGGAATTGCGACTCCACCTCCCTTCCTGCCTACTCTATCTAGTCTTAAGATATTATAACCTGAGGGGAGGATTTCTTCATTTTGGGTGCTAGATTTTAGCCATGTCTCTGTAATGGTCAGTATGTCAGGAGAGTAGTGGATTATGAATGCATGTAAGTCAGGGAGCTTGTTAGATATACTCTTGGTGTTGATGTTAAGAATGTCTGTTTGGCTGAGGTTATGGTTTTGAATGGTCCTGGGTTTGGGTGTATGTCCCTGAGATAAGTAGTTTCTTTGCAATAAATAGTATATGTTTAATTTTGTGAGCTATTTCTATGTTGGATCTAAGTGATGTTTTTCTAGTGTAGCATCTTGGCATGTAGGGTCTGTGTATGTGTAGTATTGTGCTATCATTGAATATTATAGAGCTGATAGCAAATTTATGTGGGTTTTTGTTTTTATAAGTGTGGAAATATGAGTTGTAGGGCATGTAGCATTGTCCAGTGGTGTGTTAGTATGTGTGGATGTGATGTAGGCTAGAGTTGTGAGAGCTAGCAAGAGAGATGCTAGTGTGATTTGCATATTGTATAGTAGTGGTGCTTGGCTGTAAGCAGTAGAGTGGTTGAAGTAGACAGGTGGGCATGAGGATGTGGCCAGTTGTTAATATGTGCGTTTATCAGGCAAGGATTCGGATAGGGGGCATGGATGGACAGAATGTTAAGAGGTAGGTGATTGGAGTAGGTAGTGGTCAGGTGAAGAGGGGTTAAAAATAAAAGTAGGTGTAGTGGGGGTGGGTGGGATATGGGGGCAAGGTAGGGGGCAGAGTGAGCTGAGTGAAGTGAGGCAAACGGAGTAGGGAATAAAACCAGACTGCGTTCATGTTTGCAGCGAGCACACTTTACAGAGAGGGGAGATGACTGCAGAAGAGAAGTACTAGTGTGTTTTAAAGATGGAGCCATTATCAGGCCCTTATATAACTTCTGTCCTATGCATTCCTAGTGGGAATTATATTAAACTTATTAATAAAATTATATTAAATATTAAACACGACCCTAAAATTTTTGGACATTCATTAAAGAAATCTTGCATCCCAGCCAAAACTTCAACCCAAACCCTCTCCTGATAACTCACCACTCGAAACTGTAATACAGTTCAGTTCTTATTTTATAGATAGTATAGCATCTCTAACTAAGGATTCATCAACATCTAATCCCAACCCTGCCCATCAACCAAATATCACCACATCCACTTTCACCTTCAAACCTGTGCTCTCATCCTTTATAAAGCTACTCTTAAACTTAAACTGTGCTCTTATTCAGCTGATGATCTTCCAAGTGAGTACCTAAAATAGCAGCCAGTAGCATTGCCTATCCTATCAGAATCCTTATAAATAGGTCTGTCCAGAAATTTCATATTCCCTCTGTCTAGAAAAAGTCACACATTAGCCCTCTGCACAAAGGAGAAAATTCAACAGACATTAGTAAATGTAGACCTATAGCAATCATATCTCCCCTTGCCAAAATACTTGAAAAAATGTATTCAAAAATAATTGTTAGACCATCTCCTGCAGGATGAACTCTTAGTCCCTACACAACATGGCTTCTGTCCTTCCCATGTACTAGCACTGCCCTTCTAACCTATATAGATAAAGTCAATAAAGCTAGAGATAATGGTAAACTAGTGTCTTCCTTATTTCTAGACTTGTCCAAAGCCTTCAACACAGTTTGTTACAGCAAACTTCTACTTCAAATGTCCTCACTTGGTCTCTCTCAGCCCATCCTTCTGTGGTTTAAAAGCTACCCATCCAGTAGGTATCAGTCAGTAAAATGGCACTCCTTACCTCCTAGTCACCACAGATGTACCACAAGGCTCTATCCTTGGTCCCCTCCTCTTTAACATTTTCAACAATACCCTCTGTACTTTCACACAACAGGTCACCCTAATACAATACACAGAAATCTGGCAACATGGTACACCTCCAAAAAATACTCAGGAAGCTTTAACAGACACTGAAACATGGCCTTCTAACTGACAACTCATGCTCAACCCAAAAAAGACCAAACTACTACTTTTTCCCCAAATCCCTCTCTTGTGAAAAAACAAAATTTAAAGTCCTCTTTCTTGTTAATACAACTATTGATGTCACGTCTCATAGCAAACTATTAAGCATGATAGTAGATGATAATCTTACATTTGACCTACATATACAAAATTGCATAAGAAAAACTCATCAAAACCTAAGGATGCTTTACATGCCAAAAACAATCTCATTGATGTAACTAAAGCTACACTTGCCACCATTTATCGCTCCCTAATCTTCTTTATGGTGCTCCCATCCTTACTAACCTCCAGGCTTCACAAAAATTTAAATTTGAACAGTGCTTTAACAAAGTTGCTAAATTTGCAGCACATACCCCTTTCAGAGCCCACCACTGTATCACACTGAAAAGCCTAAATTGGTTAGAACTGCCATATCAACTAACATATACACAACTTCTTACCACCTATAAAATTATCCAGCATCCACTTGCTTGTCCAGCACTAAAAATCATTCTACACAACTATGTTCCCAGTCGGTCATTGAGATCCAGTGACCAAAAATGCCTCTCTTTCTACAAGTCTAGCAAATCTGCTGGGCATTGTCTGTACTCACAAGGTTGCTAAGGCCTGGAACGTCTTACCTGTATCCATCAAGTCTATACCCTCCCTCCCATCTTTCAAAACCACTCTGAAATACTTCCTAGCTAAATTGTGGCTCTGTTCTTGCTGAAATCTGGGATAAACTATATCCTAAATGTGAACAAGTACCTTTTCATTCCTTATACTTCCTCATTCTCCCTTCTTCAGTTACTTCCTTACTGCTATCTAATTCTCCTCCCTTACTTTCTCTCACCTCACATTGCAGTTCCTGTTTGTATTAGACTTACTCACCTTTACTTTCTCTACAAACTGTCTAAAGTTTCTCTAAATATGAAATGATTGTCATATACCTTGTATTGATTTTTAACCAATTTTTTTTATATTATGTCTAATGTGTTATAATTATTTAAACTGCAAATGTTTTTGTTTTATTTTTGAAAATTGTAAAATTATTGTTCTTAAAATGTTTTGAATAATAATTTAGAGCTTTCCTCCCTGGGCCACCACTGAAAATGGGGTACTACCCAGTTGGTCTTTCATATTAATCAAATGTCAATAAATAAATAAAATAAAATAAATAACTATGTACTTGCACTGTTCTCTTTATTATGTAAGTAAAATTAATTTAGTAACTCTAAATTCTTGTGGCTGAAGTCAAACAGATAGAGAGACAGACCAATACTGTTCTTTATCTGTGAAGAGATTATTTCTGCTGTTGGTTAATAAACTTTATGGCATACATCTGACTTCTTAGCAGTACCACTAGTAAAGAAATCAAAGAAATATTATTTGGTTTGTTTATATTTGGCTTGATTAAGAGCATTCAATCAATGTGGTGTCCCTTGCCCTAAACCAGGGTGGTGACAGTATTGTCATGCCAGGAAGAAAGCTGTGGGAACTGGAAAATTCTGTCATGCTTCACTGTAAAGTGTGTGTGTGTGTGTGAGTGTGTGTGTGTGTGTGTGTGTGTGTGTGTGTGTGTGTGTGTGTGTGTGTGTGTGTGTGTGTGTGTGTGTGTGTGTGTGTATGCACAGATAGTCTGAGTGAAATGCGATTACCATAGGTAAAGGGGTACTGGGCACTGGGCACTGGAAGACAATGGTTTGCAGGTGGAGTACTGAGACAGGGACTTGAAGTGCTTGATCAAAGACTCTGCTCTGTAAGTGGCCTGTGTGCAGTCCAGTATGGTGTGGATGTTGGAAACCCATACTGAAGACAGCAGTGCACATTCCCCTTATGCTCTTGAAGACAGATTGATTTTGTGAAATAATTATTGAAATAGACTTGTGGGCACTTTTTTTGCTATTACTTCACTATTAGTTGGCAGTGGCAGAATTCAAACCCCATAAGCATCAGCCATCTTAATGTCACAATTGGCGGCATCCTGCCATCTAGAGGTCACAATGATGACATGTGATAGGTGGAATGGTGAATCTTAATTGTCCATAGGGTGTGTGTGTGTGTGTGTGTGTGTGTGTGTGTGTGTGTGTGTGTGTGTGTGTGTGTGTGTGTGTGTGTGTGTGTGTACTTCTGTTGCCTACTTGCCTAGCAAACTCTGTGGATGAAAATCATCTGTTTAGGGAATCACTGTATGAGTCAGATACAATTGGATAGAAGATTTCAGTTTTCACACTCATGTTTTCCTCCCCACTTGTAAACTGATTTCTGACTGGGCACTCTTCCATCATTTGACTGTGACCAAGAAAAATGAACTCCACTCATAGAAGTAGAAAGTTTGTGAAATAATATATTTTCTGTCATAAAATTATGATATAGTAATAAAAAATGCAGATGATGGGGAGGATGGGTAGTTATGAACAGGGATTTCTATAATGCCAGAATTTGTATGTTACTTAATGATTCAGATACATATTTGGAAGTGGATAGCATGCAAGTGGATGAAATTATTAATACTGTGAATACTGAGATAAAAACAATGCATGTAGAAGGTCATATATCAAGTGATGAATTAAATTAACACATCCATAAAGATGCAGAAAAATCTCAAATCAGACCTATAGTTTCAGTCAGAGGGTGGGAAACAGAACTACTTTCCAAGAACAAAGAGAGTAAATTAAAGGATGTAATCTAAAATAAGGCTCTTCAAGACTACCGATAAAACAAAGTTCTTGTTTATCAAGGCAAGGCAGAAAAAATGAAAACAGGCACATAAACGCTACAAACATCAGTAATGACTTCTTCAGACGCATATTTAGCCTAAACATAACCCCATATTTTTATAACACTCTTGATCAAAGAACCATCCAATGACCATTGAAAATCATTTAACAGCAGGTAATCACTTATTTAACCCCTTGTTATCCAATTAAAATTCTATCATAATTTCTATTATTTCTAAAAAGGAAATGCATACCAATTTGTCAAAAACATTAAAATACAAAACCTCCTAAAATACATAACATATAAAATTAGCACCATTTAATGTTGTAGTTTGTGGTACTTAAACCCCGGACTCACTATGTACTATTATAGTTAAAAGGATCTAGTTCAACAGTCCGAATCCAACATCCCTGAACACACTTTAAAGAAAGTGCTTTTACCCAAAAAGCACTTTCGTTAACGTGCATAAATAAAATAGAAAAAAAACAACAAAAAGGTGCCCCCACACCCCCCCTCCTTTAATATTCTCACTCCGAGATTGCACTACAGTGGGAAAAAGGAAAAAGTTCCCTTACCCGCACCATAGTATGATCTCCACAACAGTCATTCCCCCACGACTCTCTCTGGCTGCAGGCATAACATACGCAAAAGTGCTTTTTCGGTTAAAAGCACTTTCATGTAAGTATGTCCGGCCATTAAGCCTTCAGTGAAAAGCACCATCGAGCATCAGTCCGAGACCCAGTTAAAATTGTATAAATGTTAAAACTGGGACATGACAATATGTCTTGCTCTATTTTGTCTTGTTTAATTTCACTGTTACAATTTTGCTGCCCTTAACTTGAGTGCTGGGGTGAGATAAACCATATCATTTAATACAGGGGGTTTATAGACTTCCAATAAAATCTACCAGTAATCCTCCATGCATTCTAGTCTGGTCTCCTATGGTTCCCCTCTCACATCAAAAGGAATAGATTCTAAAACAAAAAAATAGATACCCTGCTCTGGGACAACTTAGGGTGTGTTTATATAAGGCATTCCTTAAGGTATTTAGGGCATTCCTTAAGGTATTTCCTTTTTAGAAATAATAGAAAGCTGTGGCGACCCCTAATTGGGAAAAGCCGAAAGCAGAAGAAGTTTGGATGGTTCTTTGACCGGGAGTGTTATAAAAATATGGGGTTATGTTTAGGCTAAATATGCATCTGAAGAAGTCATTACTGATGAAAATGCAGTGTGTTTGTAGCGTTTATGTGCCTGTTTTTATTTTTCCACCTTGCCTTAATTAACAAGAACTTTGTTTTATCGGTGGTCTTGAAGAGCCTTATTTGGGATTACTAGTTTTGCTTGGCCCTTCCCCTCTATATGCTGTTTATTAAATTAAAGGATGTGTTACAGGTGACTCAAAGCTATATAAAAGACAGCTCTGATCTCTTGACACAATTATTTAGCTTGTTGAAAACTCAGAATTCTGCTGAATACATGCTGGTGACTTTGGACTTTGGACATAGACTTCCTATTCACCTCTTTATAACTAATAAGTATGGTATTGATTTAGTAAGAATGTTTTTTTTAAGTAAATACACACACCACAGGATGAAAAATCAGATAAGCACACCACACCAGGAAACTATAGGAAAAAAAGCTTTACTGGTGTGTCCGGTACCTTGGCTCACACCTACAAGGAATATTTATCATATATACAGCTCAGCATTTTATACTACTACATTCATGAAATAATTGAATAATCACAAAATCGATTAAATATAATTCATACTAATCAAATATAATTAAATACAAATTACAATGCCCGTTCACATTAAGTATGTAAACACTAACATTCCATTTTAAAGTGCTGTGCTCTAAAATAACTACACTGAAGTTTTATCTCATAAATAACATCAGTATTACCCAACTTCTGTACCTCTAAATGTCTAATATTTTGTATGATAAATACTATATTTGAATAATAAATACATTGAAAACTTCAATACTGAAAAATACAAATTTAAGAACTTACAAGAACAGAACAAACCAAACAGAGAAATCATGTACATTCTAACCCTATTTGTCAACCCTTACCCAACATTTATTTTTATATCAAGATTTAATCCCCTTGGGTAAAGAGTACCAAAATTAATGATGCATTTAGTTTTTAACCATGTCAGTTCATTTATAAATTCATCCCCTAGGCAATATCTGGGCTTGGCCAACACACTGTAAAAATAGGATGTGTCTAAACCATCGTGATACCTGACAAAATGTTCAGCAACAGGACTCTCCATCCTACATCTCCTAATATCACCTAGATGTTCAATTATTCATTTTTTCACTGCCCTCTTTGTCTGCCTATATACCATTTCACCGTAGGACATCCAAACCCTACTATGTAAATCACCCCCCAAGATTCACAATTATATCGATCCCTAGCCTTGTATGTTTTCCCATTAATGTTAATGCCATCTAAATTCCTGATCTTTTTGCACACTTTGCATTTTCCGCAAGGAAAACTTCCTTTCCTTCCCTGCTCTTTATCCAACTTACTAATAGATAGCAATTCCTTAACATTCTTAAATCTACTATAAGAAAATGCAACTCTCTCTGGGAAGAGTTTCTTAAGCTTCCCATCATTAGAAATGATAGGCCAAAACCTATTTACTAGTCTTTTCAAATTTTCTGAGAAAGGTAAGTACTTGTTAAAGAACATTCTGTCTTGATCCTCTTCTTTATTCCCATCCCAACTTTTACCTTTGTTATCCACATCTTCATTTTGCATTATAGTGTGTGTCAGCCCTAGTCTTTTTCTGACTTTGTTTTCAGCTCTATTTAAAATGCCCAACATAGCCTCTGCTTAAGAATTTATTCCTAACCCTCTTGAACTCAACCGCTATCCTTGCCTTATCTGAGGTATTGTTAGCTATATGTAGATATTCACCATATGGTAATTTTGATAACAAATGGGGAGCATGCATGCTGTCAGCCATATGGAAATTGTTGACAGCAGTAACTTTGGAAAAAGGTTTAAATTCTACAGTGCAGTCCTTGCCCACAAAAAACATTCCAAATCTAAATACTGTACTACTTTCCTGCTGGTATTGAATGTAAATTCCAGTCCAAAGTGATTATCCTGCAACTGCTGCATAAAATCATGAAATTCCTCCACTTCTCCCTTACAAATAAAAATAAAATCATCTATGTATCTCTTAAACAATATGACTTTGTGTTTATAAAACTGAGAGATGTAAACATAGGCCATCTCAAAATAATTCATGAACAGAGTTGCATATACTGGAGGCATAAGTTGCCCACATCGCAGTCCCTTCCTTCTGCAGGAAATATTTGTTGTCAAAAACAAAGCAGTTGTGGGTTAAGGAAAACTCCCAACAACCGTATAAGAAAATCAGTCTGTGGACCTTCCCCCGGCATGTATCTCACTGCTTCCAACCCCCATCAGTTTTTAATGTTTGTATATAACGGTTTAATATCCACACAGGCCCAATAATAATCCTGAGACCATTTCATACCTCCTATAGTGTCTGCAAGCTCCTTTCCATTCTTAATGTGTGACATGATTCTATCCAAATAACTTTTCAACTGAAAATCCAGAAACATGCCCACATTCTGCAAATAAGATCCCCTTCCAGACACTATAGGCCTACCTGGTGGATTGTAGATACTCTTATTTATCTTGGGTATCACTTTGAATCTGGCATCCTTAGGGGGTTTTATATGTAGTTTCTTCACATCAAATGAACACAAAAAAACAAGTCTTTCCCCTCTTTCCAAAATTTGCAGCAGGGATATATTGTTTTCTTTAACCAGATTATGGGGCATTATCTCATATACTGTCGAGGGATATATTGTACTCTTTAACCGGATTATGGGGCATTACCTCATATACTGTCGGGAATGCCATGGTGGTACGGCGGTAGCGTTGTTACCTCACAGCAAGAGGTTCTCCCGTTCGATTCTAGGCTTGCCTTGAGAGTGCCTTCTGTGTGGAGTCTGCATGTCCTCCCCGCGGTAGGGTAGTGTTCGAAAGACATGCATACGTAAATGGGCATGCCTTCGTTGAAGGTTGGACATCAAGCTGGCACCTTGGCATTTCGTAAAAAATCTACTGCCAATCATTAGTGGACCGGAGTTCCTCTGTGGCAACCCCTTACCGGGAAAAAGCCGAAAGACAAACAAACAGACAAAACAACCTCATATACTGTTGCATCTTCCAGTAGTGTCATGGCCATATTATTGCATTGATTATTGGTCATGATGACCCAATTGCCCCCCTTGTCTGCCTGAGTGAATGTGTATTCATGGGAATTGTGTCTCAGATGTTGCAAAGCCTCCCACTGTGTCTAAGTTAAACTTTTAAAACACTGATATTCCATTTCTACCTGTTTGCATAACACATTCTCAAAAACACAAATATTTGCAAACAATTTAGGGGGCATAATTATGGCACTTGTGGTATTTGCAATTTCTCATAACACATATTGTAAAATACATTGCTATCAACTGTATAATCCCCCAACAAAATATTTTCCAATACATCATATTCATCATAGTCATAAATTGACATGTTTAGCAAAAAATCTTCCCCATACAAGTTATTATCATCACAACTTTCCTCATTTATTGTTTCATTGACATTTTCCTCATATTCTTGATTTGACCCGCCTTTTTACTATTAAAAAACTGCCTTTAAATGTAACTTACGGCAGAAGCGGGTTACCTCCAGGATTAAATCAACAAGGCTGGGAAAGTATGTAGGGATGAATTACAACCCTTTATCCAACAGTGAAACACACTCCTGATTTAAAGTCGTCATATAAATTTACAATTTTTAAATTGTCCACATTATTTTCGTTTGTATATAGTCCAATGTCCAACAAAAATGTCGAATTTGCCTCTTGATGACATGTATCTTCATTCTGTACATTAATTTCTCCTTCTTCTATTCCTGTAGTTCCTGCCACTGTTATTATTGCCGGTGTTCAGGTTACCCTGCCACTTTTGCCCTCGGCCTCTAAAAGTCTCAGAAGTCCCTTTATGCTGCATGGAATCCATCATTTCTTCATTCAAGTCCTTGAAGGAAATGCTCTTCTTGCTGTGTGAAGCTGTCTCACCTGAGGACATGGAGGAATCACGTAGCTATTGATCTTTGCTGCTAGAACGCTGAACCATCTGCCTTCCTCTGGTCTCCTTCCACTGCCACACAAAGATCATGTTGCTTTTATAAAAGTTAATATCACATTGACTTTTACCCTTCTTTCGAAGGGTTACAGACTCCTCCACTTTGCCCTTAATATCGTTTAATTTTACCTACAAAACAGCTTCAGCCGTAACCTCTGCCAAATGTATCTGCAAGATATCGGCCCTTATCTTCTCATGCTACCTGACGTTTTGTTTGATGAGCACTCCCAACCAAACTTTAGTGCAAGCAAGGGAGGCTGTGTTCCATTCATTAAGTAAATCACCTTCATCCTCCGAAAACTCATACGCTGGCAATTTATTAATTCTAAGGCCTCTGGGGGTAATGTCCAAGGCTATATATCTATCTAGGAGCTTGATGTCATAAAATAAGGTTACTTCTTTCATTAGTAACCACTCCAATTTTGAGAAATCAGCCTCGTTTGTATTAACCTCTCCTGTCACCCAAGGGTCATCACCGGTCAGCCTTTCCTCTCTTTCCTTCCATATATTAGAGCAGGAAAAACAAGAAGCATCATCTGCCATATTCTTCACCTCCTGGCAAAATGAAAATAGCATATACACACACCACAAGATGAAAAATCAGATAAACACACCACACCAGAAAACTATAGGGAAAAAAAGCTTTACTGGTGTATCCGGTACCTCGGCTCATGCCTTCAAGGAATATTTACCACACATACAGCTCAGCATTTTATACTACTACATTCATGAAATAATTGAATAATCACAAAACTGATTAAATATAATTCATACTAATCAAATATAATTAAATACAAATTACAATGCCCGTTCCCATTAAGTATGTAAACACTAAAACATTCCATTTTTAAGTGCCGTGCTCTAAAATAACTACACTGAAGTTCTATCTCATAAATAACATCAGTACTACCCAACTTCTGTATCTCTAAATGTCTAATTATGTATGATAAATACTATATTTGAATAATAAATACATTGAAAACTTCAATATTGAAATATACAAATTTCAGAACTTACAAGGGCATTGTAATTTGTATTTAATTATATTTGATTAGTATGAATTATATTTAATCCATTTTGTGATTATTCAATTATTTCATGAATGTACTAGTATAAAATGCTGAGCTGTATGTATGGTAAATATTCCCTGAAGGCGTGAGCCAAGGTGCCGGATACACCAGTAAAGGTTTTTTGCCTATAGTTTCCTGGTGTGGTGTGTTTATCTGTTTTTTTTTAAGTAAGTATACTTCTATAAATAATTTAAAATCAATACTATGTGTACCATCATATATATAATTTTAAAATATAATGCTTTTTCTCATAATGATAATAATACATTTTACTTGCAGAGAAAGGGTGTGGCAATGGGCACACTAGTGGCAAACGCATATGCAATATTGTGATGGCCACATGGGAAGATGAAGTTATTTTTTCCAGACAAAAATATATATAAATCAAACATTTTATTTTATAAGAGGTTCAATGGTGATATTTTTGCTTAGAAGAATGACTAAGGAAGAAACAGATTGTTTTATAAATTATATTACAAATTCTGTAGATTTTTTTTTAATTTAAACTTACTTCCTGATCGGATGAAATATGTCTTTTTAGATGTTAACTTATTAAAACAATCTGATGGGAATTCAAAAGCATCAGTATATAAAAAGGAAGTGAAAAAGAATACATCTCTGCATTGGATGAGTATGCATCCACCATATGTGTTTTCTAACATCCCTAAGAATCAATAATGTGAGTTTCCAAGTTAAAAATAGATGATAGTAGGATAAAGGAGCAACTGTTGGAAATGATTTTGAAATTAGGGGTATAGACAAGAAAATCTGAATAAACAAAATCAGCAGATATTACAAGAATGGCAAAGCAGAAGCAGACCTACATATTCTGACACACTAGATGTAGGTGAAAACCAACCTGCTAGTAGAGACAAAACTACTAGACAAACTATTCCATATAACAGACATGCAAAAAGAACAAAGGATATACCATAAAAAGGTACTGGTATATATTAGAAGTTATAGGGGCTCTGAAAAAGACTGTTACAGATACTGTACCACATTGTGGTTATACAAAGGCAAATAATTTAAAGCAGAAATTAGGCTATAAAGAGCAACAAGACCATTCATTGGGTGCAGGAACCAATCAAAGGAAAGGAAATTTACCCTGTTATAATTATGTTTGTTCTGTAAACATATAAGAAAAAGACCAAATAAATATTTTTGTAAATCGAGTTAAGAAGGTGACATTTATCTTTAATGTGTCAGCTACTTGTAATACAATAAATGTTGTGTATCTTACATCTTGCAATGCCTGTTTGACATTTTATGTAAGAAAAACATAACAAAAAATAAATAAAAAGGAAGAAGTTGAGGTGACTTGTCAGATGTAAGAAGTACAAGCGAATGCCTTACACAACCATTGTTTTAATTTATGGCTCTTGCAAATGATAATTAAACCTACTCGAGGTGGAGATGTTGTAGCAATAATATTAAGTGAGTAATATAGCTGGATAAATGTATTTATCTGTTCATTTATTTATTTATTTATTTATTTATTGGCATTTGTTGCATGCAGATATATATCCTGATATGAATGAAGCGGTTAGCATAAAACCAGTATTAAAAGTATTCCAGCACTCATGCGAACATAAATGAAAAAAGGGTGTTGTATCTTTTTAGGAATTTTTCTTAGAGGTAATCATGTGATTAATCATGTGCTTTTTAAAGCCTGTGTGTTTAAATTTTTGAAAATGACCAGAAAAACACTATTGTAAAAACATGAAGCTCGTCAATAAATAAAAGTTTTTATCCATGCTTTATTTTCAGCCTGTTTTGTTGCTTTGAATTTTGAAATTTTATCAGACTTGATATTTATTTGCTTGAGCTTTCTGTTTCGTTTTGTGATTATGGCTGTCATATTTAAGCATGCACACACACACACACACACACACACACACACACACACACACACACACACACACACACACACACACACACACACACACACACACACACACACACACAAACACAAATATAGAGTTATAAAATCACATTCCCCCTGCATGCTTAACATGCCAACCCTAACCCAGACCCTACTTCTAACATACCTCTCAACTGTCCAGAATTTTGCAGAATGTCCCTTTAATTTTCCTTCCCATTTTTGTCCTGTCCTTTGCAAAATTATTGATTTTCTGGTAAATCACTTAGGATTACAGTCAGTCAGTAATGCCAGTATTAGAATTTCTAACCCACAAACACTAGCACACACTGCCACCCTATTCCCACTTACTATAACCACACATAATCAGACATCCTTCTCTCAAAGACTACCGTGGTTCACATCTAGATCAAGAGAGGTCATTGTGCCCCTGTACTCATCACTCATCAGGCCCATAATTGAATACAGTGCCCCATTTGGGATGTACCTTATCCAACACCTGCAGCAACTGGAAAGACCCCAAAACTACCTCACCAAGAGGATCAAGGGACTCAAACAGATACCCTACGCAGTTAGGCTAAAGAAACTCCAGCTCTACTCAGTTGCTTACCGCCTACTCAGAGGCGATCTGTGCCTGATGTATAAAGCCCTGTCCAACCCAGAATTAATGGACATGCTCCACCTCAGGAAATCCAAATCCCTTAGAGCTACATGCTCCAGGGACTTAAACCTCAGCACAGAAATAAATAGGACATGCTGAAGGGACAGATTCATATCCCAGAGGCTCCCCTCACTCTGGAACAAAATCCAAATCCATGTTAGGCAGAGCCCCTCAATGACTCTCTTCAAGAGAAATCTTGACAAGTGGATGGGAGATCATAGGTTTACCCCTGGGATCTCTTCTGTGACCTACTATACAGAGGCACAGTCAACTAATCTAAAAGGGTGGTGAAAGCCAAACACACTCTGGCTAGGCTTATAAATGCCCTAGAGCAGATAGCCTAGTATCAACCTATGAACTTATGACTGAATCCTATCTACCCAGCCAAACATGCTGTCTAATTCCGATTTGATAACCAATATATATATATATATATATATATATATATATATATATATATATATATATATTGTGTGTGTGTGTGTGTGTGTGTGTGTGTATAATTGTGAGAGAGAAAAACAGAGAGAGAGAGAGAGAGAGAGACTGAAGGAGGGACACCATAAACAACAAGAGTAATTCCCAACCAAACTGGCACAAAACTATTCTTATGATACCCAAAACATATCCAACTTCTCCCCAGGTCTTTAATCCTTTGTTCCTAAAGACCTCTCTTAACCTTATATCTTCACATAAGTCATACTTACAAGTAGTACTAGCTATGTTCAAAGCCTAGGTTTTGTTGTCAAGATGTAACAAATTTGTATGGTCTACTACATTTTGTTTACTTTATACTTTTTGATTATTATAATGTGTGCATGAAAATTTACTGTTACTCATGTAGCTTTTCTCCCCGTGCCTCTGCTGAAAAAGGACCTGTGTCCAGTCGGACTTTCCCGGTAAACAAATGCTAAATAAATAAATAAATAAAAATAAAAATTATGATCATTTCATACAATTTCAATAACACACCTCTTTTCTTCAGCTACCTCATAATTTTTCACAATCCCCTTACACAAGTGTAACTTCATAATATCCCTTTTCTATAATTAAGCGTATATAACCTGCAGCAATCTTTACCTATACTTTTCCCTGCTAGTCTAGCAGTAGTTTTGTATACTAGTATGTTTTATCTAATATTTTCTCACCCCTTACAAATAGCAAACTTTTAACTAACCTCACCATTTCCTAATTGCATTTATCATTTTTCTGTTGCTAACCCATGTTTAAATAGTGACAAAAGTTTGTATACTGCATGAATATTATATTAATGGATGCATACAATATTTATGTTATATATCTATTTTTTTTTTTCCTTGACATAGTAATGTTTTTTTTAAATCTCTTCAATCAAATTCAGGTCCCTATGAAAAACAGAGTCTGCCTAGCTGGGCTAATCATATCAGCAAACTGTAAATAAACAAATTAGCAAATAAATAAACTGATAATTCAATAAAATCAAAGCCAAAAGGCAAAAAAAACACTAAAATAAAAGAAAAACTATCACAAATTACATTGAAACTGGTCACATTAAACACTGACCAGTTTCAACATGATTTATGATTGTTTTTCTTTTATTAAATAAATAAACTGCCCCAGTTTCTACTGAAATGATTAAGGAGTATAAATGCTCAGGTTCTGTGTCTCCCTCGTATTAGTATGAGTCAGTTTATGTCAGCTGCTGTCTTATGGTCATTTTATGTGTAATTGTCTTCACTTAGGGGGGATCTGACTCCTTATAGGTTCATAGGTAGGTACTAGGCTATTGGCCCTAGGGCCTATATAAGCCTAGTCAAAAGGTACCCTGGCTTTCGCCACCCAAGAAAATTACAGTTGCAATCTGATTCTAGCCTGAAGTGAAAAGTGCAGCTGTATTTATGCTTAGCTAGCAGATGCTTTACTGCACTTAGTGAACCTGGTTACTTGTATTTATATGTAACCACTCTGTGGCTGAAAACTGATTACTGCAGTTAGTCCAGTCAACATACCTGTTAAACAAATAAATAAGAGAACGCAGCTAAGTACTGCAGTCATAATATTTTGAAAAACATTTTCTGCAATAACACAAACTGCACATGGTAGCAAACATAATTAATCAAAGAACATATTACTATCCACATATGAAGTTTGTTTCAGAGTAAACCAATGACCATTATACATATTTTATTTATGCAGACTCAACTGAAATGCTAGCAAAAATCACATGAATCACTTGAAGTAAATGTGTCTATGCAGCATGTAGGGAGTTAATTATGAAAACATACAGCATGCCTAAATTCATTTTAAGCTGAAGTCAGACCCATGTTAGGCTTTCTTGGCTATTCTTTGAGGAATCAGCTGCTATTTAAATGCATCAAAAGAACAACAAAGTGACTCCAGCAGAGAGACAGAAAGCACCAAGGTGTCAAATTCTTTTGCATCCTACTATTGTTCAAGTTAGTGAATGAGTCACTTTGAATGTAGGTGAGATCACCTCTCTGCATTGATTACATCTGAATAAAAACAGACCTGATGAGAGTCGGCTTCGTTTTATTGTTTAGCATGAAGCCTGGTGCCTCCTCTTTAATTAACACTTAAATTCCACTTTATGTGAAACTGCAGAACACGGTACTTTTTAAGCAGCAAGTCAGAAGTACTGCAACTGGGATGCCTTTACAGATTTGAGCAAAATACATCCTTTTCTTTTCTTGCTGTTTTGTTTACAACTAATTCCAAGTCAAGATTTAATGTTCATCAGCTTTACTACTAGAAGCACCAAAAACACAAAAAGGCCTAAAGCATTGCTTAACGTTAAATGTCTCATTAAGCACACTATTGTTTATTTATTTATTTGTTGATTGATTGACATTTGATTACTGGGAAAGTCTGGCTGGGTAGAAACCCATTTTCAGTGGACGTCTGGGGAAAAAAGCTCTAAATTATTACAAAACATTTTAAGAACAATAATTTTACAATCAAACAATAATTTGTGTGTTTGATCAAGATGTATCACCTCTTATATACTGTAATCATTCATGCACACTTTAGATAGATGCAAAACTCCAAAACTGTGAGAGTATTTGTGAAAGTCATATTTATTTATTTGCTTTTGTTCACCAGAAAGTGTGTCGGAAACTGAAATGCTCATTTTCAGTGGAGGTCCAAGGAGAAAAGATATAAAATAGGGATATAAATACTTTATTGACAATTCAAAATTAAAACAATCCACAAATATTATTTACAAAGTATTTCAAAACAAATGGTCAAGTCAAAGTAAACTTTATTGCCATTTAGCCTACACAAGTGCAGTTTAAACAAAATTGTGTGCATCAGGATCAAATTGAGAAGACACATACATACATACATACATACAATAACACATACAACAGACATATATTCATCATTTCACATTAGACAAGTTATTCTACCTACAGTTTACTTTATCTATAATTTTCAGCAATTGAATGATTTCTTATTGCACAAGTTTTTATTGCACTGTGTGATTCTCACATGAATAAGAGGATCAAGTTAGTATAATAGTGCATAATATTGTGAGTAGAATCAAAAATGCTATATTAATTCACTTATATAGTGTCCATAGTGGACAGAGTTAGGACAGCATACTTCATACTGTAGCTGTAGTATCAAAGGACACACAGCTACATGGTGCTGCAGTCAAGAGAGTGACTGCAAGGCTAGGTTACTGTATAGGGTCTTTAAGCATTCCTCTCAGCCTCTTAGAGCAAGAAATCTGGACAAAGCCATAAATAAAAGTGGGACAAAGGCCAAAAGACAGGGATACTGTCTAAATATTGCTCTTACAAACTTAAAAGTTGATAGAACAACGGGTTTTGCATTAGCATGAGTTTTCTGAAGAGTATGAAGTCTGAAACTGAAATGCCTGTCATTATTTTCTAACTTTAGTGTTTAATGATTTGCCACGAATTTGCCAGAAAACCACAATTTCATGAAAAATTGACCAAATATATGAGGCAAAAATGTGGATATCATGCGAAAATCTGTACAGTTGAGAGGTATGAAAATTAATTCCATGGTAAGATATCTTGATCTTCCCTCTGAATGAAATCATTTGACCTAAGTAGTCAAATCCAGTCCAGTAAACTATAGTAAAGAAAGTGTGCGGGTGTTTTGTAAACTCAATTGCTTGTGAACAAAGAGTAGGGGAGAGTAAGTGGAGTTACAGTTTTCTATATATGTTTCTCTGTTTGCATGGGAGTACCAGTGGCTCAGCAGGGTGTGCATCTATGTTTGCTATTGAGGAGCTCAGTAGGCCATAGGTTCTATCCTTGCACCAGATGCCTCAATTTATGTTGAACATTGCCACAACAGCATACCTCCCAAGTGTGCTTCATTATGAGGAGCATTCTTCATTATGAGTCTTAAAAAGTCCATATTCTGCATTGAAAGGATCAACATACATTCAGTGTTAAAAATTTTTAACCAAAATACATGGTAAATAATACTGAATTATATTAATTCATCAAAAGAACTTCTTATAAGTATAAAGTAACACATTTAACCATATTGTGAGCTTTCTAGTTGAAGTTGTTGGTAAGGTATTAGTAAGTGTTCCCCATTTTTCCTATTTGTTCCATTGCATGAGGGGTAATGTTCCCCATTCTGGTGCTGTATGGTTGAGAACTATTCTCAGCAGTAGAACCTTAGGGGGTAGTATGGCACAGGTATTTTCTTTTCCTGAAACATGACATTGAGGTGTATATGCCCGAACTGGTGATAGGGTAGATGTTAAGGAGGCTATGGCACATATCAAAAATAAGAGAGACTTGTTTTATTAAAAATGAGTGAGATATTAGAATTTATCCTGATGTAGTTTGCAAATAACTGACTCAATATTATTGTTTAATGCACCAATACCAAAAGCCATTCCAAAAACTCAAGTTCACCTTCTCTGATCTTTACTTGCTATTGCAAGAAAAGTTATTACTTTAAATTGGAAGTGTAAGAAAATCCTCTCATTATCTGAATTTATTTCTTTATCTAAGACTGTTTGTAACAGTGAAATACTAACTGAAAAGGCTAGAACAACAAATGTTACACATAAATCACTATTGTGGTTAAAACGTAAAGATCTTTTAGAAAAATTTTAGAAATTTATATCACATTATTTCTGTTATAGACCTTGTATATACTTTTGTTATTATTGTTTTATTGTTGTAAATATTTTGTTATGTTATTGTGTTTTGTCAATCTTATTTAAAATCAAATAAAAAGATAAAAAATGAGCAAAATAAACCATTAAACACTGAAAACTGAAAGGAACACTCACAAAAGCACAATCTAAAAAGAAAATATAAACCATAAAATTAACCCTATCACTCTAACTTAAGGATCCATGCATAAAAGGTAAAATATAATAACTAACATTCACTTTTGCCTTTCAACAAGATATCTCACTCCATGTACCCACAATATAAATACCTTTTCCTATACCCCCTAATGCACTATTCATGTTATAAATTCAAAAATAACTGATTGTTTTCCCATAAATGCACCCTAGAAAATAAAATAAAAACACAAACCACCTCTTTGTGGAGCTTACAATGTTTTTTTTCTGTCTGTCTGTCTAGCAATATGTCTATCTATTACTTTTGTTGACCAAAGCAGTGAGATTGGGCTATGGTAGTCCCATTTCAGTGAAGGCCCAGGAAGAAAAGCAATTTTATTCTACACGGAACATGTTAATCTTAAAGTAACAGTATGGACATACAACAACTGAAAGGCAGCTATGCTATAAAAATCTACAGTCAGTAAAATACAGAGTCATTATGTATTAATACATGACAAATTGGCATACATAGTGAGGTTTATAATTTATATTTATGGTTAGGAGAAGTAAGAGAGAGGAAGTGTGGGAGATTAAGAAAGCAGAGAGGAGGTGAGGAATATGTGGGTAGTATGTACAGTTGTTAGCTGATACAAAGATAATGAAAGCTGTACTGAAGTTGGGGTAGTTGTAGAAGGTAGTGAATACAAATTACACTTTGCTGGAGAAAAGAATTACCAATAAAGCTGTACCAAGACCACAAATTAATATTTCAGGGGCAGGGCCTATAGTTCTTTGATCCTCACTACTCTGCCAGATATAATTATTAACATGACTTGATGGTTTAAAGAACATGTAACAGATGACTACTAACTACTGTCCTGGCTATTACTAACCGCCAGACACACCAAATAGGCTTTATATTACTCATGTGAAAAACAGGCTTAAAATCACTGCCTCTCAATAGGTTCATCTACCTTAATCTCCGTCCAGCACCTTACAGTGTTATCTTAGCAAAAGTAGCTGTAATTTTGCTAAAACTATTGCATTCAGATACACACTAACTTCCAGAAGTGCTTACTTATATTTTTTAGTGCCACTACACCTTCCTGCTTTTATAGCAACTCAATACCCCAGCAAAACCAGTCTGACACACCAAGATTAAAATTATTGCACATTCTTAAAAATGGATAATTGTACTCTAGCAATGTTTTAATTAATTTATGTATTTATTATTTATTTATGCATGCATTTCTTTATTTATTTTGTGTATGTTGTATGTATGTATGTGTGTATTTATTTATTTGGTTTGTTACCCAGGTAAATGAACTGGCCTAAAGACTCTTTTCAGCCATGACTCAGGAACAGGGGCAATGACAATTATGTAATAACAAATAACACCAATAACACATATGTGACAATAACAATCAGCAAACTGGCACATATACCACCAAGCAGAAAGCTGTTAGAGAATAGTGAGTGCTATCAGTAAACTTATCACAGGTTATACCTTTCATATAGCACAGAAATAATGGGCAAAACCAGTAGAACATGATGATGCAACATATCCCAAAACACAATGTACATGGGAGAAACAGCCTCATGAGAAATAATATGCAGAGCAAATGGAAAAGAAATTGTACCTTAACTAAACTGCTCTACCTGTGAATTAGTTAAGTCATATATGTACATATCTACACATATACAAGGGAAATATAGGCTGTAATGGACTGATTAAGTATTACACTTCTGGTTAAGGTTTAGTGCATTATGTAAGAAGGAAGGTGAGTTTATCAGATATCAACAGAGGGGAAGTAGATATTATTGATAAAAAAATCGACAAGCATACCTCTCAAATGTACCTCATTACGAGGACCGTTCCTCATTTTAGGTCTTAAAAAGTTCATGTTCCTCGAAGTTCCACATTGAAAGGGTGAATCATACATTCAGTGTCAGGAATTGTTTTAATTGATATCCATTGTGAATAGAATGAAATCATATTAATTCATCAAAATAACTTTTTATAAGTAAAAAGTAGAACATTTTGACCATACTGTGAACTTCATAGCTGTAGTTGTAGCTAAGCTGTGAGTGTGTTCCTCATTTTGCCCATTTGAGACACAAAAGGTTCAGAGGTATGTCAACATACATTTTTTGAAAAATGAGTATTTGTTTATGTTGTGTAGATGAGACTTAAGTGCTTTTAAATGTTATTTGATCATTGTGACATTTTATATCCTCTAGAATATTATTCCAGTATGCAGGTACCAGTTTGGTAAAGGCTCTTTCTGTAACAGCTATCTTAAAAGCAGGGCTGGATCCAGCACAAGTTGAACTAGGCAGCTGCCTAGCACCCAGTGCTAACTGGGGGGGGGGGGGGTCTCTGCTTGACCATAACAACATTTAAAAAAAAAGTCTCCTTCCAATAAAAAAAAAAAAGAAAGAAAAAAATAAGAATAAAAAAAAAAGGAAAATTTCTTCCACACAGGTCAAGTTCCTTCAAAAGAGCAGAGGTCAGCACACATGCTGCCCTTCCCTCTTTGCACAACGTGTGTCTGCCAGTGGTGGCAGAATGACAAAAATCCTGTGTGCCTGAATATCATAGCTGTAACCTCTAATGTCAAGCTTTCTATGCAAAATAAAATATTTAGCATTATTTTACCACTTCGCTTTGAGTATGTCAGTCCTTGTCACATGTTATGCCTACTTGCACAAATCATATTTACCTGAAAGACATCTTATTGAATAAAAAAGTGCTAAGATTGTGAAAGAAAACCTCTAAACACTCATTTTGTGGTGGGAAGCAGATAATGCATTTTATGCAGCTTAAAAAAAATAAAATAAAAGTAGGGATGACACAGAACTTAAGTTTTACAGGTTTAATCACCAGCAGTCTGGCCATTTCTATGGTTTACCTCTACACATTCCTCAGATTGCAGTATATCACAGCACAAGTGACCTGTCTTTATGCCAAATTTCTGAAACTGCAAATCTTGTTTGTTAATACTGCGATGCAGGTGGAACTAAAAGAGTCGAGCAGTATTAGGAGGCAGTATAGTGCACACAAGAAAGAGAGTAAGAACCTTTCATGTGCTGCCAGCAGGAATATAAGTGTACCAGATAAAAGTTACACTGAACACGGAGAAAAAAATGTTACTTGGAATTCAGTAATTGATTACTTCAAGAAATGAATTTATGTGGGTGATATATTTAGTGAAGATAAACATTGGATTTGGTGGGTCTGCATACTTTATATATACATGTGAGCAAACCGTATGACTGGTGCCATTAATGACTGTGTTCATTTTTTAATCACTGCTGCAGCTCTTTGCTTAGTGTAATTTGAAATCACTAGCAGAGTGATTACTGACAAAGTTCCAGGTAGCAGGAGGAATGGTTGTGCACTGCCTGCCAGTGTAAACACTTTGTATGCAGAACGTAAAAGTGAGAAGTGCCAATAATACATTAACATTAGATCAAGTTGAGGATCACTGACCAGAAACATTACGTTTTATTGTAATTTCCTCTTGCCCTAAATTATGCTAATATGTTTATATCCTGACAACTTTTCATTGCTGTATAGCATATCGCTTAACTTTTTTGCTCAAGAATTCTGGACAAAACCAAACATAATGGGGGACAAAGGGACAAAATCAAGGAAAGGTTTTTAAATATTGCTTTGAAAACTGGAAAAGTTGCTGAAATAACAGATTTTGCATAAATATGCATTTTTTGAAAGTATAAAGTATGAACCTCAAATATCTGTCATTATTTGATGACTGTGATCCTTAATGATTTGCTAGAAATCCACACATTTTACAAGTTATAGGCCAAAAAATATGACAAATTTTTGGACATTTTGCAAAATTCTGGACAGCTGGGTATGCTGTACAGATCTGACAAGTACTGGTTTAGCACTGTAGCTGAGTTAGCTCAGCAAGGTGCATTTCTTACATTTGGTAACATACTTATTCTTGCTATTAAAAAGCAGCTAAGAAGTCTAAAAGTACAACTGCATAATGCACAGGCTTAGCGACCAAAATCTATATACCTCTCAACTTCTTTGCGCAGAAATCTGGACAAAGCCAAAAATATTGGGGGAACAATGGACCAAAATCAATGACATATTTTAAAACATGCTCTTATAAATAGAGAGCTGATCAAATAACACATTTGCTTTTGCATGCATTTTCTGAAAGATGCAAAGTCAGAAAATCAAATGTCTATCATTATTTAGCAACTTAAAATTAAATCTTCAATGATTTATCAGACAACTACAAATGTTATGGGGAACCAACCAAAAACATGAGGTAAAAATCTTGGAAGTTGAGAGGTATCAATGCTTGAGATGTTTTTTTTTTGTTTGTTTTTTTTGTTTTTTTGGAATATCTTTATTACAGTATAATTTGAGACATACGCAATACTATAAAAGAAGACAAACCATTCCAGCATGTTTCCATTTACATACATTACACATCACACAATTTCTTTTTATATCTATTATCACTCCAGCATTACATCAATTGCTCAATTCTTGTCTTGCCTTGAACCTTACTTGTCCTTCTGAACATTAATCTTCATGTATTGTTCCCACAACTTCCATGTATTTAGATGTAATTTGTTCCTTCATGTTTATAAAGATCCCACTTCTAGTTCTTTTACCTCTGTTACAATATTCAGTACTTCAAATGCAATTGGTTTAGACTTTGATTTGCAGTTTCTAGCAATTGCTTTTTTGGCAGCCACCAGAATTAAACTTAACAAAGCCTTACTATGTCTAGGCAATTCAGATCCTGTGTCACAGCTCAAAAGAATAACTTACTTTGATGTATTCATTTGCTCATTCAATAATTCTGACAGAGTATACAGTAGGGAATTTTTACAATCTCCCAACTGATTACACTCACAAAACATATGTTCACATTTACCTCTTCCTTCCTCATCACACCACTTTGCCATCTACCTGAGGAAACATTCTTTGGAGTCTGCTTGAGGTATAAAATACCTATGCAAACACTTCCAGGCAAAATCCTAAACCTTCTAGGCTTTGTTGCATATTTGGGAGCCATACATATGTCCTTCCATTGTTCCCTTGTAAATTGCTTATCTAATCTCTTTTCCCAATCTTTTCTAACCTCCTCATATTGATTCTTATAGTTATTTATTTATTTGTTTATTTATATTTGTTTACCAAGAAGGTCCAGTGGTCCGAGATGAGCCCATTTTCAGCTCAAGAACAGTTATTTACAACACAGTAGTAACAGCAGCAGAATAACACAAGTCTTTGGAACATTTAGATTCAACAAATAACTTACAATGCAATATAGGATTCCAAAAGTAACAAATATGGACTTATATGTCGGTACTATGTGGTAGATAACCAAACTAAGTTAGCATATCAGTAGCTTAGGTTCTAATAACATAGTATGGATATTAGCAGCTTATGAGGTCAGAAATATAAAGCTTGTAACATCAGTATTTAGTTCAGTAGGTATTCTACAATAGAGGGATTAAGGAAGTTGCAGTGAAACAAAAGAATGAAAACAGTAAGTTGTAGTTGTAGGTAGTGACTGACACAGAAGTCGTTAAAGGTGAGTGGAGGAAGAGGGAGTCGGCTTTTGAGAGGTGTAGTATTGGTCCATGTACATTGCCATAAGGAGGAAAGATGTTGTTTCGAGGGGGTTAAGCTAACTGGATTGCTAGTGGTCCTGATTGATGGTGGGACAGTGTTCCACAGTTTGGCAATAGTAAAGAAGTAAAGCATCTGGACAGCTGATAAGTTTGTTTTTTTCTACTTTCGAGAGTAGCTGGTTTTCAGATCTGCGATGTGTGTTTGGGTGATAGTGGATAAGTAGAGCGGTAAGGGCATGGTGGTCTGCTGGCTGGAATATACGTTTGTATGCTGTGATTAATTGTATATATGAAAGACAGAGTGCAAATCTGAGCCAGTCTAGAAGGTGTAGCAAGGAATAGTGGTGGGAAGAGTATTTTGCATTAGTTGCAAATTTTGCAATTTTATTGTAGCACTTTTCAAGTTTAGATTTCAATGAGGACTGAATGTTGGTTAGGATGAGGGGCACCATATAAAACAGAGAATAGTAGAAAGGTAGATGCTAGGGTTTTTTGGTGGAGCAATTAAGAAATTGTTTGTGCCCATACAGCATGCCAAGTGTTTGGTGTGTTTTTTTAATACTATTATGTATGTGCAGGTTGAATCTTAGGTTTTCATCTATGATTACACCTAGTAATTTTGAATGTGCGACAACCTCTATGCTGGATTTATTTTGGGCCAGCATGGAGAATTCATTTTTATTTAGAGAAGTAGTTTTCTTAGGGGGTGAAAATCACAAGTTTAGTTTTGTTGGTGTTTAGGGCAGGATGGTTATTGGTCATCCAGGTTTCATTGGTTGTGAGGGCACGTTGGGTGATTTGTTATAGTTCAGATGTGGAGTTAGCTGTGCAGATGATGGCTGAGTCATCTGCATATTGGATTATAGAACCTTGATTAAGGGTGGTATGAAAGTTGTTGATAAAGATGCTGAAAAGAAGGGGCCCTAGTATGGAACCTTGGGGGACACCTGTGGTTGTATTAAGGAATGGAGAAAGTGCTGCCATTTGGTCAATTTTTGTCTGCTTGTGATGTAGCTTGTGAACCAGGTTAGGGTGGGGGGTGAGATTCCTAGGTTAGAGAGTTTTGTGAAGAGAAGAGGGTGGGAAACAGCATCAAAGGCCTTAGAGAGATCAAGAAATAGTGAGGAGACAATTTACCAGCATCTCAGGCCCAGTTAACTATATCCAAGAAGGAGATGAGGGTAGTTGTGGTACTATGGCCTGACGCCATGCTGAGTGGGGGATAGGATTTAGTTATGAAGTAGATGGCTGAGAAGTTGAATGTGGATATATTTTTCCAAAATTTTAGAGATTGGTGAAAGGATTGCAATAGGTTGAATTTTGGAAATATCTGTGCTGTTTCCATCTTTATGTAAGGGGAGAATATATATTTTTCCAGATGTTAGGTATATTGGACTCTGATAGATCTGTTAAGAAGTATGCTTATAGAGTAGGCAATGGAGTTTGCTGCTATTTGAAGGAATTTGGAGGGTAGGTTGTCAGGAGCATTATAGGTTCATAGGTTAGTACTAAGCTAACTGCCATTGCGAGGTATTTTAAGCCTAGCCAGTTATCCCTTGTGAGTCTCAAACCCTGCATCTTGTGTTTGTAAGGCAAACACCTTAACCATTAGGCCACCCTCCCAAATGCAGGGTTTGAGCTTAAGGAGTAGTTTTGTTTATGTAGGTATAGGGGAAAAGGAAAATCTAGGTGGAAAGGGAGTAGTTGCATTTTGAGAGGATTGATTTGGAGATGTGGGGGTAGTATTAGAGTTGATTTGGGGGAAGTAGCAGTAAGACTGGATACAGTGTTGATGATATAGGTGTTAAAGACAGTGGCTAATTCAGTAGGTGTTTTATCTGGATTTGGACAACGATTATTTTTTGAGCCTGGGTTTAGTAGGAAATTAACGGAGTTCCAAAACTGTTTGGGGTTTTTCCTATGGTGACTTTGCAGATGTAGGTAGTCTGATTTTTTTATTTTTAATAACTAGATGCTTTGCCTGGTTGCGGAGTTGTTTGAATTGTAGTTAGTTGAGGGGGGGTTTATTTTTTTGCCATAGTTTCCAAGTCATGAGTTGCTTGGTGGGTCTGGTGAGTCAACTGGCATGTTATGTTTTTACTATTTTTGTCAGAATGGAGCTAGATTGTTTAAGGTCTCTAGAAATGTTGAGTTGAATAACTCAACAGCCTCAAGGATTTTTAGGGCTTCCCAGTTGAGGTTTGATAAAGTTTCATTAACGGTAGTTGAGTTAAAGTGAGATAAGTTTCTCGTTTACTTGTATTGGTGTTTACTTGGTGCTGGAGTGGCTTTACATAATATATAGGCAGGGAGGTGGTCACTAATACTGTTGGGTAGTATGCTGGCAAAAGAGATATTTTTGGATGGGAGAACGAGGATCCAGTCCAAAATGGAGCCATTGTTATTGTTTCTGTTTGGGCTGGTTATACTCTGAAGTAATTGGGCAAAGTTGAACAAGTTAATGTTGGAAGAGGGATTGTGATGGGAGAAATCAAGCCAATCACCACTGATGTCACCCAGGATGCTTGTTTCATTTTCTATAGTATTTGATATTCAGGTAAGAATTTCTTCTAGCAGAGGAATATTATTGCCTGGAGGGTTGTAAAGGGCTATGATGCAGAGATTTTTGCAGGTGTTTATTTTTAGAAAATAAATTGTTATTTTAGCTGTGGAGAATTGTGGAATTGATTTAGAGTTTGTGAAAATAGTAAAGTTGTTAGGGTAGAGTATTGCCACACTGCCACCTCTTTTGCGGGGACGATCTGCTCTTAAGCAGGCAAAGCCTGGGGGAGGAATTCAGTGTCTTTTATATAGGGTTTTAACCATGTTTTGGTGGCTGATATGTCCAGTTTGTTGTGAGCTATCCAGGTGTGAAACTCTGGGATTTTGTTTCTGATGCTTTGAAGGTTCAAAGTTGTTAAATTTAGAGATTTATATAACTTAGGAGAGATAGGAGGGGAGGACGTGGAGCCAGAGTTTGGGTGAATGTCTCCACAGTGGGGTAATTTTGAATGGTAGTTTGGGTAAATAGTGGGTAGTTGTTTCCTTTTTGAGTTGGTTTGGTAATTTAACAGAGGGAGGTTGTGGGTGTTGATTTGTAAGGGTAGGATTTTATTTTGGTCATTAAAAATATATTTAGTGCATATAGTCTAGGGTTTATGTCAGAGCAGTTAGCTAATGGTGAGGTTTGTGTGCATGTAGTACAAGTTGGCTTTAATGGTAGATAGGCTGGCTGGATAGGTGTTAAGTTTATTAAAAGATAGAAGCTTACAGAGAATGAGAGGAGAGTTGTGTAAGAGGTGAGGGACATGGTGGATAGGGGATTATGTTTATTTGTGAAATAAGCTAATGGCATTAGTGTTTGAACAAGCTAGTAGAGAGAGTGTGTAAGTAAGATAGTAGTGTAGCTTTTGAGTGATGTGAAAGTACTGAGTGGTTGCTTATTACAGGTGCATAATGTGGGTGGGGTGTTAGAGATGGTAAGATATAATTTGGAAATTGATTGGAGATTGAGTGTGATTGGCCAAAGAGTGAGAGAGAGAGAGGAGTTAGGGTACGAATAAATGTAACTGAAATGGGGGTGGATGGGAGTGGAGGTAGGGTAGGAGAACATAGTGAGCCCGAGTGAAGCGAGGGCAAATGTAACAGGTAGAGCCAAGCTGCGAGAGGCAGTACGTTTCAGAAAAACAATCAGTTGCAAGGATGTATTTGCAGTATTTTAATTTGCATTTGTATCCGCAGTATTTGCAATATTTTATATATTCTACTAAGTATGCCTTTTTAACAGCAGCTTCTATTCTAGATTTAACTAAAAACTCTACAAGAGCAGGTCTTTCACTATCCCTCTCTCTATGCCTGTACTCTGTTAATCCCTGGTAGTGGTGGAGGTCTATAGCCTGCAGTCAAAATGTCTTATTGGCCTCATCTCATTCTATTACCTTTTCCTCTAGTTATTTGTTCCCAAATACTTGGATTCTTTTCCAGTTTCCCCAGTAAATTTCAGCTTCCTGTCTTCTATTCTCTGTACCCTTACTTGCAGTCATCCCTATCAGCAAAATCTCCTTTCTCCGTTCTTGTGTTGTCTTAGTTCTTAGAATACTTTCTTCTAATTAATAAATATAATATTCTGCATGGCTGTTATTATTCTCCTTAAGGATCTGTATCCAAAATCCAAATCTCTTCTCGTTTCTTGAATCATACCCCACATTATCCATTTTCACTTTGAATTATATCCTTCTGCTTGCATTATGTATATGAGCCTTAACTTTGTAGCTCTAAAATATCCCTTTAAATCAGGCAATCCTAAACCACCTAGTGCTAGTAGAAGGATCAAATTATCCCACTTAACTCTTGCCATCTTCCACTCCCAAATAAATTATTTCAACTCTTTATCAATTAATGTTCATAACTTTTCTGTTTGATAAAAATATGTCTGACCTGTACATAAAACTAAAGAGACTAAAAACATTTTACTGCTTGTATCTTACTACCCATATCCATAAACAAGTTTCCAGTTTCTCCATTTTTGTTTTATCTTTTGCTTAGCTTCCTCTCACGTATCCTTAGCTGCCATAACAGAAGCTTTTTAAATCCACACTGCTAAATAGTTCATCTTATTATGTCCCCATATATATGTGTACTGCTGAACCAATTCATGTGTGAGTATGTAACTTACTGATATAGCCTTATCTTCACTAATTGTGTATTCCAGACTAGAAACTGTCTCAAAATGTTCCTCAGCATCAAGAAGTCCTTTTCTTAATTTATCTGGTACAAAATAATATCATTGGCAAATAAATCCAAGTTTTCTTGATTGCTGTACCAATTATATTCTTGAATTTCTGAGTCCCTAATTTTCTTTGTCAGTCTAAATATAAAGCAAATAAATGGGAAAGAGGAAACCCCCTGCCTGGTTTCTCTTCAAAACAACTTATCAGAAAGGAACCCTCCTACTTTAATTCTTGCCTCCAGTCCTTTATATATTCTCCTAATTAACCTTACTATTGTATCAGGGAATACCAGTGCTTCCTTTACCCTGCTCATAAGAGATAATTTGGGAAGGCCAAACCCTTTAGTCCCTTAACCTTGAATTATCTTCTGTTCCTGTTCTCTCTCGTTTTACTTTATATAAAAAAGACACTTTATTCAGCTGCTTATATTTTTCTAATTTGTGTTTCTTCCTACTACTCTGTTACTTCATCTTGCTTTGCTTTTTCCTGCTACTTGCTGCCTGTTCTCTAAAGTGTTCAACTGCATCTTTTCTGTTGCATTTATCCCCACTTGTTTATAGCCTGTCAAAATTGTTAAGTGTTATTCTTAAGTGTTATTCTAAGCTCTTAGTTTTGGTTTAAGCATTTGGGCTTTAGGCCCACCCCTTAGCTCTCCCTGGCCTTTTTCCCTCAGATTCTGACAAATATGGATGGACAGTTTCCTACAGTTTCTCCTGCCAGTCTGGTTGATATGGGCATCCTGAGACAGTATAGCAACTGCCTCGTACACCGACAACCATCTACTACTACCACCTAGGAACACAATCTGTGAGAGATGCAATTACATTAGGAACTTAGAGTCCAAGCACTCTCCCCCTCAAGCAAGTATATCTGGCACTGAACAAGTTGTCAACACAATCACTAAACCTCAAACACCACCCACAACTACACAACATACACCTAGATATGCGGAGGTCCTCCACATAAACATACCCAAAGAAGACCTCTGGGGCAAAAACACACGCAATCTCCACAGCCTTCCACACCACATATCACACATACTCCACACACCTGTGCCTCACAACCACTAAGGATTCACCATAAACCCAACATATTAGTCATAGAAGACTCCATTGTGAGACACACAGATGTGCCTCTCACCAGGCTGGATAAGGATAAAGTCATGGTTAGTTGTCTGTCAGGTGTCAGAATCCACCATATCACACATGCACTCAAATCTCTCAACAACAGGTACTGTTATGACTCTGTCATAGTCCATGCTGGCGTGAATGACTTGAGATGTACCTCTCTGGACTATATGAAGAGAGACATGATTGAGCTCGCTGATTATGTGTCCCAGGCAGGTATGTCCCTAGCCTTAAGCAGCATTCTGCCATCACCCAGAATGATGTCCCAATACAAACAGAAAATGATTGACTAGCAATTGGCTTAGTTTCTGGTGTCATTCCAGGAGGATCCAGTACCTGACAGCCTGGGAAGATATGATCAACAGACCACGATGCTTTGCCAGAGATGACCTGCATCTGTCTCACCTGGGCTTCAGGCTTCTGGCAAAGGTTCTTGTCTCCCCTATAGTGCCTTATTTAGGAAAAGTGATGAGGTTAAAACTAACAACATAAAAATTTCAACAAAATACAAATTAAAGGTCATGCTGCTAAATGCTAGGAGTCTAAACATGAAACTGAACTCATTGCAAACATTCCTAACCCTGGAAAGTGCTGACATTTGTGCAGTCACAGAAACCTGGTTCAAAGCTGCATTGAGCACCCCAGCCTTACTTGGTTACTCATCCTATCAACCATTCAGACCCCCAAACTGTGGGCAGTAAAACCAGAGGAGGTGGAGTTTCAATATGCATTAAAGACATACACACCTCCAGGCTAGTCAAACAGTATGACACACAGGAGACACTCCAGGTGCAGTTAACCATTGACAAGACCCCTATTCAAATCATAGCTAGCTACCGACCCCAAATGTGTCTCAAGATGCCCAATCCACCTATTTGGACCTATTCGAATCTATCAAGATTCAATCCTTTACCCTGATCCCGGGTAACCTTAACTTCTCAAACATGGACTGGAAGAACTACTTATGCCAGAACTCAAATGCGCAGAAATTCCTTGATTTTGTCAATGCAAATGCCTTGGAACATCTAATTGATACCCCCACAAGGGGTGATAATATCTTGGACTTGGTATTAACCAACATGAGTAACCACAGCAGCATCCCTATAGTATCATCTTCCCTGGTAAGATCCAACCACAAAGCGGTCACTTTCGAAGTCACAATCTCCCCCAACCCCCCCCCCCCCCCCAGCTAGGATCAGACATAAAAACTTCTCCAAAGCTGATTACAGCCTCCTGAGGGATGGTGTAAACAGCTTCACAGCCCCCTCTGTAGGAACTGATACCAATATCCAAAACTACACCAAAGCACTATACAAGCATTTATATAGATGCATGGAATCAGGAATACCCAACAGGACTAAGTCATCCTCTACAAGAAAGAGTAAACCTGTCTGGTAGACATCTGCAATAAATAAATAAACTCTATAACAAAAGGAAAAGATTGCTGTCCAAGACCAAGAAGGAGCAGGTGCCCAACTGGAAGCAATGTCTCCTTAGCCTGAACAAGCAAATAAGAGCACTAGTGAAATCCTCCAAAGCAAACTTTGAGTACAAATTGGCCACATCTACTAGAGACAATCATAAGACCTTCTTCACATATGTCCACTACCTCAAAAGAAGCACCCAGATCTGTTCAGAACCGGTGGTCAAGGACACCACATATACCATACCGTACATATGCCGTAGATATAGCAAACTTGCTGGCTGACAGATTCAGCAAATTTTTTCCCCTCTGTCCCCCCCATCAGTAAACCAGGACATCCCCAGTACCTGCCCCCTTCCCCTTACATCTATGGAACAGGTCATCACTGCTCTATCAAAGGCAAAAAATACAGCCTCCATGGGACCCGATAACATCCCAGGCTGCATCCTACATGAACTCAGGCAGGAACTAGCAGCACCATTATGCACCCTATTCAACCAAAGCCTGAGTAGTGGCTTTGTCCCAGCTGAGTGGAGGACAGCCACTGTCATCCCTTTACACAAAGGTGGAGCATCCACCGATCCAGGAAATTATAGACCCATCAGCCTAACTAGCCTGATCTGCAAGGCCATGGAATGGATTATCATGGACCTAATTAACAACATTGGCAACCTCCAAACACTTAATCCCACATAGTATGGCTTCATCAAGGGGAAGTCATGTCTGCTAAATTTGGTCAACTTCTTTGAGACAATCACCAAAGCAATGGACGAGGTGAAGACGGTGCACACTGCCTACCTTGACATGGCTAAAGCCTTTGACAGTCTTCCCAACTCAGGCATAATAGATAAACTCTCTCAATTAGGCATCAATCCATATGTTACCAGATGGGTAGCAAACTGGCTTACTGATAGAACCCACGTGTCAAAATAAGGGAAGTCACCTCAAGCAGTAAACCCATAACAAGCAGTGTACCCCAGGGTTTGGTCTTGGGGCCTCTGTTATTTGGGATATACTTTTCTGAGGTGCAGGCTAAAACCAGTGGACTATGGCTGACCAAGTTTGCAGATGACTGCAAGCTGGGTGCAGTCATCAATTCTGCTAGTGATGTGGACATCCTCTAAGAGGGTCTCACTCAGACAAATGACAGGTGCCAGAAACATGGCCTCAAGTCGAATACCAAAAAATGCATCATCATCCCCTTTGGGGAGAGTGACATCCCCACAAATTATCACATTAATAACAACATCCTATGCACTCAATCAGTCATGAGGGATTTGGGCACCCAGGTTGATAGCAACCTGACTTTTGACCACCATGTTGCTTCCGTGGTACAGAAAGCCTTCTACATGGCCCACCTCATAAGTAAGGCTATCTCATCCAGGGACAAAGAGATCATAACATCCCTGTATTCTTCCCTTATAAGGCCCATTATTGAGTACAATGCACCTTTCAGCATGTACCTCAAAAAGCACATGCAGCAGCTGGAGAGACCACAGAGGTTCCTCACCAGGAGAATCAAGGGCCTCAAGCATCTACCATGCACAGATAGGCTAAAAGCCCTATCCCTCTACTCAGTTTCATACAGACTCCTCAGAGGTGACCTCTGTCTGGCATACAAGGTGATCATGGACTCCACCTTGATAGGACTGCTGCATATCTGCAAGTCAAGCTCCACTCAAGTAACCCACAAGTGCGGCCTCAACCTGGTCTGTGACATCAACAAGTCTTGTTGGCAGGACAGATTTGTGTCCCAGAGACTCCTTCATCTATGGAATAGATTCCTTTTCCACATCAAGCAGAGTACATCTTTACCCCTTTTTAAGCACAACCTGGATAACTGGATGGGAAGCAGAAAATATACCCCTGGGATTCCACCCATGTCACTGTTGGACAGGGGCATTGGGTGCTTATTTAAAAATAGGCTAAATTCTTGGCTAGGCTTATAAGGGCCTCAGGGCCAATAGCCTAGTAACCTCCTATGATAAAATCCCATTTTACAGTCAAATGCTTTTCCCGCATCAAGCCCTACCAACAAAAGCAGTATTTTCTTACATTCTGCTTCATTCTGGATCAACATTGTTCTATTAATGGTGTCAAATGTTTGCCCCCCCCCCCAAAAAAAAAAAAAAAAAAAACATTGATCCATATCTATCACTTTTGACTTTTGGCAACATCTTTGACATTCTTTCAGCTAATATAGACATAAAAACTTTAAAATCATGGTTTAAAATTGGAATAGGTCTACATGAAGCAGCATTTGATAGATCTTTAAAATCTTTAGGTATTATAGACAGTATAGCTTTCCTCCAAGATGTTGGTGCTTTCCCTCCTTTTAAAATACTGTTAAACAAAACTGTCCAGATCTTTATTACTTTCTTCCCTCCTAACTTACAAACTTCCACTCGAAAACCATCCATTCCTGGAGGATTTATGCAGGCTGATTATACATTACTGTTTTTATCTCTTCGCCTCCTTTTTTAACTGCTATTTGTTGAGCCACATCTACTGTAACCTTGGCATACTTAAGTCTTCCCTAAATATTTCCATTTGTGCTCTTTCTTTATTTCATGATCTGCTTTATACAAATGTTCATAAAATTTCCAAAATATTTTTGGTACCACTACAGAATCACTGGTTATTTTTCTTGTTATATGCTCCCTAGGTTTGGTGGCAACACTTTCTATTTTCTTTTGGCTAAGCTGTTGTGCTAAAAGTTTTTGTGCTCTGGGATTATTATCAAAAATTGTTGCCTAACATCAATCTTTCTAAATTCGTGCATTTATCCTGATACCCCATTATTTCCTCCTTAGCACTCTGTGTTGCACATCTTTTCTTCTCTGAGATTTCCCCTATTCTGCAATGCTTTAACCTTTGCAAGTCTCTCTAAATAATTCCAATTGCTTCTTAACCATATATCTTACTCTTTTATCCCCCCCAATTTTTTAAACTCCATTTTCATTTTATCCCACTCACCAGGTATAACTTCTGAAGAAATTTCTTGCTTCACAAATACCCCATCTAATAATTTCCACTACCCATTCTTTAAATTTCTCTTTTTTTGTTAAGAAGTAGGTGAGAAAGCACCAGTGTCTTATTTTTACTTCATTACCCTGCATTTTTATCTTAGTTTCTATTGGTGCATGACCTGAAACAGTTACTAGATGTGTGTCAAAACTTTCAATTAAATGCATATGTTCCTGTGAAATATAATTTCTATCTAGTCTTTAGCCCAGCTATTGTTCCTTGTGGAACAATATGAAAATCCTGTACAAGTTCCTACTAGTGAATTCACGTCTTTCGTATCAAACATTTTCATAATTTTCTTTACAAATCTACCCTCTTTTGATATATTTTCCCTTCTAGGCCCTGCAGATACATCCAAAATGTTGCAAATCAAGTTCTGGTCCTCACCTATTAGTAATATTCCCTGCTGAAAGCTGGTTATTTCTCCAAAAATGTTCTTAAGCTCCATAATAGCATTTCTTGGTGACTATAAATACATGCCAGAGTAATCCTCCTCCCTTGCCAGTAGCCCCTTACTGCCACAACTCTACCATTATCTTTATTTCCTCTTCTATCACTACTGGAGCTCCTCTAACAATTCATATAATTAATCCCCCTTTCCTTTGTCTCTGATATTCTGCTGAATATACATCCTGAAATCCTTTATCAAATTCACATACTCATTTCTTTCCAAATATGTCTCCTTCAGCATTGCTATTTGCAGTCTGTATTTCTTAATATAATTCAATGCTCTTTGTTTTTGTCTATACCTGTTAAGAGCATTTACATTCCAAAATAATATGGATAGCATAGCCATTATAATAAGAAGGTATTGTTCCCACCTATTATACAAGACAGCTTTTTTGAATGTGTATTTCCAACTTCTGTATTACTTATACAAACTAATGTCTGGCAGGTTTATCTTCTATAGAATTGTTTATTGTCATCTGCATTTGAACCTATGTCACATTTTGCAAGACTTTTTTTATACCGAAAACCCTCAAAAAAAAAAAAAACTAAGTATGTTTTCGGAATACCCCATAACCTTTTTAACTTCAAAAAAAACACACAGATTTATGTACATCTTCAAAAAATGAAGTTTAACCCTACAGATATGAACAATTGCTCCAATCAACTACTGTACCCAGTCAATACTTACCTACAATTAAGCTTATCCATGCTAAAGTGCATCTTACAGCCTGTGTTCCTACTTACACTGATTGATGTCTGTTCTTTTCTTATCTCTATTCCCCCTGATGTGAAAAACAGCTTGTATGCTTTCAAAAAACATTAACTTTTAGCCCTAAGAAAAAGTCTGCTAGCTATCTTTAAATAAAACTAAATTATTTTTCACTGAACTGTTTGCCCTTGTACCTTTACATTTTGCATTACTCTCAGCAAAGAATGCTCATGACTTGCACCTGCAGACAGCTCATCTACATGGAAACATAGTCAGCAGTAATTAGGAAAAAAACACCTAATAACTCTGCAGATGTATGAAAGAGTTTCTGACAGTTTCACTCAGAACAGAATTGAGCAGAACAGAAGGTAAAATTGCCTTCAGCTGCAGACTTCTTGACTCCCACTGAACATTTGCTAATGGAAAAGTAATCTAATGCCATTGCACATGCAAGAAATTTAGACCTCTCACAGCTTTCATTTTTTAGTCTTATTTTATAAGCATACTTGCTTACAAAAACAATTGTATATAGATTAAATCAAGAGCATTAATCCAGACATTCACCTTTGCAGAAAAAAAGGAAACCATCTCAGCTCAAAATATAATATATTCAGTGCTATGTTACATCTAACCCCCACCCCGGCAGCCTAAGATCACAGCATAGTAACTTAAACTTGTTTTTGTCCAGCCTTTCTTTTCTTGTTACATAGAAAAGCCTATATTTCTTATAAATAAGAAAAAAAGTGCTTGTTTACTTTAATCTCTATATCACGTCAGTCACTGAAAAGACTCCCCAGCCCCACATTTAAAATGCATACTGAACAAAACTATTTTATTATATAGCACACACTTTATATCATGAAATGTTTTACTTGCAGTTACTTTCTTTTCCTTTTAGTGTCATTCTAAACATTAATGACATAAAGTGGGGTATATGCTCTATAGTCCACCCACAAGTTTAACAAAGTCAACAAAAGTTCAGTCTTTCTCATCCACTTTTTTTCAAAGTCATATTTCACAAATGTGATTAGTTATTTATAATCTCACATTACTCACTAATTTCAGTGTCGCTGGTCTTCTTCCTGTGTATCCCCATCTTCTAACACCAGACTCTTGTTCAAGTCCAAGGTACTCCTTATTCTTCTAGTCAACTCCTGTTTATTTTTCTGTCTCTCAAGCATTCTCCTTTAGAACATTGGAAAAGGTTCCACTGAAAAGTCTGTCTATGAGCTTTATTGTCAGAAAAATGAGAAGCAAAGTCACATTCTGTTTGATGGTTCACTTTTTCTTGGATAAACTTTTATATTTTCTACTTATAGACTGTTTTGCATCAAAAATGTTTTTGATCCTCCATGAAAAAATATTTTGAATACAGCTGAATACAGTAGCTTAAATCTCACACCCACCACTCAACATTCCCTGATTGCTGTGATGAATTTGATTCTCTTCTGCCTGGTGTACAGTTAAATAATAATTTTCCACAAACACTCTGCTATCTCCAGTTTTAATACTTTCCCTTCTGTCACAGTTTTGTCTGGATCAACTGTTTCTGCTGGTCTGATTACATCTTTAGTTATACAGGTATTGGCTGCTTTCTCATGGCCAGGTTTGAGCATGCACTCATTGTGCCCTTTCAATTAATAAATCCTGCTGTGGAATACCAGTCCTGTTGCTTATTTGTGCTTTTATAAAATTAATATAGTATGCTCCTTCCAGTTACTCTGGTACAGCAGAAAATCTCAGGTTTTCTCTGTGTGCTCTGACCTCTAACTCTACCATTTTTGAAACAGCTCTTCTTGAAAAGTCTCATTCTCAGCCAGCCTTTTCTTTATTTCTACCTCTGATTTTTTACAATATTATCAGTTCATCTGAATAGCTAGTTAAAACTTCTACTATTTTTCCAGTCTTTTATTATTTGAGTTGATATATTCATCCAGTGTTTCATTTATTTTAATCACTTCTGAGTATATTCAATATATGTTTTCCTTTAAATTACCACAAGCCATCTCTTGTACCAACACTGAAGCTTGAACTGCTTTTGACTGAACAGCTGCAGAATTCTTCTCAGTGTTTTTTTCTTTACCTTTTCTAATTCATTTTCTTTCAAGTTCTCTAAATTTCTTCTTTGCTGGCATCCAGGCAGTGTATTTACTAACCAATAACTGAACTTTACTCAAGCTGGCAGAATTACTAGCTCTTATTTCTCAGTTTCCTTTTTTGACATTGGGAGAGCTGAAATTAAGTGGATGATAGATGTGCAATTAACTTGGAAGTCCACTAAGTTTCAGTTATTGTTATGTTAACAGTCTTCTGCAATTCTCTTCAAGCAGTCGGTAGTACAGTATATTTCTTAAAGCATAATGTGAGGTATCCATTTCACATATAGAACAAATATCCAAATACCTTACTTTCCTGCTGAAAGTAGGCTCTGATGTGCTGCTGTCTTGCCCAACCAAAGGTCTTTTCAGGCAATTTACAATTAACTTATGGTAAGTAACATATAGTGTGGAATCTTGTGTGTCACTCACTTGCCTCCAATATAGTGCTTTCCCAATGGAAACAACATTTTAGGAATTATAATCTGCCCTGTTATACCTACTAGTCATACTAGTAATCCTCTTCATAGGTTCATAGGTTCATAGGTAGGTACTAGGCTATTGGCCCTAGGGCCTATATAAGCCTAGCCAAAGGTACCCTGGCTTTCGCCACCCAAGAAAATTATTTTCCTGTGTCACTGTCGAGCAGAGCCACAGAAGTTGTCCCTGGGGTGAATTTCCTATCTCCCATCCAATCATCAAGATTTTTCTTGAACAGTGCTAATGAGGAGCTTTGTTTGATATAGATAGGTAGTTTGTTCCAGAGTATGGGAAGTCTCTGGGACAGGAATCTGTCCCTCCAGCATGTTCTGTTTATTGTGGTTCATGGTCAGATCTAGCTCAAGGTGACATAGGCAGATGCCTAAAGCCTGTTGCTGGCTGGGGGATGGAGGCAGCCTGGCCATAAACAGAATTAAAGCTGGGGAGGTTCAATTCATTAACCTGCATAGGGCCATATTTGACCACAATCTGAGTCTTCTTAAAAGGAGAGCAAATAAGTTGAAGATGGCCTGTACAGCAGAGAGAATAAATATGTATTTTCCTAAGGGATGGGTAGTATCAGTTGTTGAAAAGATTTTAGGCAACTGTCTTCACCAGAAGAGTGGCCCTTGCTTGCACTGGGAGCCACTTGCATTTTGGTACAGTGTAGCAATGATAGTTCCTGTGGTTAGCAAGTTGGAAAAGATCATAGTATTTTGTTCTCCATTTTCTCTATAAGTACATAAGCTATCTAGAACTAAGCAGACCATCTCTTTGAATGTGGATGCCAAGAATTAAACTTCACCAGGTGTATGAACACAACAGTCAAGACAAAAAGGATGAATGGTTTACTTGAAAAGAAGAAATAAATCTGAAAAGCTGGAAATGGCTCAACACATAATTTCACTATTTTGGTGATGGAGAAGATTGTAGTGAATGAACATGGGGGGGGGTGACATTAGGAATTTAAAATAAGTGTCAGAAACAAGATGAATTGTTAGACTAAGAGCAGACACAGGTAGGGGCTTGAATGATGAAATTTCACTGAAACCCCTCCTTAAAGCTAGATCCCTATGTAAATAATTGTCTCACATATTTTTATATACATGTCTTTATGCATGGTTTTATATATGTATTTTTGAATGAAGTTTATACAAGAATGTTTTACTATTCATGCACATTTTATCTCTAGACATTTTGACCTCATTTTTAGCCAAGTTGTTTTTTTTTTAAATTAGCAGGTCTGCCTTTTCACATTTTCTCTCCAGGTCATCTTGTTATTTTGCTGGAACTCTTTTTTATATGCGTGTTTTTATGTATGTGCTTTTAAATGATGTTGTTTTGGTTCACTCTTATGTGTTTTTGGATTCACCAGGTGTATGCATTTATCCTTATAAAAATTGATAAACTACCAGCCACAAGTGTCTGAACGTGAATAATAAAAAAGTCTTTACTTAAACAGATTAGAGAACAGAGTTTTGAAAACTAAATATATCGATAAAAGTAATATAACACAGGGAAATATAAAATAAAAGATTTCAAATGGATCAATGATATTAGAGAAACAATGATAATATGCGTCCTAGTTCTGACCTTAATAATAATTTGAGATGACTAAAATCTAGCTACCTCTGACCTTTAAGGCCATTTTAGCAACTGCCAAAACTTACAGGTAACCACAAAAAACATGAGCTCACTGATTCTGGAAACAGGTTATTCATACTTTCATTTGCAGTTCAGGAAAAGATCATAAACTCCATGTATAACACCCAGAGACAAGCACCAACCAACAACCTATTACTAACAAATTCCAAAAGTCTCCAGGGAAACATTTACTGACTCCCTATTAAAATGTTGCCACTTTAAATACCAACTGCTGAAAAGGTAAAAAGAAAAATCCAAAAACCCAGAGTACAGCGAATCTCGAAAATCACTCTTCACCTTAAAGTTTCTTTTTGCAGGGGCAGACAAGTCCCCCTGCACCCTGATGTGGAGGGCAAGTCCCCCAAATGTCCAAAATATATATGTGTCAACTCCAAGATCACCGTACCTTTGAGAAAAGGGACTATTCTGAGAAATGGCATCTCAGACTTACCACGATTCAGTGTCCTCATTTTGGGACTCACTCTAGAGGGTTCCAGCATTTCAAACAGTTACCACATTTACTTCATCATTTATCCTTATAAAAATTGATAAACTTCCAGCCACAAATATTTGAAAGTGACTAATAAAAGTCTTTACTTAAACAGATTAGAGAATAGAGTTTTGAAAATTAAATATATCGATAAAAGTAATATCACACAGGGAAATATAAAATAAAAGATTTCAAATGGATCAATGATATTAGAGAAACAATGATAATATACATCCTAGTTCTGACCTTAATAATAATTTGAGATGACTAAAATCTAGCGACCTCTGACCTTTAAGGCCATTTTAGCAACTGCCAAAACTTACAGTTAACAACCATTAACATGAGCCCACTGATTCTGGAAACAGGTTATTCATCCTTTCATTTGCAGTTCAGGCAAATATCATAAATCCCATGTATAACACCCAGAGAAAAGCACCAACCAACAACGTACTACTACCAAATTCCAAAAGTCTCTAGGAAAATATTTACTGACTCCTATTGAAATGTTGGCACTTTAAATACCAACTGCTGAAAAGGTAAAAAGAAAAATCCAAAAACCCAGAGTACAGCGAATCTCGAAAATCACTCTTCACCTTAAAGTTTCATTTTGCAGGGACAGGCAAGTCCCCCTGCACCCTAATGTGGAGGGTAAGTCCCCCAAATGCCCCAAACTTATATATGCCAACTCCAAGATCACTGTACCTCGGACAAAAAGGAAATATTCTGAGAAATGGCATCTCAGACTTACCAACTCTAAGATCACTGTACCTTGGACAAAAAGGGTATATTCTGAGAAATGGCATCTCAGACGTACCACGATTCAGTGTCCTCATTTTGGGGCTCACTCTAGAGGGTCCCAGCATTTCAAACAGTTACCACATTTACTTCATCTGAAGAACTCTTGATAGATGCCTTGGAATGAGCTAACACTAAGATATAATAATGTCAGTGCATCCCTTTTTGGCAGAAATCCTCTCTCTGTCACATCATTACATCAAGAAGTCCTGCTTCAATCCTGGAGAATTTCTTTTAAATACAAACATTCCCTTTTATGGAAACTTCAAGGCTACATGAGGTAATGCATTTATTGGAAGGCTTTTTGTAGCAATTATTGTGGCACACAAGTGCTATCAGCACTAGACCTCCTATAAGGAAACAGCTCCAGTACTTAGTAATGATGACCATGCCTCCTGGCATGTCTATAGGTCAGTTTCCTGTGCTTTCTCCTATTAACCTGGTGAACTTGGGCATTCTGAGGCAGTGTAGCAGCTGCCTCATCTACATAGACAACCCTCTCCTCTTACCTCCCAACACTCAGACTTGTGATAGATGAACCTATATTTCCAAACTGGAAGCCATGCACTCTCCAGCCAAGACCAGACTAGCTGGTGAAGAGGAGAAGGTCAACACCTGCAACACACACATGGAACACATAGCCCTCCAGAACAACCACCATCACAGCCCTCATATAAAAACACAAGTCACACACCCACCTTCATGGTGGCTCTCAAAAGAAATCTACCCAAACAGCTGAGACCTCCAAGGCAGAAATTCACTTGACTGCCACAACAGAGCACAAACCACAAGACACATAGCTCACCTACACAATGTGCCCCTCAATCTAAGCCCCTAAGGCAAAACAGCTTGTCCAATACAATAATTATAGGTGGTTCAATAGTGAAGCACACAGATGTCCCACTCACTAGGCTGAACAAGGAGAAGGTAACAGTCAGCTGCCTATCAGGTGCCAGACTCTGACACATAACACATGCACTCAGGTCACTCCACAACAAGTACAAGTATGACTCTGTTATTGTCCATGTGGGTGTGAATGACCTGAGATGTACCTCCTTAGACTACATGAAAAGAGACATGGTGGAGCTCTTGGATTATATGGCCCAGGCAGGTATTACCCTAGCCCTGAGCAGCATCCTACCATCGCCCAGAATGACACCACAGTACAAAGAGAAAATGATTGACTTCAACAATTGGCTAAGTTTCTGGTGTCATTCTAAGTGGATTCAGTATCTGTCTGCTTGGGATGACATGATTGACAGACCTCAATGCTTTGCCAGAGATGGCCTGCATCTGTCACCCATGGGTTTATGGGTACTGGCTAAGGCTCTTGCCACCCCTATAGTGCCTTTTTTAGGCGGTGTTCCAAAGACCAAATTACCACAGTAACAGCTATAAATAAATGCAATCTGAGGGTCATGCTGCTCAATGCTAGAAGTCTAAATCTCAAGATGCACTCGCTCGTAGCACTCCTCAAAATGGAGAACGTCAACATTTGTGCTGTAACGGAGACCTGGTTTAAAGCAGCAGAAAGCACCCCTGCACTACCAGGCTATAACTCATTCCATGCCTTTCAGCCCCGGAACATGGACCAAAGCTCCAGTGGCTGTGGTGTCTCCATATTCGTAAAGGATATGCACACCTCCAGACTAGTAGGCCAGCATAATGCATCTGAGATACTCCAGGTACAACTAACATTGGGTAAGATGGCGATTCAGGTCGTAGCCTGCTATAGGTCCCCAACCATGTCCCAAGACTCTCACACCACATTCCTAAGCACCCTGGAAACTATTAAGATCCAACCCAGCACTCTCATACTAGGTGACTTCAACTACCCCTCCATCAGCTGGTAAAACTACTCATGCACCAATGTACTGGCCCAAAGCTTCCTGGAATTCATCAGTTCCAATGCCCTGGACCAGCTCATTCTTACCCCCACTAGAGGAAGCAACATCCTTGACCTGGTTATTACTAACATGGGCAACCATTGCTCTGCACCAATAGTCAACTCCTCCCTGGTTAGATCCGACCACAAACTAATCACCTTGGAAATCCACATCTCACCCATACCCCCCCAAAGGTATCCACCATGAAAAATTTCTCCAAAGCTGACTTTGGAGTCCTAAAAACAGAGGTTACTAACTTCATGGCACCCATGCCAATGGAAAATAGATGCATGACTGCTGAATTATACACCAATGCATTGTACGAATACATACATAAATGCATGGAACTAGCCATACCCAACAAAACCAAGATGTTCTCCTCCAAAAAAAGGAGGCTAGTCTGGTGGTCCCTTGCCATTAATAAACTCTACAACAAAAGGAAGAAACTGTTGCAGAAAAAGGTGAAGTCCCAAGACTGGAAAAATTCCCTTATTAGCCTCAACAAAACATTGCTATCCCTCCTCAAAACCTCCAAAGCCAGCTATGAAGGCAAAATTGCGACAGACACTAAAAACAGCCACAAAGACTTCTATAGCTATATCAAGAATCTCCATGGCAATACCCAGATTTTCTCTGAGTTACTGCACAATGGTATCTCCTATACTGAGCCAACAGAGACTGACAACATACAAGCTGACAGATTCACTGCCAACTTTACCCCCCCAAAGGATCAATCTCAATACTGGGAGAATGCCAGGCACCCAACATTGCTGCAGCACAGGTTGAAGCTGCATTATCTAAGGTCAAGAATAACAGCTTCCATGGGACTGGACAACATCCCTGGCTCTGTTCTACATGAATTACAAAGTGAACTGGCACAACATCTGTGTACCTTGTTCACTCTCAGCCTCACCTCAGGCTTTGTCCCTACCAAATGGCACACTGCTACAGTCATCCCTCTCCATAAAAAAGGGGCAACTACAGACCCTGGAAATTATTGCCCCATTAGCCTGATGAGTCTGATATGTAAGGCTATGGAGCACATCATAATAGACCTAATTAACAAGGATAAAGGGAATCTCCAAACTCTAGATCCCACGCGATTTGGTTTTGTGAAAGGTAGATCATGCCTGCTCAACCTGGTTGACTTCTTTGAGTCAGTCACTAGAGCAGTGGATGAAGGTAAGGCATTTCATACAGCCTACCTCAATCTGGCCAAGGCCTCTGATACCATTCCTCACTCAGGAATTAATGATAAACTCAGCAAACTAGGCATCAACCCCTATATTGTTAGGTGGGTTGCAAACTGGCTCACAGACAGAACCCACAGTGTGAAAGTAGTCTTCCCTCATTAAACCAATCATAGAGTATAATGCCCCATTTGGCATGTACCTCACTAGACACCTGCAACAGCTGGAGAGGCCACAAAAGTACCTCATGAAGAGGGTCCTAGGCCTTAAACATATGTCCTACATGGACATACTCAAACAACTCCAGCTATTCTCTGTCGCATATCGCCTACTAAGAGGTGATCTCTACTTCACTTACAAAGCCATGTCTGACCCAGTTCTGTTAGAAATGCTACATCTAAAGAAATCCCAATCCCTCTGCACCACATGCTCCAGATACCTCAACCTCATTACCACAATCAACAGAACATGCTAGACGGACAGGTTCATAACTCAGAGACTACCCATGCTCTGGAATAGACTTCCCATACATGCCAAGCAGAGCACTTCACTAGCCTTCTTCAAGCGAAATCTTGATGAGTGGATGGGAAATAGAAAGTTAAACCCGGGGATCACTCCAGTGGCTCTATTTCATAGAGGCACTGGGAACTAGTGACACAATGCCATGGCACTTCTATGGGCTAAGCTTGTAAAGGCCCCAGGGCCATTAGCCTAGTACACACCTATGAACCTATGAAGTAGTTGACTTATCCTCAGTAATGTGTGTGTGTGTGTGTGTGTGTGTGTGTGTGTGTGTGTGTGTGTGTGTGTGTGTGTGTGTGTGTGTGTGTGTTTGTGGTCTAGCTGCAGTCAGACTCTTTTATGGTTCTACTGACGCTTTCACAGAAAAAAAAATGTTACTGCATATTTGCAGGAAAACAATTATAAATATATATATATATATACAATTATATCTTATGCATATTTTTGTATTCTGCATTTCTGCATTCATAAAAAATACAAACTTTGTACAGCTTTTCACATTTTGTTTTTCATTCCAGCATTTCTACATTTCAAGTGAGCTTTCTTAAATCCATCCACCCATAAACCCCTTTTTCCCATTTATAATATGGGGTCGGGGTGTCACATCAACAGTGGCCAACATTCACATTGCCGGTTGGCTAATCCTGCTGCAGTTATTAAAAAAAAAAAAGAGTTTTCTCAAACCACCAGCAAGAAACAAACCTTGAGTAAAAGTTGAATCATTTTTGTTACACCAGCCAATTTATTTATTTATTTATCTTTTTGAAAAGCCATCTGAATTTACAGTGCTAGTAATACTCCTATGCTACCATGTTCTGTCAGCCACCATTGTGGCAGGTTCCAGCTAAATATTGCAACCACCCACATGATGACCAAGATAACACCTAATATCTATTTCCCCTTAATAGCTACCCATGCTCTTTACAGTCTGCTCAGCACTACCCTAACATATTGAACATGTTCATGCCATGACTAACTACAGACTGCAGTATTTTCCATGTAAAGAGGAGCGCAGTCTCCAGTTCCTGCTTGAATAAGATCCACCAGATTCTGGAAAGTTGCTTGGGTATTTTTCATCCTAAAGGACATTTTGGTGAGCTCACATCCCTAGAAAGGAGTAGGGTGACAAATGCTGTCCTCTCCTTTGCTGCAGGTGTCAAAGGTACTTTCCTATAACTCTTTGTCATGTCAGAAGTACTTAGATACTTAAACCCACCCAATCACTCTAGGGCTTTGTCTACCCCAGGCATGTAACTAGTCAGTTTCCTGTATTCTCTACAGAATATGGTGACCCTATCTTTATTTGGTACCAGTACTACCAATGAGGCCTAGATATAGTTGGATTCCTGGGTTATCCCAGTCCCTACATCCCTTTCAGTTTCTCTCACATGATTTTCTTGACTCATTCAGGCATTATGTAAGGATTCTTTTTGATTGACCACTTGGATCCTTGAGTCCACAAGGTGTTTCATCAAGTTGGTATATCTGGGCATAACAGAGAACATATCCCCAAACTCCTGTAGTTCTGCTTGGATTTCATGAACCTCTTGGGAGATAAATGCTATAGATGTGTTGCTGCATATGCTAAAGTGTCAAATGCAGCCTCACTGAGAAGGTCCGCCACATAATTCTCTTTGATTCTGCTTGTAAAACACTGCAGATACTGAGTACTAGTGTTCCTCTATCATGGTAGGGAGTTATTATCTCAGCATTGTAAGGTTTGTGTTTTTACCTCTTGCCTGGAAACTCTACCACACAGTTAACATTATTTATCCTTTTCACAATAACAAAAGGACCCTCCCACGCTGTCTACAATTTATTTTTTTTCTCAAACAGGACTAAACATCATTATCTGTTTATCTTTTGCCCAACACAAAAAACTGGGATCTCGTTATTCAGTAATACTAGGCCTCTTGCTGCTGTTGTGCTTGTGCCTGTGCTAGGTGCTTATCCCATGAACTCCCTAAGCCTCATCCTGAAACTTAGGATGTGTTCCACAGCAGAATCCATGTGTAAATTACATTTATTCTCCAACTCATCACAAATGAAATCTACAAACTCCCTTACCCTGTGGCTATAAAGTAACATGAACGGTGAAAACTGTGGGTCTCTAGGACTCTGCTCTGTATGCAAAAAGGAGTTGGGTCTGGTAATTGTCTTACTTCACTTCATATTGGTCTGTGAATGCTTCATTGTGTTCTTAAGATAAAGGTTAAACCTCATTACCAGACTATTTGTGGATATTAGGAATAGACTTTAGATGTTTTACCCCATAAAGTTTCCATTAATAGGTCAGTAGGTCTGACATGAAATTACAACCTCTCTCTATCAGTATTTGAGGGAAAACACATCCTGCTGAAAAATTCTAAAACAGTATTTCCCATCTTCCCTGCCTCAAAAGAGGACAGAGCCACTACTTCAGGGCACCTGGTAGTATAGTCTAGCACCACCAAGATTCACATCTTATGTGTAGTACCTAAGTACTATGAAGCTGGACAATATCCAGGACTACCTTATGACAATATCCAGGACTACCTTCTGAACTGCCTCCTCAGCAATACACAAGGATACAAAAGCAGTCTTAGCTTTTTCTCTGCCTTGACAACCTTTTGACATTAATGACACATATTTCTTTGCAATGTTTGGTAAGTAGACATTTTCATAAGCCTTCTTTTTGTGTGTCCTATGCCCCTGTAGTCTAAAAATAGAATATCATAGGCTTTGGTCAGCTGTGTCAATCAGTAGGCCCTTGGAATTATTAGTTATACCATTTTTACCTCTAGCTCTCTTTTAGGAGTCTATTCCCTGTATAATAACCCCTTGTCTGATTATTTAGGCTAGTCCTGCCCTTGTGAATCAGGACATGGTTTGGTTTCCTCTCTCAAGTCCTTCAAAAGGAAATATGACAGCTATGCCTGTCTCATCCCTTTTTTCTTCCTCAATTACCCCTCCAAAGTAAGTATAGTCTCTTTTAACAACAGTAACAGAGATTCAGACTTGCTGTTACCATATAGCTCTTTCCTTGAAGTAGTCCCTTCCAAAGGAAGTTTTGCAATTTTTGACAGTTGTGTATCAGATTTAGGCTTGTTGCTACTACTTAACTCTTTCCATGAAGTAACTACATCACCAGCCTCTGTCAGATGTATGGACACTTGCTTGGTCTCACCTTGCTGCCTTCTCCATGCCCTCATCTCCATGATCGGCAGTATACAATTGTTAAAATACAAGATACTCCATCATCAAAGACATTTACTGTTAAAAATATCTGCTAGTATATCATCAACCACTGTCACTCATTTGCTGTCTTGTTCCATTTCCCAGTCCAGGTGAGGAATACTTAGTGGTACCTGAAAAAGTTGTCCCTAGCATGATCCTAATTAGAGTGGACTGCCCATGCAAGTAATGCTTCTTTTAAACAGCAGTAGGGTTAGCAGTAGTCATGTCCTATGGTGTATTCATCTGAGCAATAGTTTATTTCCCCTCCACCAGGATAGGTTACAGGCCCTTGTGGAAGTTTGGAATAGCTGTTGTTTCAAGACAAGCCACCACAACAGATTTTTCTCCCCTCCCTGCCACTGTCATTTGGACTATAAGTGTCATATGTCACTACAGTGAAAACATTTAACCTCATCACATTGTTGACTGCTTCCTTTGGGGGTCCCTTATACCAATCTGTAGTGCTTGGTAAACCCATTGTGTGCAATTCTGCCCTGTTATCTATTTTGGGTTCCTATCAGTTCATCGAAAAAATCAGTTAATTGAATAGCATTTTCAGTGCAAATACGTCGAATATGCCATTTGTCAAACTGTTCATACTAAGGAGGATCAGGAAATTTGCCCTTTCCACACTGCAGTGCGATCTCGGAGTTGGTATATATAATTAGTGAGGGGTGGGGGGGTTGCAGTCCTCCACATGAGGGGAATTCGATGTACAGAATTTTCAATGAAATGTTGTTCATTGAAGTGATGTTTGAATGAAGTGATATTGACCCACATATTTTAAATAAAGGTCACCATTTCAAAGCACCCCTTCAACTATGCTGCATTTTTGGTATGTAAACCAGATTCTCCCATCATCAGACACATTATGAGTGCTTTCTTTCTTATCATAAGGTCTTCCAACATTTCATAAGCTATAACTTAGGACAAATTCACCCAGTGATTAAAGGAAGTACTTAGTTCTACAGTAAAATGCCTGACAATATCATCTACCCTTCTCCTACATTCTCTATTTTTCCTATAAGCTTCTGGATGTAGCTTATAACATTCATAAAGAACTTACTTCAGTTTTAAGTAAACAGGGTAGACATTATCATTTAAATTGTTGACAGCATAGCACCCCTACTCAGGAACAGAAGGGTTAAAATAACTACTGCAAGATGTATACTTACCATTTGACCACAATGATACACGTTCCTTATGATGACAAAACTGGTTTGCAGGCTATATAAGTTCAGCTCACAATATCCACACCAATAGCCACCAAATAATATGTGAAGAATTCCCCTAAAAAATGTGCTGCTGCCACAAGTTAATATGTCAGGGACAGTTGCTACAGTCCTTTGATCCACACTGATGGCCCAAATACAAATTATGTATATGAGGTGAGTGATCTTAAAAGTGTTTAGCAAATGAACAATAATATCTTGGCTATTGCCAGCAACCACATCCAAATAAGCTCCATATCACAATGCTGAAAACTAGTGTTAAAATTCCAGGCTTTCCAGATGTTCTCCTACCTCAGTTTCAGCAGAGAGCCTTACAGACTTCCGGACTTCCATCAGGCCAACCCCACTCTGAGCTGCCATTTCAATACAAGTGAGAGTTCTCCTTCCCCTGCTGTGGCCCCATTCAGGTTCTGTTACACTTCCATGTCTCTTGCAGACTAATTGTGTCCACTCATGTGTGCCACTGATTATCTCAGAGAACCATTTTTCTGATTTTGCCCAGCCTTGTGGAACTCTGCTCAGCTGCAGGACCTCAGATTCACTCTCATCCAGGACTTCTGTGGTGTAGGTTCTCACCTTTGACAAAAGCATTACAACTTTTATAATAACACACTGCCACCACTCAGAATAGTCAGACACATCAAAATTACAAATTTTTGTAAACTCTTAAAATGATCCAGCTATATTCTAATAACATATTACAGTTAATAGCGGATGATAGCAGGTCAAATTTGCCACTTTTTTAATTAATCCTTATACACCATAATAAGTCACCAGCCACAAGTTTGAAATTGAATAATAAAAACACTTTATTTAAAAAGATTAGGCAATATAGCACTGAGAATTAAATATGTAGACAAATGTAACATTTCACATAGAAATATACAAATATACAAGACCATATCCTAAATTGACAGATGGCATCAAAAAACATAACAAATTAGTTTTGACCCTAGTATAAACTGAAAATGATTGAATCTAACTACATTTGTCCTTTAAGACTAAGTGTAAAAATATATATGCAACAACCATAAACATTAAATCACTAATTTTGTAAGGAGAGTTTCATTCCTTTCATTTGACATCCAGGAAAAGGTTCAAAAAGTCAATGTATCACTCCCAAAGGCAAGAACCAACTAGCCAGCTAACTGCTACTGAATTCAAAAAGTCACTAGGGATAGATTCACTTCACTTCGAGACATGGTGAGGGTGCTGGAATGATTCAACACCAGGAGATATGATGCATTTTATATTCTTTTCTATCTTTTATGACATGGGAGTAAATGCCATATTTTTAAAACTCCAAATTAGTAAACACTAAAGGTTTGCAGATGAATTTGACAACCGGGTTCAAGTGTATATCAAAACCCCCATTCTCTGCATAGAGGAATTTGCCATCTGTTCCTGCTTTACTGATACAGTCAACTCAGAAGTCCCTGTATCTGGTGGAAGTGGGATTTCCCCAGCAGCAACCTCCTTCAAATAGAGTGATATTTTTTTTATTTAACCAACCTTATAAACTGATAGTCAACAAGTATGTATTGTACCATTTTCTTTTATACCTACTCAACAATGCATCCAAGTATTATGCATAGCCCTCATAGCAGCTTCAACAAGTACTTTTTCTGACAAGGGGCAAGCCCCCTGCACTCAGCCACCACAAACTTATACATATAGCAGATCCACAGTTTCAAAACTGTTGTGTAATGAGAAAAGATAATGTAGCCAAATGGATGGAATGATACAAGAGACATAATTATATTAGCTGTGGAATAGCATCCATTTATTATTAGAAGATCTTACCTTTTAAATCTTGTGGTATTCCTTGAAGACATAACAACACTCGCTGGACTAATAGTGCATGCTGCTTATTTTGACCTTACTGTGATACTTCTCACCATTCAGTTTTTTATCTGTATATCTTTTTATTTTGGTAATGGGATAACTGAACTGTTTAGCAACAATTTAGGCCAGAGACAGTATAAAACAGATTAGAAACAGACTGGAGTTTTGATAGTCACAAATATAAATAATGAAAAAGGCATTCCAAATTATTCTGTAGTATTTTTTTTAATCTGACAACTAATAAAATCCACTACCACCCCCCCCCCCAAAAAAAAATCCCAATTAATTCTTTCTTTCCCATTAAGCCTCCAGCATGTGTTATCTGCCTGAGGAACAAATCTTCAAAACCTGCTAGGGATATAAAATACCTATGGAAAAACTTCCAAAAAAATCCTAAATCTTCAGGACTTTGTTGCATACTTGGAAGCTGTATTTAAAGCCTTCCCATTGCCCCTTTGCATATTGTCTTTTCATTCTTTTTTCCCAACCTTTTCTAACTTTCTCTAATTGATTCTTACAGTTCTCATGCAACATTTTATATGCCCTACTAATTATTCATTTTTTAACAACTTCTGCTCTAGACTCAGTTAAAACACTACCAGAGCTGGTCTTTCATTTAACAATCTCCTGTCCCTTTCTCTTTGTCTATACTATCTTATCAGTCCCTGGTAGGGAAGGTAGTCTCCAACCCACATTCCAAATATCTGCTCAGCCTCACTCCACTCTACTGCCTTTCCCCTCTAGTCATTTGCTCTATGAACCTTGGTTCCTTTGCTAATTTTCTCCAGTAAATTCCAGTCCTCTTGCTTCCTCACTATCTATATGTAATTTAGTTTAAACACTGGTTAAGTAACAGGGCACAACAAGTCAGGGTGAGGGGGCTACCTATCTGTCCCAGTGAGAATGTTGCTTGATTTAATAGAGGTGGATAGACAATATTAAGATCAATGAAAGAAATGAGAGGGTGAGAGGGTGGCCTAATGGTTAAGGTGTTTGCCTTAGAAACACAAGGTACAGGGTTTGAATCTCACAAGGGATAATTGGCTAGGCTTAAAATGACTCACAAGGGCAGTTAGCCTAGTACTAACCTATGAACCTATGAACCTAAGAAATAGATTATAGAAAGCCAATAAAACCCAAAATGTCAGAAGTCTGATAAAACAAATGAACAGAGTAATCAAGACTGTTAACAGAAATTCTTGTGATGTAATAGAAGTTAATAAGATATACTACAGTGCAGTTAAATTAATAACAGATAATGCCTTACCAAAAAAACTCAAGGCAGTAAGGGAAAGGAGTGAAGAAATCAAATGTCATCATGGAAGTACTGAATAGAGAAAACTATAAAGCAATTAAGACAAGAAGTGTCAGTGTTAGAAGAATATAGAAGAAGGAACAGATTAACAAAAATACTCAGAAAGATAGATGTGATAAAAGCACCCCACAGAATCAGAACAGACCAGGTTCTATTGTACACTATTGCAAATAATAAACTAAATAGATATCAGCACAGACAGAACATCTTCAAAGATTATGCAGGTAAATATAAAGGAAAAGTACAAAATAAGCAATTCATTGATGATCCAAAACGTTTTATAGAGCATTGGGAAACAAAGTAAACGGAATAGAAACACCAACAAAAAAAGAAGAAGAGATAGACACATTTTGGAGAAATATATGTGAAGAGTCTGTGGAATATAACAAAGATGCTGAATGGATATAAAAAGTAAAAGAAACACTAAGAAATTCAAATGTACAGGAAATCAAATGGGACAAAGAAACTGAAACAAAATAAGCAAAGCTCCAAATTGGAAACCCACAGGGCCAGATACATTAACTAACTTCTGGCTAAAAGTATTAACATCTTTACATGAAGATTTAGCCCTGAGTAGGCGCTACTTATATGCACATTCCAAACAGATACCAACCTGGTTAACAACAGGAAAAAAATCTTCCTTAAGCGTGAACCTGCAAGCTATCCTAAACACTATACACCAATAACGCTCCATTCTTTGTTCTCCATTTCCTGCGGGCATTCTACATAAAGTTCCAGAACATCTTCCTGTGGTATATTCTCTTCAGTTGCATCCGGCATCATCCATTGCTCTTTTATAAGGAAATTCTCTGGTCTATCGCTCCTTAACACTGACTGTGTCAGAGTTGCCACTGTTTCTGGCTTCTTTCCTTGCTCTGCAACTTAAAATGAACTTTTGTAATGGTTTCCTACTGAAAGCTCCAAGTATCTTCATATGGTAACTTATCAGATGCTTCACATTCCACCAGTTTCTCCTTCATTTGGGAGCTCATTGTTCCATCATGCTATGACATTACCAGAGATAGATTTTCTACATTAAATCCTTCACTTCACAGGCAGTCCATAACTTTAGTTTCTTTTTCTTTAACTTCACCCTTACTAATCATCTTTTCTACTTTCCCCTTTTGTGATCTTATTTATTTATTTTTTTTTGCATTGTGAAATTTTCCATATTTGGGTGACTTTGCCTATATTTCTCTTCAAATATATTTGGAGTTGCTTTTTTGTATTGATTAGTTTGGCTTTTTCCTTTGCATAAATATTGCACCATATCAAATATCTCTTTCTTTCCCAGGTCCACATTTTTTATACCTTTCAAAAATCTTTAGGTTTTGTTCTTTATATTTTTTCACTTCCTCAGTCACTTATTTTTCCAAATGGCTCAAAGTTTCTTGGTCTATGTAATATTTTTTATGGATCTGTCATATTAATGAACACAAATTTGCATTTGAAGCTTTTGATAGTTCTTCTTGTGCAAGTATTCTTCTTTCAGCTAATGTCTCTCTTAATCTTTTATCTGGAAATTCTGGGCTTCTTACATAATAGTAAGAATACATGTGATGTAATAGATGCCACAAATACAAAAAATAAATCTGAGACGTCACAAAAAGCAAATCAGAAAGACATAAAACAAAGGGAATGTATGTATGTATGTATGCATGTATGTATGTATGTATGTATGTATGTATGTATGTATGTATGTATTTATTTATTTATTTATTTATTTATTTGACATGGTAACTGGAAAAGTCCAACTGGGTCAGAAACCCATTTTCAGCAGAGGCCTATGGAGAAAAACTCCACAATAGAAAATGTTGTAAATATAACAAAGCATAGGATATGCATTTAGATTAGAGTTTTCAAACAAAAGTTGTTGTTGTTGTTGTTGTTGTTGTTGTGTCTTTTGGCTTTTCCCGGTTAGGGGTCGCCACAGCGGAACTCCGGTCCGCTCATGATTGGCAGTAGATTTTTACGTGCCGAGTTGCCAGCCCTGATGCACAACCTTCAATGAAGGTACGCCCAATCACGCATGTCTCCAGACAGAAGACGCTCTAGCTGAGAATCAAACGGGACAACGTCTTACTGTGAGGTGACAGTGCTACCGCAGCACCATCACCACAGTAGTTTACAAACAAAAGTAAGACAGACAAATGACATACATTTACATTCAGATTAAAATGTGCAAAACACAAGCAAGATAAGCAGCTAATTTACAGGGAAGGTAATAAATAAAAAATAAAGCAGGCATGTGTTTATATAAATGTATGCTGAGGTTCACATGGTAAGTCTTGATACAAAAATGCATACCAATCTCCCACTGAGTAAGCAAAAGAATGAAGAAGGAGATATAAGGTAAAATAAAGGAAATTTAAAAAGGGAAGCATATAGAAATAGAATAATTGGGGAACATAAATAGAACATAGGGATTTATGATTAGAAATAAAACAATCTTTTGGAAGAATTCAGCAAGGTAAGGCAATTTTTTGAGGGGATAGAGACCCTAAGATGGAGGTATACAGAAGAAGAGGAGGTGAAGGGACAGGGGGGAGTGGCAAATAGCAGAGGAGATAGAAAGTTTGAGTGAAGGTACAGAAGGAGAGGTTGGTGGAGACAGATAAGAAGGAAGGGAAGTTAAAGTACTGAAGATGAAGAGTAGGGCTATGTTAGCTGGTGAAAAAAGTGGCGATAGGCAAATGTAATGGGAGGGTAAAGGGGGGAGGCTAACCAGTTTTGAATAGGGCCAATAATTCCTCAAGATGCATTCAATATATTGGACACTTCTAATACTGAATTATTAAAGGAAATGAAAAACATTTTGAAAAGAAAATTTAATTTTGGTGGAGTTATCTTTTAACTTGCCTTAAAAGCAACATGGCAGAAGGAGTAAGGCAGAGATTAAGGATGTGCTACCCATATAGAAATTTAAAAAATGCTGGGCTGGCTGCCCATGTGTATCATGACCTGACTTTGTGTGTTTTTGTTGGCAGATCCTCATATGCAAAACAACCCATGAATGAAGGTTAGCTTTCGAAGCGAACAATATATAAGCCTTTCTTTAGCTACACTAGAAAACTAAGAAATATTATTCAACACTGTTCTAAACTTATTCATAATGAAGCCTGCCACTCCAACCCAAACTGCATCACAAATGTACATTTTTACCACAAATTTCACCCCTGAAGCCCCTATTCAAACACCTCTCACTCTAGAATCCCTTACACTCCCTACCATCATTAAGAAACATGTGCTTAAGGTGTTATCAAAGACTGAAAACACTTCCTCCAAGGGGCCTGACAACTTACCTGGGTTCTTTTCCTCTAGGAGATATGACGACATACCTGGATGCTTAATAAATAGCATCAAACAAGCTCTCACTGAACCTCTCTTCAAATTGTTTAACCAAAGGTTAGCCGCAGGCTATGTACCCAAGTCCTGGTGCACTGTGGTAGTGATGTCCCTCTACAGGGGTGGCTCTACCACTGATCCTGGAAATTATAGACCAGTCAGCATTATGAGTCTGATATGTAACCAATCTCATTAATTATTATAGCAAAAAGTCTCATTAAGGTTGACCCCCGACAAACTGGCTTCATCAAAACGACATCATATCTGTTGAATCTAGTTAACTTCTTCATAGTTCATGTGGCAGGTGCCTCCAAATATCACTTAAATCACCACTGGTGTCCCCAAGGAGTCTATATTGAGTCCCTTCCTGTTCAGCATCTTCTTCTCTGATCTCAAAACTGATACCTACGACCTCTAGTTAACCAAATTTGCAGACAATTGCAAACTGGGTGTAATTTTCAAGACCCCTCCAATATATGTGCCTTTCAGAAAGAGCTTGCCTTAGTTAACACCTGGTGTACTGATAATGGCTCTGACTCAAATGAGAAAAAGTATAGTATTGTCTCATTTGTAAAACAACTGCTTTCCACAACATAAATTATAAATAACACTCCTTTACAAAGTGAAAATGTAGTCAGAGACTTGGGCACTTAGGTTAACAACTCTTTCTCCTTTGATCATCATGTGGAAACTTTGGTCAAGAAATCATTCTACTTAGCACAACTAATAATCAAAGGTATTTCATCCAGACCCAAATTATTATCAGTCCCTTATATTCAGGACTAATTAGAGCCATTACAGAGCACAATGCCCCTTTGATACGAAACTCATTCAACATAGCAGCAAACAAAAAAAGCTCTAGGGATTCCTACCAAAAAATATCTCCAGTCTTAAGAACCTTAGCTATTAGGAGAGGCTAGAAGCCCTGTCTCTGTACTCTGTGCCCTGTAGATTCCTGAGATATGATGTCTGCCTCACTTACCACACTATTAGAGATCCAGTGGTTCTTGCCCTCTTATATCATTAAGTCTAACAGCTTAGCTAACACTAGAACCAGAGACCTGAAACTCTGCCAACAGATTAATAGAATGTGATGGAGAATCAGATTTATCACACAGCACCTCCTCCTTAGAAATAAACTATGCCTGCAGGTTAAGCAAAGCGATACAATATCTTCCTTCATACCAATCCTGAATGACTGAATGGATACCCTCAAATTTACTCTGTGACTAACTGAGGGTGGGTATTAGCAAGTCAGACATGTCATAATAAAACAACCTTGTAATTTATTTTATTTTTATTCCTATGAATCTTATGAATGAAACTGCTAGAATTGACATACAGAACTTGAATCACATTAGAATTGCATAAATATTTGTATGTGAACAAATTCAAAACAGCATCATTCTTTAATATACTGAATGATCATAAGTTATAAATTAGAAATAAGCCAGCAGCAGGTTTGCCACCTTCCTACATAGTAAAAAATGGACTAAAGCAACACCCTCTGTACCCCCTTAGCTCAGCCTCTTTTCTCAACTTTCTCTACCTACTCCACCCTCCCCTATGCCCATTTTGTGATGTAAATGAGAACATCAGCGATAGAAGCATGTCTTTTTTTCCAGTCTCAAACATGGCTGCATCACATTAAAGTGATGCCTTTCTTTAAAAAAAAAAAAATTGAGGTGCCATTTTTTAGGATCATAGGATCATAGGAGGTTACTAAGCTAATGGTCCTGGGGCCCTTACAGGCCTAGCCAAGAGTTTATCCCCAAAAAGAAAACTCAGTCAGCACCTGTTGCCCCTGTCAGTGAGGGACACAGGTGGACGCCCTGGTACAAATTTGTGGTTTCCCATCCACTCATTAAGGTTGAGCGTGAAGAGGGTCAGCGAGGTACTCTGTTTGACGTGTATGAGAAGTTTATTCCAGAGACAGGACAGCCTCTGGGAGACAAACCTGCCTCTCCAGCAGGTTTTGTTGATGTTGCATATTAGATTCAGACCTTTTGAGCAGGTAATGTCAGAGGAGTTAGACTTATGGATATGTAGCATCTCTAGTATGGCAGGAACCAAGATTGCCTGTAGGCGAGATACAGATCACTCTGAGCAATCTGCACGATACCGAGTACCGTGATAGTGATTTGTGCCTGTCCACATATGACAGGTGTTGGAGGCCATGGATTCTCTTTGTGAGGTATTTCTGTATCCTTCCCAATTGGTGCAGATGCTTGGAGAGGTACATACCAAGTGAGGCGTTATACTCAATTATTGGTCTAATGAGGGAGGAGTATAGAGAGGTAATAACCTCCTTTTTCTGGATGCAATCCCTTTACTTATGAGATGAACCAAGTAAAAGGCTTTCCTGACCACTACCCTACATGATGGTCAAATGTGAGATTGTTATCAACCTGAGTACCCAGGTTTTTCACCACAGGTTGTGTGTTTAGGTGGTTGCCATTGATGCGATAATCAGTTGGGGCTGTGTTTCTGCCAAATGGTATGATGATACTTTTTTTTTTGCATTTAGCTGAAGGCCATGACTTTGGTACCAGTCATTAGTTGCTGTTAGACCCTCTTCCAGTATGTTAATATCATTTGGGGAGTCAATGACAGCACTCAACTTACAGTCATCTGCAAACTTGGTCAGCCACAGGCTTTTTGTCTTTGCCTGGACCTCTGAGAAGTAGATGCCAAACAGTAGGGGTCCCAGGACAGATCCCTGGGGAACTCCACTAGTGACAGGTCTGCTATCAGAGCTGGAGATGCCTATTTTGACCTTGAGCATTCTGTTGGTGAGCCAGTTGGCCACCCACCTGATGAGACAGGTTTTTACACCAAGTTGTGTTAGCTTTTCGATGATGCCTGAGTGGGAGATTGTGTCAAAGGCCTTGGCCAAGTCAAGTCAACATAAGCTGTATGCACTGACTTTGCATTATCCAGGGCCTTGATGACAGTCTCAAAGAAGTCAACCAGGTTCAACAGGCAAGATCTGCCTTTGACAAATCCGAACTGGGTGGGGTCAAGTGCTTGAAGATTGCCTATTGTCCTTGTTTATGAGATCCATAATAATATGCTCCATGGCTTTACAGATCAGACTTGTCAAGCTAATGAGACGATTTTCACATACTAAAGCATTCTGTTTGTGCTGCCAAACAGAAAACAAGAGTTTGTACAGTATTTTCTAGATTACCAGGCAATCCTTCTCATGTCTGAGTATCTAGAAAAAAAAGAGCTAGAAGGCAACCCTAGCCAATAATCATACTAATAGAGAGGCTATTAATTAATATTGTGAAGATGACAAAATCATACTTTCAGCTATCATGATAATTTTTAGAGCTGGTAAAAAAATGTGGACTGTCCTGATGAAATGTTCTTGGTCATTGTGAATGTCCAGGACTTACATACTGTCATCTTATAAGATGTAAACTTTAACTATGATATCAAAAATCAGACTCACAACCCAAGCAGTTTGGCTTTGTCAAGGGTAGAGTCTGTGTAATGAATCTTGTAAACTTCTTTGAGAGTGTTACTCAGGATGTTATCTGTGGACAAGCCATCCACACGCTGTACCTTAACCTTGCCAAGGCATTCAATACCATGTCACATGCAAACATAACAAACAAATTGAATGAACAACAAATTGACCTATATGAGGTTAGATTTATAACCAAATGGCTTAGAGATAGGATGAACATTGTAAGAGTGGAAGGAGCATCCTCTGAGAATATGAAGGTGACCAATGGTACCCTGCTGGCATCAGGTCTGGGACCTCTGCTGTTCAATATCTACTTTTCTGACCTCCAATTATCAAATGAGTATCTCTAGTTAAAGTTCCTGGTTAATTGTAAGTTAGGAGTCAATCATCAAGTCCCCCGTTTGACATACATGCACTCCAACAGGAACTTGTAAGTGTCAATGGCTGGTGGACTAAAAAATAGGCTCAAGCTCATCTCCAAAAAGTGCAACAGTGTAGCATTTGGAAAGCACCCACCATGCCTATTTCAGCATAGATAGTGCATCACTCCAAAAATGAAAATATTGCACCAGACTTGGGTAATCATGTTGAAACAATGATTAGGAATTGTTTTACCTTGCACAGTTCATAGCCAAAGATATATCTTCCAGATCTAAAGTAGTCCTCACCTCTTTGTACTTCACACTGATTAGACCCATCATTAAGTACAATACCCCCTTTGGAATGTGCTTGACTAAGCATGTCAGGCAATTGGAGGGACCTCAGAGGTTTGTAACTAAAATGATCAGAGGCTTAAAAGACTTTAACTACCAAGAAAGGCTGGAGGCTTTGCCCCTGTGCTCAGTTTTATATAGACTGCTTAGTAGTTATTTGTGTCTTACTTACAGGGCTATAAGGAATTTTATAGTCCAGAATTTATTATACCCCAGCAAATCAAACAGTCCAACTAACACTAGGACCAGAGACCTAAATCTACTCCAACAAATAAATAAGACTAGAAAGAGGGAGACATTTGTCGTGTAGGGTCTACTTACTTTATGGAAAAAACATTCACTCTCCAAATGAAGCAGTAAAAACATTGTTGGTGCCTTTAAAAATTAGTTGGACAAATGGATGGGTATTAACCACTGGTATGACCAGCCTGGCCATCCTTGAAAAAAGAGGCAAGGCTTAAAAGTGGGTACTGGCAAGGTGGAAATGGCATTGTAGCTTGGTTGCTTTATATCTGATATGATCCTATGATCCTAAAGATGGTTAGAGACAATGTTAAGCAACCATAGAAAATACAAAGCAAATGGCGCCACGTGTACATTTTCATCTAGCCAGCATCCAGTCTACACATCACCTTAATTTTTCAAGAAGAGATAGGTCAGTTATACCTGAGCTGAATTTATAAATACCCTTCCAATTGTCTAATTCCTTTCTAAAGGATAATACTGTGTCACATTGCTTGATCTATTTTCATGGCTCTCAACTTCCATCCATCAGGAAAACTTAATACTAGGTGATTTCAGTATAGATTGGCAAACCCTAACAAGTGAATCCACCACAACACCATCACTCACTGCTTCTATCAATAAATCTCTACAGCGACTAGATACAACAAAATCAGTAAGACAATAGTTTCTTTAGACTGGATTCTGACTTATACTCCAGGCAATATGATTTCCACAGACTCAGTCACTGACAACCTGGTACCTTAAGTGACCACCTCTCCACTTTCGCTATTAGAGAGCTTATCACTATCCACAAGTTCCACTGATACAATCACATAAATAACTTGCCTACCTTCTATATAGATACTCTAATCTTCAACCTAAAAATTGTCAACTGCAGCTCTTTACATGCCCTCCAACTAGCAATAGTATCCTTGTCCAACACCACTTTTCTAAATGGTCTAAATGAACTGGCCCCTATCAAAATTGAAATAGTAAAATATAATCCAGCTCCATGGCCATCAAGAAGAAATAAACAATTAACTGTTGAAAGTGACAGAGTTTAGTAATACTGCTAAAAGAACAAAACTGAAACTAACCTAATGAAATACAAACACTTGGAAAACTCAGCTAAAAGTAAAAAAAAAAAATTAGATTAAAAAAACTGTATAATACAAACCTGCAAACCTCTACTCAATTCAACCATAAACTATTTTAGTTTCAGCTTTTTAACCTAGGTCAGTGAACTCAACCAGTATCCTAAACAATCCCATTTTATCAATGCTGTAATCTGTCAGCTAAAAACCACACCCCTAACCCTCCATCATCTTCCAAATCTGCTCAACACACTGTGTTTCCAGTCCACACCTCCCTACACTATCAAAAGACTTTTCCTCAAGCTAAAACACACTACTCTTACCCCAGACAACCTACTAGCAATATATCAAGCTTGCCGCTGACACAGTGGTATGTCCTTTTTCCATACTAATCAGCTGCTCAGGCAGAGGAAAGCTATGTCCCAGAGCTGTGTAAAAAAATCTTGCATATTACCACTACATAAAGCTAGGGATTCTATAGATCTCTAAGTATCAGTCCATCTCCTTTCTGGCACATCTTTCCAAAGTACTAGAAAAATGCATCCAAACCTAACTATTTAACTTTCTCTCTGATAATAAACTCCTATATCCCACACAGCATGGATTTTGTCCACATCACAGTACTATCTCTGCCTTTCTTAGCTTCATCATCACCATTAACCAAAACAGAAACAAAGGTAATCTTGCACCTGCACTATTCATAGACCTATTTAAGACCTTTGATACTGCATCCCAGAAACTTCTGCTAAATAGGCCACCTTCCTTAAGACTCGACCCACCAGATCTCTCTTGGTTTAACAGTTACCTCACCAGCAAACAACAAGCCATGATATGGTAAGCGGACTTCTCGTCTTTTTTAACTGTAGCAGTAGGTGTTTGTTTCCCCAAGGGAATATTCTAGGCCCACTCCTTTTCAGCATATTTGTAAAGAACCTCCATACTGTAAGTAAACATGTTACTATCATCTGGTATGCAGATGACATATCTCTAATTTGTTCTGCCAAGGAATGGATAACTCAAGAATCCCTACTATCTATTGGAAGTAGTTACTAAACTCCAAAAAAATCTGTTTACCCCCAAGCAATTTGCTCACCAGAAAAATCTATTCAACATAATCTCGTCCAACTATAACAAAATTGAACTTATAACCAACACAAAACTTCAAGGTGCCATAACTGATGAAAATTTGAAATGTGACTTTCATCTAAAATAAGAACTAAAAATATTAAAAATCTGATGCTCTCTGTAAGATAAAGCCCTACCTTACAGACAACACAAGGAAAACAATTGCTAGAACTTATACACTCCCCTCCTTTCTATACTATGTTCCCAATATTTTGCTCAATACCTAATAATACTCAGTCTCTAAATACCATAAATATCTACCCACATAAAATAATTCTTAAGGACATTCTTCATTCCACCCTATTCTAGCCATCTGCCCTTTACCTGTGAATCATCTCTAGCCACCCCTTCCATACTTTTCTCTTATCCACTCCATTAAGCCTTCTCTCTCTCATACCTCATTAAACTTATTTCACCATGCTCTTCTATCATTCAGCTCGACATGTCTACATCTATCAACTGCCATTGCAGTGTACTTAATAGTCCATTCTTCTTTCTTACAACTCAGTAGCCTGACACCTACTTACCACCATTTTCTCTGTGCCTTATAAGCTAATCCTTGCATATAGCATCCGCATCACTCAGCTCTGAATGCTTTACATAAGCCTAAACATAGAAACCAGTGTTGATAATGAGCTCTGTACTGTAGCTGATCTGCTTATTTGCTGTTGACTGCTCACACATTTCTCTTAATCGCTTTCTCTCTTGTTGCTGATTATTTAAAACCTTTAGCCATGTCTGTAACATGCACAATGCAGATAAGGTGCTTCTCTACTGTAAGAGCTGTTCTTAATGTTCAAAATATGTTTCCTCTTTTTGGTTTAATAGTTAGGACTACCTAGTCATTGCTTTAACATGCACTTTGTGTCTTCTAACCATTAACAGACAGTTTTTTGTAATGTTTTTATTTGACCTGTACTCCTCTTTCTTACTGTAACCCTTTGAAAACTTAATGTATGTATTTTGTATGGTACTTTTCTCCCTGAGCCTCTGCTGAAAATGGGTCAGTGCCCAGTCAAACTATTCTAGTAAAAAATGCTAAGAAATGAATAAATTATAAATAAATAAATTTGAAGTGTAAGTTTGTTCCAGAGAAGGGGTACTTTTACAATACAGGCTTTGTTACAATGAATAACACTGATGTTTTATGTAGATTGTTGAAAGCTGTTTTGTCTTATTGCTTTTTCTTTTTCAACAATATGTTTTATCAACAGGTTACCAGAGTTGCTATATGTACAACACTACAGTTGCCCCATCATTCCCTACTTTAGTTTTGTACCAATGGAAAAGGGGCAATATTTATGACTCTGTGTATTGGCAACAAATTAAGTTTTATATTTGCTTTAGTGATATATATATATATGTTTTTTTCCTTTGTTGGGATAATGGAAAGAAGCTTAAAGAGTTTTTAGACATGCTTAAGAATTGCATCACATTTCTGAAATCTACAGAAAGGTGGCCAATACAGAGCATAGATTGTCCAAGTGTGGGGACAGAAATAGAGACAGACACCATAACTTTAAGATTGCTGTTTTTTTCAGTAATAACTATATGATTTTTCAGTAATAACTATATGAATGCAAAAAGGTGACTCCCTGACTTCAAGAGCAATGTAATTAAAGAGCTGGCAATACAACTGTCAGGACTGACATTAAAAGAAAAACAGTTATTTGAGGAACTTGAGAGTTTTTAAGAAAAAAATTATAGACTGCAAATATGACAAAATAGAACAATTTTTACAGGAGTAATCAAAGGGAGAGTAACAGTGTACAAACCTATTTAAACATAGATATCAGTGAGACAAGTAGAAGAAACAGAGCTTGTAGAGACTTTAGTAACATTTCTACCTCAAAGTACAGTTTAGATACTGCTGTCATTAAACAAATAATTATGGATAACTTTACATTTAAAGGGTTATTCTGAGCTGTATGAAAAGGTAGTCGAAGTGCCATAGTACACATAGAAGAAAAATACTAATCTGAAATCACATTTTGAAAATAAGACATTAATGAAAGATAGCAATACAGGTGCATAAAATCCCACAGGACCATATCCACCTGTGTTTTGTAAGTATTGCAAGTTTATTTATGTGTTAGCCTCTATATTAAGATAATTAATCTTGAAAGAAGTGTTGGGTCTTCGGACCATGACCACTGTAGTTCTGCAGTTTTTGTATGTGATGCCCACTGTGTAGCAGGACATCTCGTAAGCTCTCACAGACGATATACAATCATCTTTACATAGTCATTAACAAATGTATGCCTAATGTGTAAATGTTCAATCTCATGTGTACACTTTAAGAAAAAATTAGATCATGTTAAGAGAAATATTCAAGGTGGAGAATTAGAAGCCATAACAGATATAAAGGAGTTGCACTGGCAAGCATGGCTGCTAAGTTATAGAAGGACAATGTAAGAATCTAGTGTGCTCACCTAGTCTAGAGGTTATGTGTCATTTAATGAAAGTAAAAGTTATTTAAGGGACATGGGATGTGTGTGAAGTTATTTTGTCAAAGTCTTATGTCAAAGGCATTGACAGAGGTAAATATGAAAAGTACCTTGCTTTTCCATTTTCTTCTGTGAGTCTAGTAGAATTTTCAGGTGTTTACACACACTTGGCAAAGTTTGAGACTGTATGAGTGTGACGCCTGTGCCCTGGCCCAGCAATCAAAGACCCTCAATCCTCACCACTAACACCAGTGAGGGGCATCTCATATAGGAGGAAAGGATAATAAATACACACAGTAAAATGCAATTTCCCTTAAGAGCACACAGAGATCACAGTCAGTCCGGGGCTGGTCGCTCCCTTGCTCTCCAGGTCCCCAGTAAGACTCCCCACTGGCACAGCTATAGGGTCCAGATCTCAGCCTAGTGGGCAAGCTAAAACCTCCAGCACCCTCTGTGTCCAACCAGTGCTTCGTGTCCCTGCCCAAGTAGCTGACACACACACACACACACACACACACACACACACACACACACACACACACACACACACACACACACACACACACTTTTTGCAGAGTTTATACAACCACACAGACACTCCTGGGGAAGGTTGGCACAGGTTCTCCAGCTGTGCCCCTTTTTCCCAGACTATACAGTAGTATCAGCTGCCACCACCCACTAATATTTATCAGCTACTCAAAGGCCCTTAAAAGGGTGTCCAATTATTACTGTGCAATAGTATTATCCAATTGGTAGTATAGCCCGGGGCTAAAGCTATAGGAGTGGCTTTGTACACTTTTACCAAAGGCATGCAAATACTCTAAAGAGCTTAAATTATCTCTACAAAAACAGCCACAGTTGGAAGGGTTTACAAATATTTAATAACAAATAGTCAAAACACAAGACAATACTTTTTACTACACAGTGCTAGTCAAGAGTTCAGAGATCACAGAGAAATACTTAAAATAATTCAGTAATACAGTTCTGACATCACAGAAAAACACTTAGTCTAATCTTTCTAGTTTCTAGCTATTTCTAAGAGAAAAACACAAGTCTAAGATAAACTTACATATAGAGCAAGACAGTGCTGGTGAGTTGGATGGTCGAGACAAAAATTCTTTATGCTTTCTGATTCTCTCTGTTTTTAAAATCACAGAAATCAGAGCAATAAAGGACATTTATGCATGCAAATTCTGGCCATTAACTCTGGCATTAAAACAAGAGGCAGGATGCCCCACTCTAGACTCACTGGCTCCGAGTCCTAACATCAAAGGGTCACAACATGCTTTACTTGGTCAGTAGAGTGCACTGTAGATACATTTGTTTTCCAGTTCCACATGTAAACTATTTTTACCATTTAAGACAACAAGCCTGTGGTTTGCATTAATATTTACAGATGACAGAATTATCTCCAAAATTTTATCTGGCTAGGCTGCAGCCTTCATCTATCTTCACCCAGTCTTCACAATGAGTTTTTTTTTTTTTTTTTACTGGAGAAGAGAACCTTGGCTGCTCTGGAGGCCTACAGACTCTTCAGAATACCCCCGGTATATGACTTCATATAAAAATGCAGTAGACTGAACATATAGTTTAAATACAACTGATACAGGCATATGCAAAAATGTTAGATGTACACTTACATATAGGAAAATACAATATTATGCCAGAGAGAAATAGGAGAACTAATGCAATATTTTTCTCTATAAACTGCTTAATTTTTATTTATTTATTTAATAAATAAACAAATAAATACAATATTTTTTCTCTATAAACTGTCTAATACATCTAAACATTAAATCATTGTCATATAACTTGCATCTATTCTTGACCAATGTTTTCATATTATGTCTAATTTGGTATAATCATTTAAACTGTGGAAGTTTTTGTATTATTTTTAAGGATTGTAAAATTATCATTCTTAAAATGTTTTGTAATACGTATTTTGTAGCTTTACTCCCCGGCCCACTGCGGTGGTGGTGCTGCGGTAAGCAGCAAGACGTTGTGCCGTTCGATTCTCAGTTAGAGCGTCTTCTGTGTGGAGGCATGCGTGAATGGGCGTACCTTCGTTGAAGGTTGTGCATCAGGGCTGGCAAACTTGCCAGGTAAAAAATCTACTGCCAATCATTAGCGGACCGGAGTTCCGCTGTGGCGACCCCTAACCGGGAAAAGCCGAAAGACACAAACAAACTCCCTGGCCCACTGCTGAACATGGGCTCCTACCTACTTGGACTTTCCCAGTAATCAAATGTTAATAAATGAAAAATAAATAACTAAATTCCTCACATGTTAGTTAACAAGTATGGTATAATGGTTAGCACCTATTCTTACATGATGTTTATTAGATATACAGCTCTTAGCATACAAACTCTCTATAATCCATGTTCAGTCTCTCCCCAGTACAGCATTCTAGAATGCAAGAGATGCAGAAATCTGTTCTTTAAGGAAATAAATACATAAATAGCCTAACTATATATAGGCAAATGTATGAACTAATAAATAAATGTCAGACAGGCGATGAGCAAGCATTCTTTCATAATCTGTGCAGAGGTTCAAACAGAAGGAATGCCCTAAAACTTACACAATGTTAGACCCCGGTGCATGATTTTGACCTTTGCAGACACCACTTAATTTCTACAGTACTCTATTTTACCAATAGTAAATATATATAACAGTAGGATATGACTTAAAAACCCCATGTAGGTCAACAGATAAACTTTCATAAATACATTAATTATTAGAAGTCAGACAAACTGGAATAAATACATTATTATTTATTTAGAAAAGTCTATGATACCACTAATTCTATTAACTATGCCTGCAACTCTATGTTGGCTCAGATCTCGGATACAAAACAATACCCCAAGGACCATTAGTTCACAAGTAATAATATCATCTTCATGTTTCAGTAGCTAATGTGTTCAGTATTTAGTTAAAGCTGTTTCCCTTCTCAAGAGCTTTTGGGATTGCCCTTTAGTTTGCATTTCTAGGCCTGAGGCATGATGTTTCATTTGCAAAGCTGACCTTCAAGTGTAATTGCCTTTTTATAATCCCCTGTCTCTGAGCAGTGTACTCCCCACCTTCAAAAAAGGTTAGCATCCATCAAAGAATTTAAACAATAGGCTGTGCAACTGTTTGTATTTGCATTCAAATAGGTCTCCTGTAGCTAATTGGTGCCATCAAATTGCTCAGTTTGTTTAGTGCTAACTGTGAAGTATTCCTTCTTTCCTGATGCAGGAAGATTTATGAGAGCAAAGCAGACATCGTGCATAGTCATGTACCAGCAACCAGAAAAGTTTGCTAAAGGAGACACTGATATATTCCCATTCCCAACATAAATACACACACACACACACACACACACACACACACACACACACACACACACACACACACACACACACACACACACATTCTCTGTTCATCTTTTGAATGTAATTTATCACAAGTGCTTGCTAGGCTTTCACCAGTGTAGCAGTGTCTGACATGAAGGGTCTTAGGTACAGGAATGTAAAAAACTTAGTATCCATTTTCAGTTAGTAACAAATGATGATAAAATTATATAATTGTACAGGTTAGATGCTACCGACAAAGAGTAAAATAAAGAGCACAAATAAAAGCATTTTATAGAATACATTATCCTTGCAAAAGGGTTGTGAACATAATTTCACCAAAGAAAGCAAAATTAAAGTGCTTTTTTTTAATGAATTCATTTCATTTCAGCAGCCTGGGGATAAGAAATAATTAGTCAGTCTCCTCTACCAATGAAAACTCTTACTCAGTGACCTTCATACTAGACAGTCCTTAAACCTGCCTTCCCTTTACTAAGTGCTTGTTACATGCATTCAAGAATAAATAATTACTACTGCTTTCTTACAGGCACACCCTTTCCCAGAAAGCTAATGCAGCAATTTACTATCACTATTGGTAAAAAAAATACCTCCAAAAGTTACACCAGACTTTCCCTTCAAAAAAAATGTATGCCATGCACTCATTCTAGTGTCCAAAGCAGCCATCCATATTCTCTCTTGAGTTTTGCTAATTCTGTTTAAAAGTTGAAAGTTTCACACACGTAGCAGCCCTTTCTATATTATATATTATTTATATATTATGATCACAGGTGAGGAATTATTCTGATTTGACTGTACTGCACTTGGATGTGCACACAAAGGTACTATGGGTAGCCAGTCTCACACATGAAATTACTTTGATTAAATGGTACTGCATTCTGTGGGCCTCTATAAAATTATTAAATCTTCCCCCTTTCAACAGATGCAGGTTTTGAGGATGCCAAACACTGGCTGTTCATAGGTTCAATAAATGTCAATAAATAAATTCATGGGTATTTACTAGGCTATTGATCTGTGAGGATCTTTAAGAAGCCCAGCTTTACATTTCCATGGTAAATTATTAGCCTTTAAAATTTTGCAATATGAATATGCAAAGATGGGTGAAACACTAGTATGACGGGGTAATTACATGTCTCCCCTATTGACAAGGCCAGCGGTACTAGACTCAGGGTGAATTCGCGGTTACCCATCCATTCATCCAAATTATGTTCAATTAGAGTAAGAAAAGTACTCTGTTTTACATGGCATGGAAGATGGTTCCATAGTTGAGGAATTCTCTGTAATGCATACTTATTCCTCCAGCATGTTCTGCTAATTTTGCAAAAGAGTAGTAAAACGAAACAAGCCATGAACTACACCACTGAATACACAAAAATAAAAAATGTACAGTAGCAAAAGACCGACTCACGAAAGTAAAATCCAAAAAGTGTTTTAATGAAGTGCTTTTCATCCCGTAACAATCACTTGGATTACTTCAGATGAAAACAAACATATTAACCTCCCATTTAAATAACCCTCCTTATACAGTCATGTGACCAAACACATCAGTCATTAAAGTGAAAACATTAAAAAATTCAAAATGAATGTATATAAAAATAGTTGAATACATGTAGACACATAAATTCACTCTAACATAAAGACTAGTTCCCAAGTTCTATTCACCTTCTAAGATTTTTTTAATTTTAATAGGCAACATATTGAACTCATGTCATTAAGACCTGGGAACATATATACATTTAGGCGTACTTGCCACAAAAGTTGTTGATACTGTAGCTTTACTGTTGTTGGTCCACCCCTTGGATCTATCTGAACCTGATCAATCACTCGGAATTTAAAAGTGTGAGTCGGGTTTCTATTAACGTGTTTTGCTAATGCATTTTCTGTTTTGTTTCTACTAATATTGTGCATATGCTCATAGATTCATTGTTTTAATTTGCATTAATTTTTTCCAATATAGAATGAAGAGCAAAGCTGACATTTTGCAAGATACACAACCATTTTAGAATTACAGTTATATTTGTTATAGATGTTGTACATCTTGCCATTAATACTAAATCTACATCCTTCTTCTATATCTTTACAATATGGGTAGTTACTGCACTTATACGTTTCTGGGTTCTTACACCTTGGTCTTGTGCTGTCCTCTAACAAACTTTTTAAATTTATGCCTTTCCTAAAAATTATTTTAGGCATCGTCCCTACTTTGTCTAATATATTTATCTCTTCCTTTAAGAGATTCCAGTTCTTATTTAGAGTCCTTCTTATGTAAGGAGCATCTAAGTTATAAGTCATCACAAACCCAATGTTGAAATTAGTGCTGGTTTCTATTCCTGCCATGTCTTCCATTTGTACTCCCTGTCTAATCTCATAAATTGATTCACCATTAAGGATAGGTTTGTAAAAGCCAATTTGTCTTTTAAATTTAACTTCATTTATTAAATCATCCAACAATATCGGGGGTAGGCCCTTTTCAACAACATTTGTCTTAGTATGGCACACTCATACTCAAAATCAGTTGTAGTTGAAACCATTTTTGCAGCTCTTACGAGTTGTCCCTTCACTACTAACTTTTTCTGGTAGTGGGGATGCGCACTTGAGTAATGCAAAAATGTGTTTGAATATGTCTTCTTCCTGAAAATTCTGGCAATCTGTATGCTCTCTTCACTTCTTTTGCTTAGTTCTACATCTAAGTAAGAAATCCTCTTACTATGAAAATTTGAAGTAAAGTGGAGAAAAATAGTTGTCTCATTCATATAATTAACTATTTCACTAGTTACTGTGACTGCGGTGGTGGTGCGGTAGCGTTGTCGCCTCTCAGTAAGACGTTGTCCTGTTGGATTCTCAGCTAAAGCGTCTTCTGTGTGGAGACATGCATGAATGGGCATACCTTCGTTGAAGGTTGTGCGTCAGGCCTGGCAAGTCAGTATGTAAAAATCTACTGCCAATCATTAGCGGACCGGAGTTCCGCTGTGGTGACCCCTAACCGGGAAAAGCCAAAAGATACAACTAGTTAATGAAGTGCTTTTCATCCCGTAACATCACCCTTAATGATCATGAATATGTCATCCAAATATCGTGTGAAGAAGTAAATTTGGTCCGCTATGTGTTTGCTCCCAAAAATAAATACCTGCTTCCAGTGGGCCATAACTAAATTGGCAAAACTTGCACCAGAGGGTGACCCCATGGTCACCCCTATTTTTTGTAAGTAATATTCTTGTTTGAATAGAATAAAGTTGTTGGTAAGGATAATATCAAGTAATTCCTCTACTAAACTTATCTTGTCACTAGAGGCCCCTTTTCCCCTCAACATAGTGGACACATTCAATTCCAAGATCATGTGGCATGGATATATATATAGATCTTTTATGTCCACTGTGAGGAAATTATATTCCTCATTATATTCAAGTGAATTTATTTTTTTTTCCAGAAATGACCAGGAGTCTTTACATATCTGATGTTCAGTTATAACATATTTTTTCAATATACTATCCACAACTTTAGCTCTTGCATATGTGATAGAATTTCTCCCTTCAATTATAGGTCCTAACGGGGGATTCTGCAAGTCCTTGTGGATTTTTGGGACTCCAAACATCACTGGTGTCGATGGTGCTAACATATTCATATCATTATATATGTTTCATATCAATTCTATTTTCAATGAATAGATCATTAAAGTAAATTCTAATACGTTGATTGGCTACATTAAATTCATTCAATGAGACCTTTTCATAGGCATCAGTGTCCAAAATATTTGCTATTCTATTGTCATAATCCTCAATGTCCATGAAAACTAACCCCCCTCCTTTGTCGGGTTTCATTACCCTGATCAATACTTGCAACATTTCCCATTCATTTTTACTCATATTTGCCTGACTTCCACTAATATGGTTACTTTTACTGTGTATATCACAAAAATATAGTTTACAAATCGTTTTGAACATAGCAAGTAATGGGTGCAGAGGGGGATTAAATAAACTAGGGACTCTAAACAATGTAGTTTCAGTTGCATTATCGCCCATAATAATAGTAAGATTTAATTTTCTTACAAAACTTTTAAAATCTGATACAGTCCTAGCCAGATCCATTCTCTGCTGGGGTACAAAAGCCTAGCCTTTTGCTAGTATTTCTACTATCTCAGGTGTAACTGTAAAAGAAGAATAATTATAAACAGTAAAGTCATCACTGGCATTTTTGATAATAACACAATTTGATCATGAATCAACATCTTCGTTTTCCATTATCTCCACCTCTTGTTGTGGGTTTTCTGATGATTGTTCTTCCGTTGTGATTTCCTGTGGTAAAACCTTGATTTCTCTCGGTGATGTTATTTTGTCTGTAATAGTTGGCACTTGTCTCGGTGTTACTTCTCTGACCTTGTTGTACAGCAGTATTGATCCCATGTTGGTGATTAAACCCGTCTTGTCCATTTTGTTGATTTTTTTCACTCCTACGAACTCCTATGAACTTCATGTTATTCCAATTGCAGCTGCTTGTTCCCTGTTCAACGGAGTCATCGAATACAATGGAGGGATTGTTGACATCATGTCCTGTCTCATTGATATTAATCAAAGTGGAGTTAGTTCCGATTTGATTTCTAGGATTGAGATGGTGGAGAGCATGGATAAGCCATCCCATTAGTATATTGGAGGCGGTCCCTTTCCAGTTTCTTCAGTTTTGTTGGTTTTAACTTTATTAAGTGCTGATCTATACTTTGAAAAATCCTGTTGTAGTCGTACTTGTATCTTTCAAAATCCACATCAGTAATGATCTGAACATCCAATAGTTGTATTTCATCTGCTATTTCTTTAGCTAAGGTTTGATAATGTTCTATCATCAGTGTCAGCAATTCCAAGCCATGTTTGTTGATCATTTTAATTAGGTCCTGATGAAATTGGGAATCAGGTATCAAAAGAGACTTAGGTTCCTTGAGTTGGTGTTTATAGTACTGCTGGACTCTCATAATAGGTTTGACAGACTAGCATATGTTGGGGCTCTATATGCAAGGCAGAGGTAATCTCTCAATAGCTTGTCTAACACCTAAAAGACAGACAGGACTTTGAGTCAATCTGCTTAGTTTTTATGAATTAGGCCCTCAAATGTTTTAATGAGATATTGCTGTTGTTATTCCAGTTTTAACAAGTGTTTGGACAGGTACATACTGAAGGGGGTATTATATTCAATAATTGGCCTAATGAGGGCCGACTATGGTTTAACCATTATATCCCTGGATCTGGATGCCATACTTTTTGATATTAGTTCTTCAATGAAAAAGGACATCCTTACTACAGTGGATACATAGTTGCCAAAGGACAGTTCATTGTTGACATAAGTTCCCAGATCTCTAACTATAGAATCAGTTTTCTGGGGGGGGGGGTCAATGTGATAGTTACAAGGGAAGGCATGATTGTACATTTCTTGGCATTTAGTTTTAGTCCATGGCTATGACATCAACTATTTATTCAGGACAAGCCTGCCTGTGTCCTTTGGGAGTTTATGATGTCACCAAGTTTGCAGTCATTGCATACATGGTCAGCCACAACACCTTAACCTTAGTTTTAGCCTGTGAGAAGTAAAGTCCAAAGAGTAGTGGCCCAAAGACTGAACCCTGGGGCACTCCATTAGTGACAGGGCTTCTAGAAGAGGTATTTCCTGGGTTCTATTTGAGAGCACATCTGCTACCCAAAGTGTTACATACGGGTTAACATTTAGCTGGAAAAACTTATCTATGATATGTGAGTGTGGGGTGGTATCAAATGCCTTTGCGAGATCCAGATATGCAGTGTACATTGATTTGCCCTCATCCATTGTCACTATGACTTTTTGAAGAAGTTGACCAGTTTAAATAGGTAGGGCCTGCAAATCTGAACTGGATTGGGTCAAGAGTCTGTAGGTTACCTATATCCCTGTTTATTATAAGCATAATGATCCTTGCCATAGTCTTACAGATGGACTGGTCAGGCTTATAGGTCTATAATTACCAGGATCTGTTGAGATCCCATCTCTGTGCAGAGGAATTACTGTTGCTGTCCTCTATTCATCTGGCACAAAGTCTGTTTTGAGGCTCATATTGAGCAGTGTCTGTAAGGGTTCTGGCAAATTATGTTAAAGGCTAGCTAGTAGGCAGCCTGGTATGTTAGCAGAGCCTCATCGAAGTCATGTCCTTGGCCTTAGATAGTGCCTTGAGAACCTATATGTGGGATATTTAAGGGGAGGAGTAAATGCAAGTATATGTTCCAAGAATGTTGGAGGAGAGAGGAGTGAAATTAGAGCTGAATTCATCCACTATTAGATTTGCAAAGTCCTCAGGATCAAAGTATGTGATACCATTTACTATTAGCTCCATGCAGTAATGGGATTTTTTTTTTTTGAAGTTTCTGACATAGTTAAATAAAGCTTTGTAGTTATGCTTTGCCTGGATGGCTATTTTCACCTTATTTCTTGCTTCAGTTGATTTGTTGAAAGTCCAAAATTCCCTGTTTATTTTAGCAAGAGCATTCTGGGCTTTTTGAGAGTTAAATTTATTTTTGTATGCAATGCGCTTTTTTATTTTATCATAGAGACTATTTATCTTGTCTAACGAGTATGGAAGTCAGTCACCTCCACCTTTACCTTTAGTTCATTTGTTGAATGCGGTGGATATGTATGAGTAATAGAAATTTAAGCCCTGCACTGATGGTACGCTTTCACTGATCTTAAATCAAGTCTCTGTGATGATGCATATATCAATGTTCTCTAGAGTAAGTAGTGCTTGTAGGATGAGAAGCTTTTTGTTAAGGCCTCCAGCATTGAGCAGTAATACCTTAAAAGTTGTCAGGGTTCTGTTTAGTTATGTTGGAAGCATTAGAAAACTGACATTAGCTAAAAAAGACACTATGGAGGTGGCAAGGTTTTAGCCAGTATGCTGAAGCCTTAGGGAGAGAAGAGAAAGCCATCCTTGACAAAGCAGTTAGGACTACCCACCATCTTCAATAAAGTTACTATGTATTTTCCCTCTTTGAATGTCTGTGTGATGTGGTGAATCCTGATAGGCAACTGGCTGTAATCCTGTCTTTGCACAGCCTTTTCAGTGGTGCATCAGTGTGTCTCACTACGGAATCACATATGACTAGGATATTGGATTGTATGGCGGTTTACCTAATGGGCTTTTGAACTGAGTTAGTGCGACTCATAAATATACATTTCATGGTGGGTGCTGCATGTGTTATGTGTTTGTGAGATTGCTGAGGATACTTGTTTCTTGTGCTGTATTTAGGAGGTCACTGTAGCTTTGGTAGGTGACTTTTAAGAGACTCGGTTTATGTAGTTCTACTTGCTTGGTCTGAGTTAAGTGTGCTGCATTTGTTCTGGTGTTGTGTGATACTGATAACCTTTTTGTTATTAGTTGTGGCTATGTGTGAGAGCTTTGCTTCGAATTACATTATTTAACTTCAGCTCTCACTCATTGTGGGCCAAATTCATAAACCTACCATGATGTGTACATACTCATGTACATGTTGTGGTAGTTTTTTTGTATTCATGAAGTACTCCTACATGGTACTACATGGTCCTCCAACACAAAGACATGCAGCACCATGAAGGGCTAGCCCCACAGCCATGCAGAAGGCAAATGTGCTCTCTCCCCAGAATTGCCCCCATAAAGTGCTCAGCCGTGTAGATCAGCACAGTCATCCACATCAAGTCACAGTAGCGAACACAGTCAAGAGGCTGTGTTCAAATGCAAACATGAGCATAGTGAGGGAGACCACTAGACACCAGGGCTTACTGTAAAAGTACCATAATAGTACAAGCATCAAAAAAGAGGATCGGGGGTGGGGAACCACCTGACACCAGACAGAATAATGTGGGAAAGTGCCATACCAGCAACACCTATACTACGGGGACTGTGGGGATACACACTCTACAGTGCCATACCAGCACCACCTTTACTATAGGGGGGATACACACTCTACAGTGCCATATCAGCATCATCTTTACTACGGGGATCGGGGAGGATAGACACTCTACAGTGCCATAGCAACACCACCTTTACTATGGGGGGTATACACACTCTACATTGCCACACCAGCACCAACTTTACTATGGGGATTGGGGGGATACACACTCTACAATGTCATACCAGCACCACCTTTACTACGGGGATCGGGGGGGTACACACTCTACAGCGCCATATCAACACCACCTTTACTATGGGGGGAGATACACACTCTACATTGCCATACCAGCACCACCTTTACTACAGAGATCGGTGGGGATACACACTCTACAGTGCCATACCAGCACTACCTTTACTATGGGGACCAGGGGGCACAGATGCACACTCTACAGTGCCATACAGGCACCAACATCACTACGGGGACTGGGGGGGGATACACACTCAACAGTGCCATACCACCACCACCACCACCTTTATTATGGGGACCAGGCAGGAGATACATACTCTACAGTGCCATACCAGCACCAACATTACTACATGGAGGCTACACAGGACAGCAGGGAGGAGTGCCTTAAGACACAGAACAGTATGGGATTAGGGAACACCAGACACACTCTTAAATGCTTTAATGACACCAAACACAGTATATGATGGGAGTGGGAGGACCAGTAGACTACCACAGAATATATTGCCATGATGATACCAAAGTTTCTACAGGACTGGGAGTGAGGAAAACCAATGGACACCAGAGATGACTCTGGAAAAAAGTGCCATAATGGCACCAAAGTTACTATGGGAATGGGGGTGTAGGGATGTAATAGACACCAGGGAATACTCCATAAAATGTCCTAAGGCACATATGTTACTATGGGGATCAGGAGGAGGCTAAACTGATTGACACCAGGGCTTACACTTAACTGCTGTAATGGCACTAATGTTACTATGGGGATCAGGGTGGGAGGAATCACTACACTGCAAAGCCTGACTCTTTAATGTACTGTAATAGCACCTACATCATAACAGGGACTGAAGGGTGGGGGATACCCTAGACTTCCAAGGCTGACTCTTGTAAAGTGCTGTAACAACCCTAAAGTATTATAGGAGTGGGAGGGACCACAGGAGGACAGGGATGCATACAGGAACTATACTGTGTGTGTGTGTGTGTGTGTGTGTGTGTGTGTGTGTGTGTGTGTGTGTGTGTGTGTGTGTGTGTGTGTGTGTGTGTGTGTGTGTGTGTGTGTGCGCGCGTGCATATACATGATGTGATGTGTGCATGTGTGTATACATGATGTGTGCACGTACGCATGTGTGTATACATGATGTGTGCATGAGAAAGTGACTGGAAGGGTGAATTCCACTGTCTACACAAGCAGCAGGGTACTACCATGATATGCAGGTCAGCCATGATCTGTACACCAGTATAGTACCTGTGATTCGTGACACATGAAAGTTAGCCAATAATGAGGTCCAGCCTCATAGTGGCCAACATGGGACATGTCAAACTAGCATGAGCAGTAATGAATTCCTGGGTGTATCTGTTACTATAAGCAGGAGGTGGCTGTCAGTAAGCATGAGGTAATTACTATGTTGCCTCAGGATGCCCATTTCAACCAGGCTAACTACAATGAAAGTCAGAAAGTGAAAATCCATAGTTCCAGGTGCTTCTAATGTGGGCTGAAAGGGGAACTTTGCCTTTGAGTTTGAGATATAAGTTGCTGGAAGTGCTTTGCTCATTCTTCATCTGCACACAATGCTCAGTACACCACATAGCACAAGCCAGAGCATCCTTGCTAAACTACTGACTATATTAAGTATAAGGGGATTGCCTTACTGGAATTATTGGAAAATATTGACTTACTACAGTGTATAATAGGGATAGAGCCATTTACTTACATGATGTGCTACTTGTAAGTCTATACATGAAGGCTACCAACTGTGGGTGGATGATACAGGAGGAAAATTTGAGAGGGGAGACATATAGCACAATTTTGTGGTCAAAATCACTTCCGCAATATAGTACTATCTAAATATGGTTCACCAGAACTGCAACTAATGCCAACCATCATAGCTCGTCTAATTTATAATTTTAAATAAATAATAGCTACCACTCAGTCGTAAATGCTGACCAATACTTACACACTGTTCCACTCAGTAAAGCAAGCATTAGCAGGGTAGAAGTCTGTAGGAATCACTCCTGCCACTAGAGACACCAGCAAATAATTTCCAGCACAGTTTACTCAAATGGCTTAGAAAATCAATTGCAACAGTATTAGATGCTTCCCAAATAAATCAGCAGACCCCTGTGTTTAAGTGTTCAAGTCATTGAAATGATACCCGTGTTTAAATTAGATCAGATGAGCACAACAAATTTTAACAAATTAAATTAATTATTTTAAGACACTTAGCCGGTTATTAAAGGCTGCTGAGGGAAGTCTTATCCAATACTGAGGTCACAATCCAAAGCAGAGCTGAGCTCCACGTGTTTTTACACGTCTTCTACCACTCACCAGGCTGCAAATGTCTCTTACTGGAGGTTAGTCCTTACAAGCCCATTATCATCCATGTGCCCCTTTCAGTGGGTTCATAGGTTCATAGGTTGGTACTAGGCTATCAGCACTAGGGCCTATACAAGCCTAGCCATAAATTTCCCTGGCTATTTCTTCCCACACTATTTACTTCCCTGGACCCCTGTCTAGCAGGGCAAATGATGTGATCCCCGGGGTGAATTTCCTTTCTCCCATCCAATCGTCAAGGTTCCTTTTAAAGAGGGCCAAAGAGGCACTCTGCTTGACATGTATGGGCAATCTATTCCAGAGTCTGGGGACTTTCTTTGGGGAGAAATGAACTCATTCAAGACTACAGTTCCTTTTCTGTATAGTTACAGTTAACAAGCATAGCATTTTGTGGTGCCCAGATCTTTTTAGGTCTGATTTCTTCAACTAAGTGACTTACCAGTTAATAATAGGCATTATTAGAAAAAAACAGGGAGTTATTAACAATACAACACTAAGATTGTTAATCTAGGGTGTCATTGCAGTAGAGAAATTAATCATTGTTTGCCAATTATTATTCATATTTTCATATTTATGATCTTATTTTCATAACTGTTATTCTATATGCTATTCAGGGATATAATGTAAAATGACATGGTGGGAGACATGAAACTTCCCTGTCAATGTCTATGTATATCACACTATACTGGAGATACTGCTAACTGTTTGTCAGTAATTACGAAAATAAATAACATTTCCATATGTACTTTATAATTCTAAAACCAAGTGACTTACAGACAATTGCACTCCATCATATGAAACCTTAAATGTTGTTGAAGAAAACTGCCATTGATATTTGCAATGTAAGTTGCACATCTTGAGAGATATTCTGGGTTATTTATATTTTTAATTAAAGAATTAAACATATGTTTTCATAGTTCTGTAAATATCTCAATAAACCTGCACACAGAGAGGAATTTCTTGATGCCATGTGAATGCTAATGTCTGGTTAATAAAAGTGTTCTAACAATATAGGATCATAGGAAGTTGCTAGGCTATTGGCCCTGAGGCACTTACAAATCTAGCCAAGAATTTAGCCCATGTTCCAACAAGTCAGCACCCTATGCCACTGTCCAGCAGGGACACAGGTGGAATTCCAGGGGTGTATTTTCTGTTCCCCATCCAGTTATCTAAGTTGCACTTAAAAAGGTTTAATGAGGTACTCTGCTTTATGTGGAGAGGGAGTCTATTCTACAAAGGTACTCTGCTTTACATGGAGAGGCAGTCTATTCTACAAAAGGTGGAGTCTCTGGGACACAAATCTGTCCTGACAACAAGTCCTACTGATGTCTCAGACCAGGTTGAGATCACGTGTGTGAGTTACTCGAGTGGACCTTGACTTATGGATATGCAGCAGTCCCATCAGGACGGGGTCTGAGATTGCATTGTATGCCAGACAGAGGTCACCTCTGAGGAGACTGAGTAGAGAGACAGGGCTTTTAGCCTATCTGTGTAGGGTAGATGTTTGAAGCCTTGGATTCTCCAGGTGAGGAACCTCTGTGGTCTCTCCAGCTGCTGCATGCGCTTTGTGAGGTGCATGCTGAAATGGACATTGTACTCAATAATGGGTCTTATAAGGGAAGAATACAGGGATGTTATGACCACCTTGTCCCTGGATGAGATACCCTTACTAATGAGGTGGGCCATGTTGAAAGCTTTCCATACAATGGAGGCAATATGGTGGTCAAAAGTCAGTTTGCTATCAACCTGGGTACCCAAGTCCCTCATGACTGATTTCATGCTTAGTGCCTTATTATCAATGTGATAATTTGTGGGGAAGTCATTCTCCCCAAAAGGGATGATGATGTATTTTTTGGCATTCTGTTTGAGGCCATGTTTCTGGCACCAGTCATTTGTTTGGGTGAGACTCTCTTGGAAAATATCCACATCACTAGGGGAATTGATGACAGCACTGAGCTTGCAGTCATCTGCAAACTTGGTCAGCCATAGCCCACTAGATTTGGCCTGCACCTCTGAGAAGTATATCCCAAACAGCAGAGGCCCGAAGACTGATCCCTGGGGTACACTGTTTGATACAGGTCTACTACTTGAGGTGGTTTCCCCTATTTTGACTTGGCTGGTTCTATCAGTGAGCCAGTTTGCTAACCATCTAGTAACATATAGATTGATGCCTAGTTGAGAGAGTTTATCTATTATACCTGAGTGGGAAATAGTATCGAAGGCCTTGGCCAGGTCAAGGTAGCTAGTGTGCACCGTCTTCCCCTCGTCTATGGCCTTGGTGACTGTCTCAAAGAAATCGACCGAATTTAACAAGCATGACCTTGACAAAACCAAACTGTGTGGGATCATGTGTCTGGAGGTTGCCAATGTCCTTGTTAATGTGATCCATGATAATCCGCTCCATTGGCTTACAGATCAGGCTAGTTAGGCTGATAGGTCTGTAATTTCCTGGATCGGTGGATGCTCCACCTTTGTGCAAAGGGATGACAGTAGCTGTCCTCCACTCAGCTGGGAAGAAGCTGATACTCAGGTTTTGGTTGACTAGGGTGCCTAATGGTGCTGTAAGTTCCTGCCTGAGTTCATGTAGGATGCAGCCTGAGATGGTATCGGGTCCCATGGAGGCTGTATTTTTTGCCTTTGAGAGGGCAGTGATGACTTGCTCCCTAGAGATAAGGAAAGGGGGTCAGGTCCTGGGGATATCCTGTTTTACTGATGGGGGGGGGCAGAAGAGTGAAGTTTTCACTGAACCTGTTTGCCAGCAATTTGGCTATATCTACAGGGTTTGTGTATGTGGTGTCCTTGACCTCCAGTTTTGAGCAGATCTGGGTGCTTCTCTTGAGATTATGGACATATGTGAAGAAAGCCTTATGATTGTCTTTAGTAGATGTGGCCAGTTTGGACTCGAAGTTTTCTTTGTAGGATTTCACTTCACTAGTGCTCTTATTTGTTTGTTCAGGCTAAGGAGAGATTGCTTCCAGTTAGATACCTGCTCCTTATTGGTCCTGGACAACAATTTTTCCTTTTATTATAGAGTTTATTTATTGTAGATGTCCACCAGACAGGTTTACTCTTCCTTGAGGAGGAGGAGGATTTTGTCCTGTCTGGTATTCCTGATTGCATGCAGCTATATAAATGCTCATATAGTACTCTGGTGTAGGTTTGGACATCTGTGCTAGTTCCTGTGGAGAGGGAGGGGGCTGTGAAGCTGTTTATACCTTGCCTCAGGAGGTTGTAATCAGCTTTGGAGAAGTTTTTTGTTTGACCCTAACTGAGGGGGGGGGGGGGTTGGGGGAGATGGTGACTTTGAAAGTGACTGCTTTGTGGTCGGATCTTACCAGGATTGATGACACTGTAGGGATGCTACAGTGGTTACTCATGTTGGTTAATACCAAGTCCAAGCTATTTTCATCTCTTGTGGGAGTGTCACCCAACTGGTCCAAGGCACTTGCATTGACAAAATCAAGGAATCTCTGGGCATTTGTGTTTTGGCATGAGTATTTCTTCCAATCTATGGCTGGATAGTTAAAGTCACCCAGGATCAGGGTAAAGGGTTGAATCTTGATAGATTCGAAGAGGTCCGGATAGGTGGAGTGGGCATCTTGAGTCAGAGTTGGAGGCCTGTAGCTAGCTATGATTTGAATAGGGGTCTTGTCAAATGTTAACTGCACCTGGAGCATTTCCTGTGCATCATACTGTTTGACCAGCCTAGAGGTGTGTACGTCTTTTATGTATATTGCAATTCCACCTCCTTTTGTTTTGCTGCCCATGGTTTGGGGTCTGAATGAATGATAGGATGTAAGCTGGTATGGCTGGGGTGCTCTCTGCAGCTTTGAACCAGGTTTCTGTTATTGCACAAATGTCAACTTCTTCCAGGGTTAAGAATGTTTGCAACGAGTGCAGTTTCATGTTTAAAATCCTAGCGTTTAGCAGCATGACCTTTAATTTACGTTTTGATGAAATTTTCATGTTGATAGTTTTGACCTCATGGCATTGCCTAAAAAAGGCACTATGGGGGAGGCAAGAGCCTTTGCCAGGAGCCTGAAGCCCAAGGGAGACAGATGCAGGCCATCTCTGGCAAAGCATCGAGGCTTGTCAATCATGTCATCCCAGGATGTCAGGTACTGGATCCTCTTGGAATAACACCATAAACTAAGCCAATTGTTAAAGTCAATCATTTTATGTTTGTATTGAGGCATCATTATGGGTGATGGTAGAATGCTGCTTAAGGCTAGGAACATACCTGCCTGGGACACATACTTAGCAAGCTCGATTATGTCTCTCTTTATATAGTCCAGGGAGGTACGTCTCAAGTCATTCACTCCAACATGGACCATGACAGAGTCATAACAGTATCTGTTGAGAGACTTGAGTGCATTGGTGATATGGCAGATTCAGGCACCTGACAAACAACTAACTGTGACTTTCGCCTTATCCAGCCTGGTGGGGGCACATCTGTGTGTCTCTCATTGGAGTATTCTATGACTAATATGTTGGGTTTATGTTTAGGTCTTAGTGGCTGTGAGACACAAGTGTGTGGACTATGTGTGGTGTGTGGTGTGGTGTGGTGGGCAGTGGAGTTTGCATACGTTTATGACTCGGAGCGCTCTTTTGTTTAGGTATGCTTTTGTTGAGGACAGCCGCATATGTGGGGATGTGTTGTATAGGTGTGTGTGGGTTTTGAGGTGTGGTGTTTGTGTTGCCAACCTTCTCAGTGCCAGATATACTGGTTTGTGGGGGAGACAGCAATGACACTAGGTGCTTGATGTAATTGCATCATTCACAAATTGTGTTCCTAGGTGGTAGTAGTAGAGGGTTGTCCCTCTACTACTGTCTATATATGTCTAACTTGTACAACATCTAAGATATGACAATTTGTTTATGAAAGTTTAGCAAAAGATATAATTCTAGGTTTGTGTGCATTGTAATATATTATAGTCGTTATGGAAAGATAAATGCACTGACTATTATCACTGTAAAAGATAACATTACTATTTGTATAGTTTTACTAATATTTATTGTTCACAAAATATTTTCATTTGTTTATCTTAATCTTTTTAAGTTGATTTTTCAGAAAATGCGCAGGAATGCAAGGATGTGTGTAGGCTGCTAGCAGTGTGACATTCCATACCACAAGGGTGTTAAGATAAAAAGAGGGAGATGAAATGTAAGTTCACCATTCACTGGCTGTGGCACAACATAGTTTTCAACACACTTTTAAAAATATAAAGATAATATCCACCTTGTCAAAATTCTCTCACATACTTTTCAACATCATATACTTTTTCTACTATTTTCACAAATTTTTTGTTCCAATATCTTTTTATGTCTTCATTTATCTGCCTGTTTAGTTTGTTTGTTTGTTTGTTTGTTTGTTTGTTTGTTTGTTTGTTTTTCTACATTTATCATCCAGGAAGTTCCAAATGGGGAGTCACCATTTTAATTGGACAACCAGGAAAAAAGACCTAAAAGCTATTCCCAACATGCATAATAAAGAATATGAGTGAAGTCAAGTATTTGTGTAAAAAACTGAGACAGTAATCTTCTAATGACTAGAAAAGCTAGACAATCCAGTATTAACAAAGCTTCTAGCTGCCATAACAGAGAAGTCCAACAAATTGCAAGAATTAAAGACATAAATCTACAAAGGTACTAGTAGATATAAGTTGGCATATTCTACATAACTGAGTAAAGGGAAATTTATTGGAAATTGGAGGATAGTTCAGCAGGACAGTGTCATAAGAGGTTAGCGCAAACTACTCTTGTGAGGGCAATGTCACTAAAATCTATTGTTGGGCTATCTGGGTTATGTTAAAAAGGCATCGCTCATCACTTGAAGGTTGCTTACAAGGGTGTACTATTTTATAAATGGTAAGTGGCAGGACATTTGTCAGGGGATATAAAACTGTACAGTCAATCATTAACTGTAACATGTTTGCCTGAAACTGATTTCAGGGTAGGGCAACAGTGAGCACAAAGGCACTAACCTAAAGAAAGTTTAACTGTATGGCTTTAAGCCTGTAAAACTTCTGTTAGCTGAATTTATTAGTTAGGATTTTAGAAGCACAGAAAAGGAATATACGTTGATGGACTCCTTCTATGGCCTGATGGTGCAAGGGCAGGATATCTGCACATGACACTACTGACCCAAGTTTAGGACTGGACTCTGGAAGGAGGTGCATCAACAAAGGGCAAGGTGAATGCCCCTAGCGGAGTATTTAGGTAGACTCCTCTAAATATTTGTTCCTGTGGTGGAGACCAAGGAACGTACCTTGAAACAGTACTCCTACTACAACATAAGTAGTAGCAAGTGTATTAGTAGATACACATGGAACTATTGTGCACTACCAAATATAGAAGAGGAATACCAGTAAAACCTCTGGCATATGCCCTTAGGAATTGACCCACATCAGCTAAGGAGGGTACAATGCCTGTAGGGTGTATGCAGTAGAGGAAATAAGCAATTGGGATAATCAAACATTAGAAAGTCAAGCAAGAGACATCAGCAAGCATATTACGTCTCAAATAGTTTTGACTGTGGAGACTGTATTGTGACATACCTCTCAACTGTACAGATTTTCGCAGAATGTCCAGATTTTGGCCTCATAATTTTGGTCTGTTTTTCATAAAATTGTGGTTTTCTGACAAACTAGTGGTAAATCATTAAAGACTGAAGTTAGAAAATAATGACAGACATTTGAGTCTTAGACTTCATATCCTTCAGAAAATTCATGTTAATGCAAAACCTATTATCAACTTTTTAAGTTTGCAAGAGCAATATTTAAAAGCTGTCCCTATTTTTGGGCCTTTGTCCCACTTTTATTTAGGGCTTTGTCCAGATTTCTTCCTCTAAGAGGTTGAGAGGTATGTATGATGATCTCTCAGGAACTGCCTTGCCCTGTGTAAGAGTATCTTTTGTGTAATGGACAAGACGCAGATGTCAGATTTGAGTTTGTGGTTATGTTGATACCAAGTACTTTTAAATATTCAACAGCTCTAATTTCAGTGCAGCCTAGAAATATTACACTAAAGATAGATATTTTCTGATTTATTCTGCTTGGGATCCAACTGCATAGCTTTAGTTTTTGAAGTATTTAAACTCAGGCTAGTTACTTAATCAAAAATGAAGTCGATCAGAAATGTGTTAGATGACAGCAGTGATAACAGACATATTCAGACCAAAGAGGAAAATAGTGCAGTCAGCAGCATACTGTACATATTGCTTTTATTTCTTTCTTTATGTATTTATTTATTTGCTTCTTCTTTTTTTGTTTATAGAATTATTTGAATTTGTTTGCTAGAGTAATGCACTAATTAAAAAGGCCTATGACACTATAACTTTTGTCTTCTTTTTTTTTCTGTCTACTTTCATGACCTGCCTTTTCCTCTGCCCCATAGAGACCATGTGTTCCATCAGGACATGAGAGCTCTATTGCGGACTGAGGAGGCAGCACCCTCATTCAATGCATTGAAAAAGTCTGGTGTGGATAAAACCGTGGTCTGTGGTGTGGGCTAGTTATTGTCAGAATAAACCATTTTTTTTTTAAACAACTCCTTGGTGCTAGTTTGCTTTGGTTCTTTTAATATATCCATGCACCTGGGGACAGTTGTATTTGTTTATATATATATATATATATATATATATATATATATATATATATATATATATATATATATATATATATATATATATATAGAATCACTTCATAATTTCAAAATACTGAAATCATGAATTTCAGTATCTCAAAATTATAATCACGAAAGCTTACAAAGCCGAAAATGCACAATCGCGAATATCACAATCCTGAAAACCTAATATAAATAGGAGCTGTACCTTTAACAAGAGGTGCGTCGTACTGATACTGCAATGGCATCTAACTGCTTTCCCCCTCCAGGAACTCTGGTTGCTACTTACAAAACTGTGGAATCCCAAAGAGGGAAGCATGTTCTAATAATAGAAGGTTACATTTACCACCTGGAAAAGAAAGCTGACAAAAGGAATTATTGGTGTTGCAAGTGGAAAACGTCTATGAAGTGTAAAGGTAGGCTAATAACAACCCCTCTAGCCGACGGTGAACAATTGTGTAAAACAGTGCCACATGTACATACAGGAGATCCTACTGAAGTTGAGTGATATGTTATGTGTGCAGAACTGTGAAGCACAGAGCTACTGTATCAAGAGATGCACCATGCTTATTAGTAGAAGATGCTCTAGCGTCTACTTCTTTAGAAGTTGTACCAGATCTCCCCCATATAAGAGCGTTGCCACAGCAAGTAGGAAGGGTGAGAAGGAAAAGTACACCAGCCACATCAAATAGGAATGTTTCGTTACACACACATGATACAGGAACACCCAATAAAAACCAGCAAGTTTGTGAACAAACGAGTTGTTGATGCTAGTGGAGAAAATACTGTGATAGTATTCAGTACAGTGGATAATTTGTATGATCTAAGCCACGCAACTATATGGTTAATGGATGGCACCTTTTTTATAAAGGTGTCATCTGTAGACAATTATACAGTATTCATGGCTTTATGTGTTGTGGTGGCTATAGTAAATGTGTTCCACTATCCTACTGTCTGATGAGTAAGAAATCACTCTGAGCATACAATGCTATGTGCGATTCAGTATCTCAGCTATTGGGGGAGCAAGGCTTTGAAATTAATCTCTGGTATGTACTATGTGACTTTGAAATAGCTGCAATAAAAAGCATAAGAGTAAACTTTAATAGTGTGAAATCTAAGGGTTGTTTATTTCACTTTAGCAGAAATATGTGGCGAAAGGTGCAGCAACTCGGTTTGACTCACTTGTACAATAATGATATTACGTTTCAAGTAGCAGTCAAATCTTTGAAAGCTTTGGCATTTGTAGCTGAAGAAGAGGTATTGCAAGCTTATCTGGGCCAAAAACATACATTTCCTGTGGAGGGGCAAGAACTTATCAAGTACTTTGGAGACTGGTATGTTGTGGGAAGACAGAGGCGTTTCACTACCAGATCTGCGTGTGTTTCACGGTTTCCTCCACTGTTTCCCATTGGCTTTTGGAATGTGAGTGAGCTTAATACATTGTGTCTGCCATGTACTCAGTACTCGGTAGAGGCATGGTACCGTAGACTTAAGTGTTTGCTGGGAGCCAAAGCAAAAGATTTAGGTGTGTTAATGCATACGCTGGCAAAAGAGCAGGATAGAGTAGATGAGTTACGGAACTGCCTTAGTAGTGGCAGTCCACCTACTCCGAAAAGACGTAGAGTAGTGCTCTGTCATCAGAGGTGTGAAAGTGTATTGTCCAATCGGGACTTGTATTCTACATCAGAGTTTCTTAAAGCGATACCAGACTACTGCAGATGTGAATTGTGTCAGCACTGGGTTTATGACTGTTTCCTTCTTTGCCGTTATTTGATGGTGTGATGCACAGAAAATGTCATGTTTGTTTTGTGAGGTGTTTGCAAAGGTGGAGGAATAGAAAAAGAAAAAAAAATGCCGCATTGTTTAATTTCGTGATTTTAAACGTTCAGGATTCTGATATTCGCAATTGTGCATTTTTGGCTTTGTAAGCTTTCATGATAATAATTTCAAGATACTGAAATTTGTGACTTCAGTATTTCGAAATTATGAAGTGATCTCATATATATATATATATATATATATATATATATATATATATATATATATATATATATATATATATATATATATATATATATGGGTCTACTTCAAAATTTAGAAGTTTCAAAACTTCAAATTTCTTATGGCTGAGATCATAAGATTGAAGTTTTGGAACTTCGAAATGTTAAAAAATAAATAAAACATTTTTTTTTAACATTTTTTGCTGGGGGGCAAGCTCCCCTGTACCCCCACACCTCCTGCTAATTAAATATACCAGATCCAAGATCGCACTACAGCAAGGAAAATGGTAAATATACCGTTCGGTGATGTACGGCAATCCCCATTTAAACTGTTTGAAGTTTTCAAAACTTTGATCTTATGGTCTTGACCATAAGACATTCGAAGTTTTGAATCTTTGAAATTTAGAAGTAGACCCACATATAGATATATAGATATGAGATCCATACAGATCCCCGACGGCACTTTCTGCCGAAGCAGAAATCACCAAACATACATAACCGAAAGTGATGTTCACCGAAGCAGAACTTTCAGTTATGTATGCTTGTTGTGCCATTTACACTACGGTGTGGTTAAGGGAGAATTCCCTTTTCCCCACTGTAGTGCGACCTCGGAGTGAGAATATAAAAGTAGGGGGGTGCAGGGGGGCTTGCCCTCCTGGCTGCAAACATCTGCATTAGAAAATGAAGCTAAGTGAAACTTGCAGTAGTGCATTTAATATTTTGTTAAGTACAAACTTGCAGTTTTAAAAGTACTGTATTTTCTTTTTTTCTGTTTCCTAATTGTGTGTTTTTGAACAGTGTGCTCTGTGTCTCTGCAAACATCTGCATTAGAAGCTGAAGCTAAGTGAAACTTGCAGTAGTGCATTTAATATTTTGTTAAGTACAAACTTGCAGTTTTAAAAGTACTGTATTTTCTTTTTTTCTGTTTCTTAATTGTGTGTTTCTGAACAGTGTGCTCTGTGTCTCTCTGCAGTTAGTTTCCTACCCTCCCTCCCTGATCTTGTGTTGGTATTAGTGTTGCTCGCTCTGGAATTGCCCGCCCCTCCTGTAAGTCTGTATTAGAACACTCCTCCTGGGTCCATCTCATTTGCTCTCTTAGCCAAGTACAGTGAGATCATATTCAGAGTCTAGTGTTCACTCTATTTAATACAGAGAGTTGATTTGAGAAGGCCCAAAAAAAAATAAATAAATAATAATAATAATTTGCTTTTACTGTATTTGCCTTTCCTCCTACTTTATTTTGCTTTTCTTAAAAGTACTCAATTTTATTTATTATATACTGTGGTGGTGGTGCTGCGGTAGAGTTGTTGCCTCACAGTAAGATGTTGTCCTGTTCGATTCTCAGCTAAAGTGTCTTCTGTGTGGAGACATGCGTGAATGGGCATACCTTCGTTAAAGGTTGTGCATCAGGGCTGGCAACTCGGCACGTAAAAATCTACTGCCAATCATTAGCGGACTGGATTTCTGCTGTGGCGACCCCTAACCGGGAAAAGCCGAAAGACACAACAACAACTCAATTTTATTTATTCTACTGCATTTATTGCTGCTTGGTAGTAGCCTGGATAAATTGTAACTGCTATTCTAAGTCTTTTGGTTTAAGCACTTGGGCTTCATACAGGCTGTTTTACATTAAGAAGGTTTGTGGTCTGCACTGTTGTAGCAGGACAGGTAACTTACATCTTTCTAAGCTGGGAATTGCTGATTGAAGGCCCAGTGTCTGCTATTTTAAAAGTGTATTAGTTCTGGCTTAAGCAGTTGGGATTCGGGCCAGTTATTCTACATTAAGAAGGTTTGTGGTCTGCACTCTTGTGGGAGGAGAGGCTGGATTCTATTCTTCTGAGCTGGGAATTTCTGGTCACAGGCTTACTGTGCCTGCTTATTAGAACTGTTTCTTTCTGAAATTGGTGCGGCTTGTTGCTGTAGCATAGACCAGATTCAGGCCTGCTGAATCTAGCTTTGTTTGTATAACTTGAGCACTGATCCAGGCCATCTTTTTTGGAGAAGGTTCCCCTGCACCCTAGTAAGCAGGGGTGTGCAGTTAGAACATGTCTGATTGAAGACTGCTGGAACAGGGCTCAGTTTTGAGCTTTTTTTCTGGTTAATTGGGTAACTTGTTTAAATCAGTTTGTTTGTTTTCTATTGTTTTATATATATATATATATATATATATATATATATATATATATATATATATATATATATATATATTGTACTTTATTCATCTGCTTTTACTGTATTTGTGTTTCTTCCTACTTTATTACTAGTGGCATTGACTACAACTCTGATCTGCGATATATAACAATAAGTATCCTTTTCTGTGCATTTAAAGTGTTTTTTGAGTGTATCTGCTTTATTTTTTAAAAATATATATATATATATATATATATATATATATATATATATATATATATGCTTGTTTCCTGCCTTTCTAAGTTAGTATAGTCCAGTTTTCAGGTTAGTGCTGAATTCAGGGCTGTGTTGCAAATCTCTGTTTGCCCATACCTTACTTGGATAGAAGGAAGTTATCTGTTCACCTGTTAAAGAGGGGAGATTTGAGCAGCCTGTCTGTCCCTGGAGGAGTGGTTTCAGCCCAGAAATTAGTAGTTTATTGGCCATTTTTGGTTAATTTCTATCTCTTTCATTTCCCTGCTATAAATACCATATTTGCCCGGTTTTGCATGCCGGGCAGCACCGGTTAGCTAGGATAAAACTATTCCCGGCTCCACAAAGTTTCCTCTTCAGTTTTTCCCTTGGAACTAGACAAACTTTCAACTTAAGCACTCAAGCCACTCATTTCTCAGCCTGGCACTTACTCAAAACTTATAGCATGCATTTATAAACCCTAGCACTAGACCCTCCTGTACTGTACAGAAGGACAAGGCTCTCTATTCGACCTTACCAGCCATCCAGTAAAACAGTTCACTGTACCCATCCAGGCATGTCCAAAGGGCTGTTTCAGGTGTACTCTCCAGTCCAACTGGTGAATCTGGGCATTTTGAGGCAATGTTACAACTGCCTCATGTACACAGACAACCCCCTCCTCCTACCACCAAACACTAATACATGCGAGAGATGCAATTATACAGCCAAACTGGAGGATAAGCTCTCTCAACCCAAGACTGGATCAAACAGTCAGGAGGAGAAGGGAAATACTTGCATCACACCACCAGTCTCACATAAACCCATTAAAGCAGCACTGGAAAAAAACACACATAAATACATGAAAACATACTCGGAGGCTCTAAATAAAAATCTGCAAAACCAACAGAGACCTCCAAAGCAAATATCCAAGCAACCTCCACCCCCCCAACACAAACCATGAAACACATACTTCACAAAACCAGTGTGCCATGCAATGACAGCCCTTAAGGCAAAATAACATACCTAACATACTAGTAATAGGTGACTCTATAGTCAAGCACACTGACGTCCCACTCACTAGGCTGAATAAGGAGAAGGTTACTCTTAGCTGCCTGTCGGGCGCCAGGATCCGCCACATAACACAAGCACTCAGGTCACTACAGAACAAGTACAAATATAACTCTGTCATTGTCCATGTTGGTGTGAATGACCTGAGCCGTACCTCTCTGGACTACATGAAAAGAGACATGGAAGAGCTCTCCGATCATGTAGCCCAGGCCTGTATGTCCCTGACCTTGAGTAGCATCCTGCCCTCACCAAGGATGATACCACGGTACAAAGAAAAAATTCTTAATTTCAATAATTGGCTAAGTTTCTGGTGTCATTCAAAGGGGATCCAGTGTCTGTCTGCCTGGGATGACATGCTCGACAAGCCACACTGCTTTGCTAGAAATGGCTTGCACCTGTCACCCTTAGGCTTTCGAATACTGGTCAAGGTTCTTGCCACCCCCATAGTGCCTTTTTTTAGGCAAGGATCAAAAGACAAACTTACCGCCATAAATAGCACAAGTAACAAAAAACTGAGGGTAGTGCTACTCAATGCCTGAAGTCTGAACCTCAAAGTGCATGCACTCGAGGCACTCCTCAATATGGAGAAAAATTGATATATGTGCAGTAACAGAAACCTGGTTTAAGGCTCCAGAGAGCACCCCAGCACTACCAGGCTACAACTCATACCATACATTTCGGCCACAGAACCCAAACCGAAATACAAAAGGCGGGGGCGTATCCATATTCATCAAGGATACCCACACCTTCAGGTTAGTGGCACAGCACGATGCTTCAGAGATCATCTACGTGCAACTAACAATGGGCAAAACTGCAATTTAAATTGTAGCTTGCTACAGCTCACCCATCATGTCCCAGGACCCCCATTCCACGTTCCTGGAAACACTGGGAAACATAACGTTTCTACCAAACACCCAAATATTGGGTGATTTCAATTATCCAAACATTAACTGGGAGAACTACTCAAGTACTAACTCCCTTGCCCAACATTTCCTAGAATTTATAAACTCAAATGCCCTGGTTCAACTGGTCAACACTCCCACCAGAGGTGACAACATATTGGTCCTGGTCATCACCAACATGGGCGACCGGTGTTCCACACCAGAGGTCAACCCCTTGCTGGTTAGATCTGACCATAAAGAAATCACTTTGGATATCCACATTCCGCCCCCACCCCTGGACAAGAAAACCACTGTGAAAAACTTTTCAAAAGCAAACTTCACGTTACTTAAGACCGAGGTGGAAAGTTTCAAAGCCCTCATGCTGAAGCATAACGCTGTTCAAGCTGCAAAAATCTTTACTAATGCATTCTATGGGCACCTACAAGAATGCATGGATCATGCCATCCCAAACAAAACCAAGATTCACTCCTCCAAGAAAAGGAAACCAGTCTGGTGGACTCCTGCCATAAACAAGCTATACAATAGAAGGAGGAAACTAGTACAGAAAAGAGTAAAATCCCAAGAAGGGAAGACATCCCTGATCAGTATCAGCATGAAACTACGATCCCTCATAAAATTATCCAAGACAAGCTTTGAAAGAAAAATTGCCAAGGACTCCAAAGATAACCACAAGGCATTCTTTAGCTATGTCAAGAATCTAAGTGGCAATGCTCAGATCTGCTCGGAGTTACTGCAGAATGGCACAAAATACACTGAACCAACTGATATCGCCAACATCCTGGCAGACAGGTTCAGCGCAAACTTCACCCCCTCTCACCCCCAAGAGGGCCCATAACCATACCAGAAGAATGTAGAGTCCCTGAAATCACAGACACTCAGGTTAAAACAGTCCTCTCCAAAGCCAAAAACACAGCATCAATGGGACCGGATGGTGTCCCAGGCTGCGTCCTACATGAGCTCAAAGACAAACTAACCCCTCACCTAAACACACTGTTCAAACTCAGCCTCTCCATAGGCTACATACCCATAGAGTGGCACACAGCAGTGGTTATTCCGCTCCACAAAGGTGGAGCCACAACAGACCCCAGGAACTATCGCCCTATAAGCCTGACTAGCTTGGTCTGCAAGGCTATGGAGCGCATCATCATGGAACTCATTAACAGAGACATTGGGAACCTCCAAACACTGGAAACCTACCCAGTTCGGCTTTGTTAAGGGCAGATCATGCCTCCTAAACCTGGTGGACTTCTTTGAAACAGTTACCAAGGCTATAGATGAGGGAAAGGTGGTACACACAGCCTACCTAGACCTCGCAAAGGCCTTTGACACCATTCCCCATTCTGGTATTATAGACAAATTCACCAGCCTGAACATAAACCCCTACATCACAAGATAGGTTGCCAACTGGCTCACGGACAGAACCCACATGTTGAGAGTTGCGGGAGCTAGGTCCGACTCTAAATTGGTTACAAGTGGAGTTCCCCAGGGCTCAGTCCTAGGACCCCTCTTGTTCAGCATATACTTCTCAAAGGTACAGGCAAGCACAGGAGGACTATGGCTGACCAAGTTTGCAGATGACTGCAAACTAGGGGCTATAATTGACTCTCCGGCTGACACAGACATCCTCCAAAAGGGTCTCACTGAGACGGATACCTGGTGTCAAAATCATGGCCTCAAGCTAAATGCCAAAAAGTGCATAGTCATCCCCTTTGGAAAAAACAAAGTACCCACAAACTACCACATAGGTGGTAGTCCCCTAAATACAGTAAACGTAATAAGGGATCTGGGGACCCAAGTAGATAGTAATCTCAACTTTGATAATCACATTGCCAAAGTGGTTAGAAAATCCTTCTACGTGGCCCACCTAATCACAAAAGGGTTCGCATCCAGATCAAAAGAGGTCATTGTACCCCTCTACTCATCACTCATCAGACCCATCATAGAGTACAATGCCCCATTTGGGATGTACCTTACAAGACACCTGCAACAGCTGGAAAGACCACAGAAGTACCTCACCAAGAAGATCACTGGCCTCAAACAGATGCCCTATGCAGCTCGACTGAAGAAATTACAGCTGCACTCAGTTGCATACTGCCTACTCAGAGGTGATCTCTGCCTGACACACAAGGCCATGTCCAACCCAGAATTAATGGACATGCTTCACCTAAAGAAAACCTTATCCCCGCGAGCCACATGCTCTAGGGATCTAAACCTCACCACAACAATAAATAGGACATGCTGGAGGGATAGATTCCTGTCCCAGAGACTTCCCATGCTTTGGAACAAGATCCCAATCTACATCAGGCAGAGCTCCTCGCTAACACTCTTCAAAAGAAATCTTGGCAAGTGGATAGGAAACAGAAAGTTTACCTCGGGGATCACTTAAGTGGCTCTGCTGGACAGAGGCACAGGGAACTAATCTAAGGGGGGGCGGCGAAAGCCAACACATTCTGGCTAGGCTTATAAATGCCTTCAGGCAGATAGCCTAGTACCTACCTATGAACCTATAAACCTATAAAAGAAGATTTAGTGGTTTTTTTTTTTTTTTTGAACAGACTTTAATGAAAGCACTTTTTCGGTGAAAGCGCTTTCGTTAAAGTGCATTCGGGTATTGTGGATTCGGACTATTGAACTTTTGTTCAATAGTCCTAGATCCATAGATATATAGATAGACATAAGAAACACTAAATTGAGAAACAGAAGATTTATGACTAAATAAACTCAAATGGTTTCTATCTGTACCATCCAAGCCCGCATTTTTAGTTCAAGTTTTCATTGCGGTCTGGCGTTGCTTCTGCATTGAGCAAAAATTACCATTTGAGTTCTTAGCTTCTAATAAAGTATCAAAGTCTGCAACAAAAGGTACAATCTGTTCGAGTACAAATAATTTGAATGAACCATTGTTCCACACTGCGTTGTGTTTGGCAAGAGCATTCTTATAATCCATGTGTCTTAGAATATGATGGTGTTCTATAATATTTTCCTATCCTTATTATAACATTTACAATATGTTGTTCAGTTAGGATTTGTCTAGCATGAAAGTCAGAATATTAGTTTAATATTCTGAGTGCTGATGAAAGGGATTCCCACTATTTGGGTCCCAGCAGAAAGAAGCGTTGATTGCTACAGTGAAACTTCTTTTGGGCCTCAATAATAATGGGGCAGTGGTAGAAGGGAACTGCAGATCAGAGCTGTATCTAGGTTATCTAGCATTCTGGTCAGTCTCCATAACTGGTGTCCCTTAACCCAACACTGCACTAAAGCTGCCGACAAAAAAAAAAGTTTTTCAAATAAATAATTAAGCAAGCAATACTGCCTGACAGGGTGAGCATTTTTCAGGAAATAACACCAGTCCAGAGGTGTTGTGAGTCCCAATGTCACAGGCAGAGGGCCTTACTACCCCTGGAATGTTATTATTTCCCCTGATAATGCCCACCTTGGAATTGTATTTAATTGTATTTAAACAGTGAGCTATCTGTTAGATTGTTTTGCATTTTTTGTTATTACTACATACTTTTTCATATTTTGATGTAAAATATTGCTTTTTCTAATGTTTCAAACTTGCCATAACCCATGTAATTGTTTTTGGAAAAAGTATTTTACATCCAAAATGTTAAGTTATATAAGCATTTAGTGTTTTACAACCATGTTGTTGACTGAACTGTTTTACAGCCATATTATTGACTGAACACACCTCAGATGTCTCATTCTGATTAAATGAATGAAAAAAATTAAACAATGCAAGGTGACGGCTGCTTAACTGTCCATGTTTTTTTTTTTTTTTTCGCAACATATCCCTGATTTTGCTGCATATTTTTGTTTTGTACCTGATATACTGTTTGATTTTCTGATAAATTACAGCAGATTACAGTCAGCCAATCCTAAAAAAAGACAGTATGCTATATGCAGTAATATATCTAATTTTAAAGCTGTTGCAGCATTTAAACTGTCTGGAATTATTTTGCTTTATTCATCGTACTAAATAATGAATTATTTCATTAACAGGCCTGGAGTGTTAGTTATAGTCTAAACATGTTGCATTTTAGTAGCATGTTTTTGCAGTACCTTCTTTAGATCCTGCAGCAACTGCAAAGGGGTTGACATTTGTCATTTAATCTAGTCTGCATTCTTTGGGGTGTTGATTAGAACTGTCTGATCTTTGTCATCCATTATATAAGCATTGTCATATATTACTGTGATACAGTCTTCTACAAAGATGGATTATAAAGAATTTCTGCATTTTTATTACTCTGGCAGTTACTGCAGAGGACTAAAGTTCTGACTTTTTAATGAGCTGCTTCCTGGGGCAAGGGTGCAGGGTTTGAATCTGCCCACCTTAATTTACCTGCTGTGTGACATTGAGCAATGATACTTAACCAGATAGTGCTTTGGAGCAATTGGGAATTTGAACTAAGCTCCTTAATGGTCTCCAGGACTGCATGCCTAGTAAATATGACCCTGTTGTCATTTGCCAGTGATAACACATTGCAAAGCTGATCTAGTTCAGGAAATGTTATGGCAATATCACCAACATACTAATTTTCTTAATGCAACATATGTCATTTATTTCTTCAAGGACAGCAGGCACTGGTCTGTAGATGAAGCTCTAAAATGCAAAGCTGTTTGCCGGCAGCAGCCTCTGCATTAGTAGTAGTTCTTTTAATGTAGCATTATTCAGATGACTTTTACGTCTGAAGAGGTTGTGTATATTGACTTAGCATATGTTCTCAGGTGGTTAATATTTCTTATACTCTCATGAATACATTTTCATTTAAACTGTGCTGCACATGGCTGGATCTTATGATAATATACTAGTGGTCTTTATACAGTTTCATATAGTTTATCTAAAACTGCCAATATTGTACATGAAATTTACTTTTTTCATGACATAAAGGGAATACACAGTTAACAAAGTGGCTATAATTCTGCTGGTGGGGATAAGCTCTCTGTAAATGAAAGTACCTTGTGCTCTAATCATCTAGTCATTTCTAACTGCCTTTAATCTGGTTTGGAGGGACTAGTCTGCATCTGTATTTGAATTATCTTATCTCATCTTTTCTCTTTTTTTTTTTTTTTTTTTGGACTACACTAGTTCCACTTAAGTTGGAATACCTTGGCTACTGTGTGTTTGTGTGAACCATATTTGAAATATATGACTTTGGTCATTATTATTGATACATTTTTGACACAGATATCTGAGAAGGATGCAGTTAATAATGTAGCTATAGTTGCTGGATTTGGGGATGTCTAGATAAAAATGGCTGACCCGTCTGAGTTGGTAAAATTAAAACAAATCATTACTCTATCTTTGCAGAACTAGTGTGCATTTGTGTAAAGCAAACTGAAACATCGTGATGTGTTCAAAGTCAATAAAGTGGTCATATTAGTTGACTGTGGACGTTGGTGGATTACAATAACAGCAGTCTGAGTGGCCTTTTATAGTTGACATATTCTGAAATGGATATGTTTAGTCATTACTGGCTCACACATTTTGTTTCACTGCTTATTGGAAAAAAATTCAAAACTACTAATTTAAAACACATTCTACCAAATGATGCTGTATAAAACAAAAATTATCAGGAACATGAATCAAAGAACCATGCATTTATACATGGTCCTAAATATGTTTGTTGGGGGGGGGGCGATGGTTTGAAAACAGCCGGGACCCAAGGTACATTTAATCCATCACTGCTCAGATGCATTTCCAATGACTGTGAGTTTCAAGGAAAGCGTTTACTTTTGCTTATGTTAAGTCTGTTTTCAGTGTGATACTGTTTTGTTTCATTCAGCAATTGACCATCGGTGGTTGTGCTGTACATTTGGAAATAGTTTTGAATTAAATCCAAATCTCTATAACCTTTGTAAAGGTAAAGATGAAAATAGTATGCACTCCGACAGGTTTGAACAGTGTCTATGGCAGCTGGGAAGAGAAAGCCAAGTAATGGGGCACTGGAATGGCTGGGGATGGTCCATTACCCTGCTACCCTGCCTAGGACCCCATGACCATGATCCATCTCTGTTTGCACTTGGTTGTATAAGTACTTTTTTACATCACTCAGATATGAAAAAGTAGTAACAAGACCATAGCTGTCTAAAAACAGATGCCTAAAATGCTATGCATACAATGTGTTTAGAGAGATAAAAAAAGGATAAATATAAATCTGATAAATCGTAACAATATATATATTTTAAAAGTGATACATACCTTTCTACATTTCTTAAGTGCATAAAGGGCTGGGTTTTTTCTTTTTGTCATCTGTGTACCCTTTATTAGTTTGCACTACTGACTTCCAGTGATAACCACTGCTGACTTAAGTTCTTGCCCTCCCCTTGTCAAGTCATTCCAGCCTTATTCCTGGCCACCGTTGTTGAGATATAACTTGCTGTAATCGCTCCCCAAGTAGGCCTTAGCTCCTGAGATAAAATGACCCTGTAAGCTGATCTGACACTGAAGAGAGCTGCATTTTAAGAGCTGTCAGTAATTTTAAATGTGAAGTGGGGTGGGGAATAAAGATGACATTACGAGGGTCATAACTCTAAATGGAATTCTTTGTCTATAGGTCTACACTCTTGGTAATATTTCTTCCTTTCTATTTTTTTTTTGTATAATGATATAATTAATTGCATTAATTATGGGGAATATTACTCTATTATAGAATTATTTCTAATAGGTATTTAAAAATTATAACTTGGCTGTAATTACTCATCACATCTTATCATCTTATGCGACTTGTGACATTGACAGTACTCCAGTATCAACATGGTTTTCACCTGCTGACTTTCTCATCTGCTCATTTCTGTTCCTTTAGGGTTCTGTTGTGATGTTCCTAAGCTTAATTTTGAAAGAGAATAAGTTACTACCTGGTTAAATAAGTAAGTAAAAATGCATGTAGCCTTTTAAAGAAAGCTAACCTGCAATCTATACATATTCCTGGTGTTTCTGTGTGTCTACTTCCTCAGACTTTAAACAGTAATTATAATAGATTTGCATACATTTCAGGAATAGACAACATATTTAAAAAATAAATAAATATATATTTTGGCTTTTAACACATCATCCATTGCTGGATATACCTAAATATCCTTCTGGTAAAGCCTAGTTATTCACATTACAACTTTATCAGCGTAAATTCATCACCACACAGGTTTTTGCTTTAATGTTCAGTGGATTCCTTTACAAAGATTAAACAAACAAGATAACCTTAACTTAACAATACTGCAAGCAAATAGTCTGAGTTCTTGTTCCCGATGTCACTTCCACAGGCTTCTTTGCAAGTGCCTTGTGTGGCTTTGCATGGGAAGCACAAATATTGTCTTTTCACTCATTCAATGTCTTGGATTTTTTTACCCCACAGCCTTCAGTAGCTGCAGAATAACTGAATGGACCACAATCAAGTTACAGCCATTTAAATTATTAAAATCATTAATAATTAAGCTAATATTTTAAATGAGATTACACCTAGTTGTCAAACAGCTACAGTCAGCACATATCTTGTGATATAGCATATAGACCATAGAAAAAGAGAATCTTCCCTCTCCCTAAAGATTGATTTACACTTATTAACAAAAATACTACGTCCTCATGTGACATCAGTGGAAAGTCTTACATTTCTGCATTTGATATCAGTAATCCCAACATCTAAACACACTGGGCTGGATTCAAAAACATAGTTGAGGGCAGCATAGCACACCGAAGGAAGATGTCAGCACATCAGCGGGAGACATGATTCCATAACAGATACCAAAACAAGACCAAGTAATTATTCATACAGCATAGTATAATTGCAGACTCTGCACACATACACTGAATTCCAAAACAGAATGGGTGCATCCAATGCAATTTTAATGCAACAGAATACTTCACCGACAATTTTCTGAAAGCACTAGTGGAGGCCATGTGTGCTTAATTTTAAACATTCCACAATTTCCTAAGTAATCTTGTGGATTTTGAAAAATAACTTAAAAAATGCAACCGGCATTTAATGCACTAGAGCATGCTGGGGTATTGCAAGCCATAATAGAGGATGATCTGCAAATGCATCCCAGGAGGTAGCCAGCCAAGCACCAGGTCAAGCTACAGTTAAGCCAGCTCTCTAAACTGGAAATAATGGATAATGGATGGATATAGATTAGACAGAGACTTGGTCCAGGCTGTCCACAGGACATGTGCACCCCACATGTAATCTCACAGTCTGTGGGGGTAACCCAGTACTGGTAAAAACAAAAGTGTGCCTGAGTCTGGGTATACTGGTACATTTCAGCAGCATATAGTAGCTGGTGAAGGAGTGTCCCAGACAGCTGCCAGTCACATTCTTGCAAAGTACCTATCAGTAACATGCACCAAGGTGGATGAGTGCATCCACTTCCCAACAACAGCCATAGAACGCAGAACTGTCATGCAAAACTTTTATGCTATTGCCAACTTTCCCATGTCATTAGTGCAATAGACTGCACCTACATCTTAATTAAAACTCCAGTGGCACCTGATGCTGAACAATTCATTAATAGAAAGAAGTGGCCATTGCTTGATTGTCAGGTAATGTGCAATACAAATGGCTTCATTACTAACATCATAGCAACACACCCCAGTAGTGTGCATGATCCAGCAACTACATGATCACTACTCTACAGTAAGCAGTAGCCAGACATTGTAACAGGAAGCAAGATGACCAAATATTCATTCTCATCTCCCTAAAAACATGTGATTGTGGTCATGCATTGATGCCTTGGCTTATGACGCCTTACACAGCCCCATCAACACCTGCCGAGGATGCATACAACAGAGCACACACCAACAAATGCAACACCATTAAACATGTGTTTGGCATGTTGAAAGCAAGCTGCAGATGTGTGGACATATCTGAAGGCACAAGATGTGTGGACATATCTGAAGGCACACTGCAGTATTCACCAGAAAAAGCATCACAGATGGTCGCCATATGTGCCATGCTGCACAACATGATAACATCAGAACACAGTGGCCTACCAAACACAGATGTGGGTGACCCACCCCAAGAACCTGACATGGAGATATTAGATGTGTCAGAGGATGATGAGGAGGCCTGGGAAGAAATAGGAGTTGATGACAGCGGATAAAGCCATATTTCCTAACTCAGGCAACACAACAGCATCTGAAACAGACTTTTCAGTCATGACAAGCAACATGTTCAGATGTACACAGACTAAACAGTGATGTTTACACAGTGTTGCCCTACAACAGCAGCACAGAGCATGACTAATGGAAATAAATCTTTAGCATTCCACATTAAACATTATACACAACAGAAGCATATCACTTACATATAAGACCATATACACAACTCAGCAAGGAACCCATCTGGATGTTTACAAAGGAAACATCACCACAGGTATTCTTTCTGCAAGGTACATCACCAAAGAAGACCACATTGGCATATGTGTGGCATGCAGGATGTGTGCACAACAGAAAGTGTTGTACAGGGAAGATATCATCATACAGATAACTATCATGAGAAAGTAGCAGTAAAATAGCCAGTACCACAATAAATCTAGGCCCACACAGTGTATGAGGATGTATCAACACAAACATAACCTAAATGCAGGGGTTGTACATTAACAGTGATGCATCACACATAGAATAATGATGTGTAACAGTGTTGTACAACACACTAAACAACATACAGCAGCATGAGTAATGCCAAACATCTCAAGGACTAGCCAAAATGAAACATACCACAAACAAGTCTCACATCACATACCTGACATGGAGTGTCACACATAAGACAATGCTACAATAAACAGATTATTGCTTCATCATGAGTCAGTTAGAAGTAAAAATATGTTCAATGATTCAGACCATCAGTGATAATATGCATCAGTCATGGAACATGCAGCTTTGTCTGGAATACAGCAACAAATGTATATATGTGTGTGTGTGTGTGTGTGTGTGTGTGTGTGTGTGTGTGTGTAATCAAGTAGATATGGGAGGACAGACATGGAAAGTACATGTCTGCATGAGGATAGTAAAGGAAAAACTGTCCACAGAAGTACATTCAGTGCTGAGGGTGTGGCATGTGAAGTACCATATTAAAATTCTATAAGTAACACAGGTATGCATACAGAAACATACCTGTGCATGCAGGAATGGCAGACAACAATAATATATAATGTGGTAATCAGTGCTGGATAACTAAGGTAACGTGTTATTAATTGTGTAAATATGGGCTATATGTCAGCTAGCAAGAGATGTAAACATAGAAGCATCAAGATTGCCATATACAGCATTTCTGTCATCAATAGCTGAACTAACATATAATAATGACAAATATGTACAACATATTACAACCTGATGGTAGTCACTTAGGTCAGATAACTGATCAGAAAAACCCTGTGGCATGAGACATTCAAGAAACCACCTATGCGTTGATTATTCAGTAATTAAACCAGCAGTCATAATTGCCACAGGCTCAGAATGATACAACATGCCATAGATCGAATCAACCATCAGTGTTACTCAAACACAGTCTAGGATGTCCACACTGATGGCTCATACCACAGTCCTGGCTGCTCCTGCCACATTTGGAAACACTTGGCCCACAGTTCTGTACCGAAGAGCTGGATGTGGTAACACTAGCATTGTGGGACACATTGTGGGTAGGAGCAGTACTGTGATGTGGCTATCCTGACGTCACTTGCTGGGTTCACAGTTGATTGACCAACAACAGATATGTGTGCATGTTGCACCATAGGCATTGATGTCTAATGGGCCATTTGGGGGTCTAATGAGAGGGAGACTACCTCTCCCCACTGGCGGTAATCTGCTCAGAACAGTTAGGGCATGTAACAACTGGTTCATGCTACAGCACTGCGCTAGCACCTCCCTGACAAGGCTTTCAACAAAGTATACAACAGATACCACACCATCATGCTGTGTAGCCAATGCTGCCATGACCTCTCCATGTCTGCAGTCCTGACCTTCATGTAACACACACAGCTGGTGGGCTACAAACTTGGTGGCCCTATCAAGTGCATGCAGACCATAGTCATGATGTCACTGTGAATGTTCATCTGCCTGTAATAGTAAGCAAACACCCTCTGATGTGCATCCATACACACCAGCTACACTCCCACATTTAGTTTGATGGACAGTATCAGTCCATTGTGGGGAAGAGTCACCATCATTACCAGACTCTACATGGGACAGCAGGTCACAGTCATCATCATGTCCATCATCTGATGTCCCCACATCATCAGAACAGCAGTCCATATTACCCTCCCTATCCCTACACTATAAACCACATGTCTGTCTCCTTCTCAGCCTGATAATGAACACAGTGCAGTGGCCCATGTGTCATTGGACATCCTATCAGAGTGAGGCACATCACACCCTACCTCAGGATCAGTGGACGGATTACTGGTGGAGGCAGGTATTGGATGTGCTGCAAAAAGAGACTGATGACGCATATTATCTATATTCACAGAAGTCAAATGATGCCGCATAGGACTGCCATTTTGGACAACTATATAACTACAATGCTTATGACGATATGGACTTGCTATGTCATCGTGGCCGTGGGTGGGGCAGGAACCTTATAAACCAGAAATATGCTATGTCAGTAAATGTAACTATTAAAAATCTACTTGACATGTCCTCCTCTGACTCCATCACTGGTGGTAAGGGTTGAAATGCACTGTCATGTAAAAAGGTATGATACAACGCATTAGCATTCAACCTGATGTATAAAATACAGCAAATAAGATATACTTATACCATATGGGTGATGACGTGCAGATTGTAGGTATCTTATGCGGGAGGACAAGATGTGTCCTATGCAGGTGAGCATTAGTCATAAAGGGCACAGATGTAATTATCAATATTGAAATATAGCAACCACATAGACTGCTTACCAGGTACATCCTCCCTGGGTTGGGGAATGCATCATTCGTAAAAAAGTGGAACCTGTATTATAAAACGGCATACAAACAGCATGTAAGTATACTTTTCAATCATAAAAAGAGGCAGAGGCACACAACAGTTATGGATCACAACAGAATATGAAAACAATTATTTAACAAATAGTGTAAACATCATGATGATGTACCGGTGTAGGGAGCAAGTCAATATTAATATCATAGACCAGAGTTGTGCTAAACAGTGTTGCATTATAGCAGCAATATGTCAGAGGTGTGCTAAGCAGTGTTGCACTATAGCAACAATGTGAACAACCTTATAAATGGCATACGAATAATAACATGTGAGTACACTCCTCAGTCATACAAGGATACAGAGGCACACAACAGCTATAAAACACATTAAAATAATATAGACATACTTACATGGCATGGTGCTGCTGTTCCAATGTCAATGGGGCTATGCAATTGAAACACATTACACATTGTCAATAGTATTATCTATGCACTGTGTAGGTAAGATAACATGCTATAACACTTAGCTTGTGCATCCACATCAGGTGTGCTGTCACAGTCAGGGCATACTTCTGCCACTGTAACACAAATATAATATTACGATAAGAATTGTGAACGAATGTCTTTCAATGAGGATTGGTGTATGCTGCAGTGTTTGTGAATGTCAGCCATATCTGTACATCCCAGAACATCTACATCAATATCTCCCCACGGGTATCCAATGATTCTGGCAGGAGTTATGATGGGAGGCCAGAAACATTATTATCTCATCCAGGGGAGACAATGGTGGCCCATCTCCAGTGGCCTTCCTCGCCCTCTAATAGAGGTGGAGTCTGTTGGCTGCATGAAGGATCATGTCAGAGCAATGTCGCTGGCAGGACTACCTGGATTTCTTATGTCCACCCATTGATCATGTTTGTGTGATTCATACACACTTGATGTCTCCAAATAGTATTACCTGTCCATCTCAGCAGGTTCCAGATATGCTGGTGCAGAGCTTTTATAATTATTTCATTTTCATGAGGTGAAAATTTGTCCTTCCTATTTTAGTTGGACATCTAGAAGACTGGTTGATATGCACATCTTAGATTTTTTATAGGGGTTCACATATTGACATGTTAATGTTCAAAACATTTGTCAAATGAATGCCTCACCTCTCATTTAAAGTACATAGCTATGCAAAACAATCATTATCATATTTATTACCGTAAGGTACAGATAAGCAGAAAGAACAAAAATCACATTTGAATATCTGATCTGTATGCCCTAAAATTATCAACATACATGTCCAGAGCTATCAATTAATTCCTCATGCTTCAATATATGATATATTGCAGAAGTGGGATTGGACCCATGTCAGTAGATATTAGGACAAGTAAGGGCCAAACACATAACCAATGTGCCACAACTTCAGCACCACAACAATGGTGTTGCCGCAGTTATATTCACTTCCAACCACACCTACCAATTCTACGTCAAGCATGTAGAATGCATCACAGATGTTATCATAGTCAGTTACAGCACCACAAATGTGACCTTCATGATATGGTAAACAACACAACTTTTGAAATTTTTTAAAAAACAAGGCAGCAAAGCATCAGCTTATGAAAATGAACAGTTATGCAGTTATGTCTACAAATAACAAACAATGTGAATGCTAAGTCATCCTGATGTTGCCCATATCCCACTGAATGCAATCACAGCTACCACTGTATGATTAAGCATCGGTGAGTATCCATAAATGAGTCCATGAACATACAACTTGCAGACAACCCTGTAAGTTGTTGTTCTCTGCAGAGCTACTTCAGACATTATAAGTTAATCTGCATTATCTACAGATATATGCAGAGTCCATCAGTATCTATAGTTCACCAGTGCTGGTTTGCTTATAGTCATAAAACTGCATATGGGGAAAACCTCCTTGCTGGTGGACATGTACCATATGCATGGATATTGGGATCTACCAGACTGGAGTGCAGGTCCACCACCGTTGTGATGATCTACACCAGAGGGATGCAGAAGATCTTCATGGGAGGCTTGCAGAAGTCCAACACCAGGCACATGATGCTTACAGTAAGTTACATACTCCATACCTTAACATCCACAGTACCATATATGTATGTAGTAACCATATGTCTTTAGGTGATGCACTGTCTTTCAAGTGGATTTCATGAATGCCTGTAATACTAATATTAATTTACATGGAAGAATAATATGTTTTACTCTTTAGAGTTTATATTCACATGTTGATGCATTCTGCAGTTATCCGCATAAACACTGGACCACTGTAAACATTATGCAGGACTGTCTATTACATTTGTAATACAGATGTCATACTACTGTTATTCTATAATATGGACTTTTAAAACATTAAACAAATGTGATGTCCAATAGCTCAACTGTTTAAGCACTAGGGTAACATAAATGCTGTTTGTCTGTGTGAGGGTTCAAATCTTATTATCGCCTATTTTGGATAAAATCTTGGTAGTAATTTATTTACTATTGCTCATCACATATGGAAGATTTATAGTTGCTTGGTAACTTGTACATTAGAGATTTTACATATTTAGTATAGCCATGGTGCACCTATAGTGTTTAGGCCATGAATGACTACTTATTTCTCTGTTATCCACAAAGCTTCTAGAAACATCCTACAGTATATTTTTGTTGACTCATTAACCCCGAGTACCTTCTCATGGCGCCTGTGTGCTTAAACCCGAGCGCGCCATAAGAAGATACAAATTACAAGCTGTTACCCCGAGTGCCTTCCACAAGCGAGAGAAAGTGTACTGCAAATTTGTAGTTCACCTTAATGTAAAACACGCTGAAATCGTAACTGAATGTGTAATTTAGCTTATGTAGTTGAAATTCAGCATGTTTTTACATTAAGGTCACATTAAAAGTCTTGCTGAAAATCCATCTTAAAAGTTCTTGATAAAGCAAGTGGTGGCAACCAATCGGATTGTTGCAATCCAAGCCACCACTTGTGTAACACCTCCACCCCCAACGTAAATTTCTTTTGTTTCCCTCCTAATAAAAAGAGGGTCCAGCAGCAGCTATTTCCTTTCTTTCTGCAAAGAATTGGAGATTTTACCTGCTACTGGATCCTCTATTTTTATTTCCGCAGTCAAGGATTTCATAGACCGCCATACCGATCAAAGAGTTCCCGTTCAGCTCAGAGCAACAACTACCTTATTTTCTTCCCGGTAAGTATTACTGTTTATGTTTTGATTCACCACCTTTCCATCAAGTAAATTAAGGATGTGCTGTACAGCTCAGAGTGGCCTACGATCACAAATCTAAAGGTTAGGTAGAATGTAGCCAGTATTGCCCAATAGAGCTGTGCCTTGGGCCAGTAAATTAATTTATTTATTTTATTTATTTTATTTATTTTACATTTGTGTAATACTAGGAATCCCTCAGTAAGTTGAGGCTCGTTTTGTCCCGCCTGTCTTCAGGTCTTACATTTCGGTTCTTTTTCATTCTGATCCCCCTTGTCCGGGCTTAGGCTGTGCTGCAGAGTGGAATTACGTGCAGAGCTTCAATATGCCAATGGGAAAGAAGTTCAAACTTATCAAGTACACCCCAGTGTCAGCAGCAACGACCTTCCTAGTGGCTCCACAACACTTTGCTAGGTACTACATTGATAGAATGCCCCTCATCCTGTCACTGTCTTATGTAGATGCCTTGTATAACTAAAATACCGCTGCTTCATCGTACTCTGATACTATGTAAACCAACAAAATAAAGGCAAGTAAGACAGTCCGAAAGCACTGAAAAACAGTCTTACTTGCCTTTATTTTGTTGGTTTACAAGTTTGTCTTGGTTTCCATGAATTGTACTCTGATACTATAACTGGTGAGCTGTTGGGGAAGCTGATGCCCTCTGTAAAACACACTTTCAATCATACAATATCGTACAGTATGGTGGATTTAATGGAATGTAGCTTTAAAGTGGTTGTGTGACACAAAGACATTTTTTCATAGCTTTGGCTCCCCTTCTGAAAGTTGGTTGGTATGTCGGGAATTTTGTCATTTGTACTGTTTCAGGTGACAAGGAACACAAGGATTATTGAACCAGTTTGGTTGATGTGATCTATTAGAAGAGGGATCGAAATATTCAACATAGCATAACTATGTACTATAGCAGTATGCTATGACAATGTTGGTTCACTTATTGATTTGAGTTCCATGGAGTGTGTACTAGTACAACTCTACAAAATATGTAAATCTATGTATTTATAATGTATTGCATATTTGCAGTGAGTTTATATTATTTTGTGATGGGGGTAGTTACATTTATTAGTAGTTGGAGATCTATTCATTCTGCAGAGGGTCTGAGAAGCTTATTATAGCAGTTAAGGGTCATTGTAATTACTATGATGTTATCTTGATTTTTGGGTAAACAGATCTTTTTTAGTTACGCTGTATTAACATCACCATGGCAACAGACCGCTTTTTACTAGTCGTGAGCATATTCTCATGAGACTTTGGTCTTTGAAGGGAATACAAGGGCTATGAAGACATGGCATTTTTATGACATTTTATTTGAGGTAAATCGAGTCTAAATATGTTTGTTTTGTTATATTTTAATAGTCTGCTTGGTGTGATCTTCTATGTAGAGGAACTGAGATATTTAACACAGTAGTAAAGGGTCAGTGTGTGTCATAATGATGCTGGCTTACTCAGTGAACTGAGTTTTCTGAAGTTTGTACTTCCCTGCCGTTATAGAGAGCTTGTAATTTTTTTATTGCATAGATACAATGAGTTTATACCATTTTGAGATGCGAGCATCTCTCTCTCTCTCTATAAATATATATATATATATATATATATATATATATATATATATATATATATATATATATATATATATATATATATATATATATATACATTTTTTAGAAGCTGGAGATTTATCAATTTTGTAGAGAGTCTGGGAAGTTTATTATAGTTTATTATAGTATAGTATTATATAGTAGTATAGTATAGGTTAGGTGTTACAGAAAAGTAATGGGCCACCCATGGATGTTATGTGGCTGGATATCACAGGCATTAATTCCTTCCCAATTAAAACATATGTTTTCTCTTTACACATATCTTGCCCATCTTCCTTGTATTAAATAAGTTAGACAAAACCCCTACCACAATATTTTTACTATTATTTATTATTTCCTTTTACTGATGCATTTAATGTGCTGTAATTAAATTTAAACATCATTGCTGTTGATTGTCCTTCATAATTATAACTGATGTTTAAATTATTCTAGAAATTGTTGCATTTTATGAATATTTAATCTCTTCATATCAAAGATGATTACCATTTTTGTAAGAAGTGCACAGATTGGTTACATGGTTCTTAACATCAAAGTTCATTATTTGAATGAGGAGGATAGCTGAGTATAACACATGCTTAAAGACAGGGTAATGCTTAAAAATGTGGTTAAGTAGTATTCAGGGCACCTGGATTATCAGTCTTATCCAGGTAAGACAGAGTGGAAGGTGTGTCTTCATTAAATATCTAGTGGCATTTTGCTAGCAAGGATATTGGTGACCTCTTGGAGGAAGTTACTTAGGACACACTTAAGAGCCTTTTCTTTCTTTTCTACAGATGAATAAAGAACCAAAAGCTTGGCTGCAGACATTTTTCCAGTTTGCTGAATCTGAGTCATTTGACAACAACTTTTAGTTGACAGGTGGCATTCATTGATCAGTTATTCCACTGAAATATGTCCAATGCTTAGGCGGCCAACATCCCAGGCTGCGTTTTATATGAACTTCAAAATGAACTGGCTCCCCACTTAAGCACTGTGTTCAACAATAGCCTCGCATCAGGCTTTATGCCCACTGAATGGCGCACAGCAGCAGTTATCCCATTCCACAAAGGGGGAGCCACCACTGGTCCCAGGAACTATCGACCTATTAGCCTGACGAGCCTGGTCTGCAAGGCCATAGAACGTATCATCATGGAACTCATAAACAAAGACATTGGTAACCTCCAAACTCTGGATCATACCCAGTTCGGGTTTGTGAAAGGTAGATCATGCCTCCTGAACCTGATTGACTTCTTTGAGGCAGTCACCAAAGCCGTAGATGAGGGTAAGGTGGTTCACACAGCCTATCTTGACCTTGCCAAGGCTTTCACCACCATCCCCCATTCTGGAATTATAGCTAAACTCACTAAACTAGGTATAAATCCCTAGGTCACAAGATGGGTTGCCAACTGGCTCACTAACAGAACCCACACTGTAAAAGTTGCAGACTCCAAATCTGACCTCAAAGCAGTGAAAAGTGGAGTACCACAGGGTTCCGTCCTAGGACCTCTCCTGTTTGGTATCTACTTCTCTGAAATACAGACTAACACAGAAGGCCTCTGGCTAACGGAGTTCGCAGATGACTGCAAACTAGGAGCCATAGTCAAGTCCCCAAATGATGTGGACATCCTACAGAAGGGCCTCACTGAGACAGATGCCTGGTGTCAGAGCCATGGCCTCAAGCTCAATGCCAAAAAGTGCAGTGTCATCCTCTTTGGTAAAAACTCTGTACCCATGAACTACCACATAGGCAGCAATCTACTTAACACTGAATGCATGATAAGAGACCTTGGGACCCAGGTGGACATTAGTCTCTCCTTTGATAGTCACATCACCACAGTAGTCAGGAAGTCCTTCTACATGGCACACCTCATCATAAAAGGGTTCTCATCCAGGAAAAAAGAGGTCATTGTTCCCCTCTACTCGACACTCATTAGACCCATTAGAGAGTACAACGCCCCTTTTGGAATGTACCTCACAAGACATCTGCAGCAGCTGGAAAGGCCACAGAAGTACCTCACAAAGAGGATTACTGGCCTCAAACAAATGCCCTACACTGACCGCCTCAAAAAACTCCAGCTTTACTCCGTAGCATATCACCTACTCCAAGGTGATCTCTGCCTAACATATAAAGCTATGTCAAACCCAGAGCTGTTGGACATGCTACACCTAAAGAGATCCTAATCCCTTCAAGCTACACGCTCTAGGGACCTAAACCTTATCACCACAATAAACAGGATATGCTAGAGGGATAGATTCCTGACCCAGAGACTTCCCATACTCTGGAAAGGCTACCCATCTATGTCAAGCAAAGTTCTTTATTAGCACTCCTCAAGAAAAATCTTGATGAGTGGATGGGAAATAGGAAATACACCCCGGGGATCACTTCTGTGCCTCTGCTCGACAGCGGCACAGGAAAATAGCTTTCTTAGGTGGCGTAAGCCAGGGAACCTTGTTGGCTAGGCTTACGTAGGCCCTTGGGCCAATAGCTTAGTACCTAACTAAGAACCTATGAACAGAGGACAAGAAGCCAAAAGAGGGACCCCCCTCCACATATAATTCTGTATGACCACAAGAACTTTGATGGGGATGAGATCCAGCTATTCTAAGGTTAGAGATGAAAGGTGACATCTGTCCAAACAAGGCAGGGTACTGAGAGTAAAGGTATGAAAAATATTACTGAGATGATTGTACCCGGACTAGTTACCTTAGAACAAGTAGAAATTTCCTGGTAAGATGTCACAGAGTATTAGAGAAGCAACAAGACAGCTGAATGTGAAATGAGGTGTAGAAAGAGTTTTATGTAGATGTAGGTTGTATGTTGTATGAGAATGATATAGCTACAGGATGGACATATTGCTTGTTTGGCATCCATACTATTTTAAGAGTCAACCTCATGGTGTTCACTTTACTTATTTGGCCAGAGCAGTTTTATACCATACAAGTCATTAATAACAGTAGACATAGACCACTGGTGTAGTGAAAGGATATTTAATGTCAAGAACTATGCGCCCCCTTTGACAAGTGGTGTCTCACAGGAATTAGTGTTCAACCCAGTATTGTTTAATATTTTCCTTTATTGTCTCTAAAGGAATGTTTATGCCTAGATTTTACATTTGCAAATGACTCAAAACCTGGAATTTTATTTTGTCTTGCACCACGGGGGTATTTCTTTTGTATGTTATATGTCTTATATGTTCAGGGAGGAGTTTGGATACATGTTTTCTGGTGACCCAGGGTAGACCAACCCAATGAAGCACCATGTTGACACAGGCCTCATTAGCCCACCATATAAGCCCCTTATAGCATGCCTGATTGAGTTAAGTAGTCACTGAGAGAAGACCTACAGGAAATGTTTGATCTGGGGGAAATCTTAGCCAGTAACATACTTCTCTTTTCATAGGTGTTATGACAAAATGTAAGCTAATGCATGTATTGTTTTGTTATTAATAAAATGTAACAGCATATATTGCTTACACCTAATCTGAAATAGTCCAATCGATCAGAACCAAAATGATCACAAGAGCTTTCTGAGTTCCTGGGGGATACTGTTATGTATTTCTTGGCAAGTTAGTGTTACTACATGACTGGGATGCCAGTTATTTGTCTGTGTTAGCCCTTTATGGAGAGAATTTGTGGCAGTGGTTCATTTCAGGTTGTGCACATAGCTGAAGAATGTCTTGTTTGTCCTTGGCCTGGTAGGACAAATGTACCTCATATTTGGCTTTGGTAGATGTTATTTGTCTTCAGATCTGTTTATTTTGAGACAGCTTTTATCTTGCTGGGTGCTGCACCTCCTACTTTTTGCCACAATTGTCTTCCTTCTGTGAAACAGCCTATTGATGTGATTCCACCAAGGGTGGCTGTTTTTTTTTTTTTTTTTACTTAGTTCTGTACTTGATGCTGTTGGGTTGCATGGTGAGTGTTTCCAATAATACATGGGTATCCTGGGTCATAGCAGGGGGACATATATCTTGCAAGTAAGTGCTATGGGGTTTGGCTGATAGTACTTTGATGATTCATTTAAAGTCATACACAACCACCTTTATTCCCTGTCTGTATAGTAGCTGGTCAAACCACATGTGTTGGTCTTTTTTTCTTGGCTTTGTCAAGCATTTGTGGAATTTAGCTGGGAGAAAGGGCTCGATATCTAAATGTTATACTATTTTACTGAAGTACTCAGGTATTCTCCTTACTGATGATAATGAGTCTATGTTACCTAACAGCTGCACAAGGTAATGACATGCATGCCTATGCGATGTGCAGCAATTATCACCTGTGTCTGAGCATGTGTAACATTGCACGTCATTATCACAGTGCAGTTACAATATAGCACTGAGTCATTATCACTGTTCAGCCAAACTGTCAGAAGCTGTCACTGTTATTCACATAAGTAGAAGTCATTAGCACATTGCTGAATGCACAAGTCAGATGTGGCTTTTTCTCAACTTGGAATCATTGCAATCCACCACCCCCCCACACACACACACACACACACACACACATTCATTCTGTCATTTGTACAGTGTCAAGAAATGTAACAAATCTACGAGGCAAAATTTGGACATGTAAAAATCTGGACACTTGAGAGTTAGGACAGGGATACGTTTTCAATTTGTTATTTTTTGAGAACGTTGCCAGAATAACAGGATTTGTGGTAGACTGTATGAAGGATATGGATATATATGTCATTTAGTGCCTGGCATCCTCTGATTTGCTGGAAAATCACAATTTTTTCTGATAAACAGACCAAAAGTATGAAGCTTAATCTGGACAGTTGAGATTTCTGACCTTCTCACACATAGCAACACACTCACCCTCTAATTCAGACATCACCAAGCAGCTAGTTCACATTCATTGCACACACCTCCCCTCTCACAATTCTATTTCTTTACGTACCTTCTCTGATATCTATATTACACCTTTTCACATGCTGTCTTGCTGTAGCTTTCCACTCAGTCTCCCTCTCTTCAGGTGTAGTAAATGTATGTAGGTCAGGGCAAGAAGGTGTACAGTAGCTCCCCCCTTTCAGTCCTTATGGCCATTGCTGAAAGGACACTTGTAAATGGAAAAGGCAGAGTGCTGGCATTGCATGCAATCAGGAGTCATTCCTGCTACCAGCAGTCTGAGTAGGTGGCCAGTATGGGACACTTCAGATGCCCACGAGCTGAAGCCCCATGCCTGTCCTTGGGATATTAGTGCTTCTTCCATTTACATGTGCCCTTTCTGTGCCCCCTTGTCAGTCATTTTGTGTAATGTGGTATTTTCACAGGTGGTAGAAATGTACCTCTGCAGCGTCATCACCACTTATGTACCTTATGAAAAGAATAATGCCCCTGTGGATAGGAATCAAGATTTGGATGGTCTAACCAGGTAATAGGTTCATAGGTTCATAGGTTGGTACTAGGCTCTCGGCTCTAGGGCCTATGCAAGCCTAGCCATAACAATTCCCTGGATATTTCTTCCCACAATATTTACTTCTCTGGACCCCTGTCTAGCAAGGTGACTGACATGATCCCCGGGGTGAATTTCCTATCTCCCATACAATCATCAGGGTTCCTTTTGAAAAGGGTAAATGAGGCGTTCTGCTTGACATGTATGGACAGTCTATTCCAGAGTATAGGGAGTCTCTGGGTCAGGAACCTATCCATCCAACATGTTTTGTTCATTGTGATGACAAGGTTTAGATCCCTGGAGTGTGTGGCTCTGAGGGATTGGGATTTCTTTAAGTGGAGCATGTCCAACAGCTCAGGGTTTGACATGGCCTTGTATGTTAAGCAGAGAGCGCCTCTGAGTAGACGATATGCCACAGAGTATAGCTGAAGTTTTTTTAGACGGTCAGCATATGGCATCTGCTTTAGGCCTGTGATTCTTTTAGCGAGGTATTTCTGTGGCCTTTCCAGCTGTTGCAGATGTCTTGTGAGGTACATACCAAATTGTACATTATACTCTATAATGGGTCTAATGAGGGATGAGTACAGTGACCTACTTTTTTCTGGATGAAAAGCCCTTAGTGATGAGGTGTGCCACATAGAAGGGTTTCCTGACTGTTGTGGTGATGTGGTTATCGAAAGTGAGACCACTGTCCACCTGTGTCCCTAAGTCTCTCATCACACTTTCAGTGTTTAGTGTCCTGCCACCTATGTGGTAATTCATAGGTACATGTTTTTTTCCAAAGGGGATAACTATATATTTCTTGGCATTAAGCTAGAGCCCATGTCTCTGGTACCAGGCATCTGTTTCTGTAAGGCCCTTTTGTAGAATATCCACATCATTTGGGGATTCAATAATGGCTCCCAGTTTGCAGTCATCTGCAAACTTTGTTAGCCAGAGTCCCTTAGTGTTGGCCTGTACTTCAGAGAAGTAGATGCCAAACAAGAGTGGTCCCAGGACTGAACCCTGAGGTACTCCACTTGTCACTTGTCTGGAGCTGGATTTGGAGTTGGCTACTTTTACAGTCTGGGTTGTGTCAGTAAGCCAGTTGGCAACCCATCGAGTGATGTAGGGATTTATGCCCAGCTTAGTAGGTTATCTATGATTCCAGACTGGGGGGTGGTGTTGAAGGCCTTGGCGAGGTCCAGATAGGCTGTGTGGACCATCTTACCCTCGTCCACAGCTCTGGAGACTGATTCGAAGAAGTCAATCAGATTCAGGAGACAAGATCGGCCCTTCACGAACCCAAACTGGGTGGGGTCCAGTGTTTGAAGGTTGCCAATGTCTTTGTTTATAAGTTCCATGATAATGCGTTCCATGCCCTTGCAGATCAGGCTTGTCAGACTGATGGGACGGTAGTTCCCGAGATCCAAGGTGGATCCTCCCTTGTGGAGAGGGATAACTGTAGCTGTGCGCCACTCAGTGGGCATGAAGCTGGAGGTGAGGCTATGATTAAACATGACACTTAGGTGAGGTGCCAGTTCATTTTGTAGTTCATGTAGTACACAACCTGGGATGTCATCTGGTCCCATGAAAGCTGTATTCTTAGCTTTGGAGAGTGCGGTTTCTACCTGTGTGGCCATGATTATCGGAATTTGCAATCTTTTGGTATTGAGATGGGCCCTTTAGGGGGTGAGAGGGGGTGAAGTTGGCACTAAATTGATCTGCCAGGATGTTGGCAATATCCTTGGGATCAGTATATTTAATGCCATTCTGTTGAAGCTCAGAGCAGATCTGAGCATTGCCATTTAGATTCTTGACATAACTATAGAATGCCTTGTGGTTGTCTTTGGAATCTTTGGCAATTTTATTTTCGTAACTAGCTTTTGAGGATTTTATGAGGGATGTCAGATGTTCTTCGTCTTCCCTTGCTGCAGTCCTGACTATTGGGTATAGTCCGCGTCCCAGTCGGCCCGAATACCAGAGTATAAGGCTGACGTCGGTCATGGCGCCTTAGACTGACGTCAGTACGTCAGGGTACTAATGCGCATGACCGACGTCATTTCCTCAGTCTTTTTTGCCGCATGGTCCGATGCAGAAGCAATTTTGCGAGTGCAAGTTGGCGTTCTGAGATTTTCCGAAACCGGAGTTTCAGACCGAGTACAGAGTTGGCTAAGTAACCCGCTAGAACATTTTGGTTTTTCTTGCCTCAATATATTACCGGATGTCAGAAAAAGTGAATAACTGTATTTCTTGTGGGAAGCAGATACCGCATAGGGATTATCATACATTGTGTATACCTTGTTTAGGGCCTGAGCACGACGTTGTTGGTTGCCGCTCTTGTGCTAGATTTAATAAGCGCACTATTAAGAGGAGGCTTGATTGTGCTAGGTTAGTGTTTGGGAAGCGTTGCAATTATACTATGCCGACGGATGCTCCGACGCCTGCTTCATCTAAGAAGCGCAAGGACAAAACAGTGAAGTCTAGGGAGAGGAACCGCAGTCCCGGACGCCGGTCCTTTAGAAGGCTCAGGGGAGCCAGAGGTTTTGCCAGGAGTCTCTATGGAGTCTCAGGCAGATACTTTACTGTTACAGGATGTGCCCTCTCAGGAAGTAGGCCAGGCTGAGGGGCTTCTCAGGTAACTGTTCTTCCCTCTCTTCCCAAGGTAGTTAGGGCCTCTCCTTCTGTTTCCAGAGCTTCTTTTAGAGGAAGGCCAAGTTCAGCTTCTGTAGGGGCTTCTCCTAGCATTTCGGGCTCTGTGCCTAAGAAACATATGCTTAAAATGGCTGAAGATTTGATTACTCTGATTAGAGGTTCTATGCCCCACCTGATAAGAGGCCTAGGGTGGAACAGGAGTTTGATAGTTTTGAACAGTGTTCACAGGCTTCAGAGTCTTCTGTGGAAGACTTGCAAGAGTTTCCTGCTTATTCTGATTCTGATGTGGATGATTCCACTCCTTCAGCTTCTCCTCCTGAGGATTTTTCATTTTCAGAGACTCTTCACTCCATGAGGGAGCATTTTAAATGGGAAGGCCAAGATTACTCTGACTCCAGAAAAAGGCTTAGGGAATTCTTGTTTTTGCCTCAGCATAGGCCCTTAGCTATTCCTCCGGTGTTGAATGTGGTGGAGGATGCTTTTGGTAGGGGCTTCTCTGAACCCTGATTCCTTGCCTCCTGCTCCTGTTAAGCCTGATAGGTATTATAGGGTGCCCGAAGCTCATAAGTATTTGTTTAAGAGTCCCAGGGCGGACCCAGAAACTGTTTCTCAGGGGCCTAAAGGTGTTAAAGCTTCTGTTGTTAAAAATCCTGTACCCTCTGATAAAGAGGCAAGGGCTTTGGATAGGTGGGGTAAGAAAGTATATACTTCTTCCACTCTAGCCATGAGGGCGTTGAATTGTCAATTTCATATGCTGAAATATCAGAATTATCTCCTTTCACAATTGAAATCTAAGGTGGATGCTTTGGCGGAAGGTATTGAGTGTAAAGAATTGCTGGATTTGGTTCATGTGTCTGAACAAGTGGGTAAGCATTCTTTGCAGTGTGGTTTTGATGCTGTTCAGGCCTCCTCGAGGGTGGCTGCTACTAGTTCTGTTCTTCGCAGACATGCATGGTTGAAGGATCAGAATTTAGCTGAGCATGTTAAGACCAGGATTTTGGATGCTCCTTTACAGTCTGATGTGTTGTTTGGACCGCCTGTGGAAGCAGTTTTAAAGAAAATGGAGGACAAAGCTAAGTCTATGCAGACTGTTAAAGATTTTTTGCAGGTGCAACCTCCGAAGTTTAGTAGAAATTGGCCTGCTAAGGGGTGGACATATCCTGCTTATGGTTCCCAGTCTAGGGGTAGATCTAGACGTGGTAGGGGCAGGGCTCAAGGTTCGTTTAGGCCTAGATCAGACAGTTCACCTGCTCAGACTTCTGGTGAGGGCAGGGTCAGTCCTTTCGTAAGCAGAACCAATGACCTGCCTTTTCAGCTGCCAGTGGACTCGCCTGGCAGCTCCTTTGGGAGGAAGATTGTCTCTTTTCAAAGAAAATTGGGATTTAATCACTCAAGACAGATGGGTGCTGGATATCATTCATCACGGGTACAGATTTTATTTCCACACAATGCCCCTTTCAAAGGCATGCCAGATGTTCCTCCTCCACAAAGAAAAGAGGCTCTCAAGCAAGTTTCTCAGTTACTCCAGATAGGGGCTATTCAGCCAGTCCCTGTGTCAGAAAGGGGCTTCGGATTTTATTCTCGCCTGTTCCTAGTACCAAAGAAGGGGAACACGTGGAGACCAATTTTGGATTTATCTATCCTCAACACTTATCTGGACATTCCCAAGTTCAAGATGTTGACGTTACAGCAACTGTTACCTCTGCTGGGCAAGGATCACTGGATGGTAACTTTGGATCTCAAGGAAGCTTACCTTCATGTGCCCATAAGGCTAAGTTGCAGAAAGTATCTGCGGTTTCCAACTGGAGATTTTCATTATCAGTTCTCTGCATTGCCCTTTGGCTTATCTACTGCGCCCAGAGTATTCACAAAGGTTCTGGCTCCAGTGATAGCTTACTTCAGGCTTCAAGGCATTCAAATTTATCCTTACTTGGACGACTGCCTGATTCTGGCTCAAGAAAAGAACACCTTCTACATCATCATGAATATGTCATAGCAGTGCTAAGATGCCTAGGGTATTCTGTGAACGAAATAAAGTCCAGTCTAGTACCCTCTCAAGACATGTGCTTTCTGGGTGTGAGACTGAATACAGCAGCCCAGATGGCCTTTTAACCCCGGACAAACAAAAGAGTCTGTCACTTTACTTCCATCAACTATCTCATCAGTCCGTGCTGACTGCAAGGACAGTCCTTCAAGCATTAGGGTTCATGGCATCTTGTATTCTGGTGCTTCCCAATGCCAAACTGCATATGAGGAAGCTGCAATGGTATCTCAAAATGTATGGACACAGCACTGCCAAGATTTGGACACTGTCATTCAAATAATACCTTGCCTTCAAAAGGAATTCTTGTGGTGGGCTCAGGAATGTCACCTAAACAAGGGACTCTCTGTGACCCGGCCAGAGGCGAGTCAGATTTTAACGACAGATGCCTCGGACACTGCTTGGGGAGCTCATCTAAATGGAAAGTGGATACAAGACAAGTGGCCTGCCAGACTACAGCATCTACATATCAACATGAAGGAGATGTTAGCAGTCCAGTTTGCATTGATGGCGTTCAAGGAGTTACTTCTTCCAGGGCAGGTGTTGATTCTGACAGACAACACAACTGTCATGTGGTACATCAACAAGCAAGGGGAACACATTCTTATCCTCTATGCAGGCAAGCAATGATTTTATGGGAGACTGCGTTAAGCCTGCAACTGACTCTTCAGGCAAGGTTTCTGCCAGGAGCACAGAACTCCCTAGCAGATGTATTAAGCAGACAAATCATGGATCCCCACGAGTGGAAACTGGATCTTCATGTATTTCAGAAATTGACAGTGTCATGGGGAACTCCAGACATAGATCTGTTCGCTTCTCCACTAAACCACCAGCTGCCAAGGTATTGCACAAAGGGGTTTCATCACACAGCTTGGAAAGTGGATGCTCTGTCTTTCAGTTGGAAAAACCTTCATGTCTATGCTTTTCCACCTCTACCTCTTCTTCCAAAGGTATTACTAAAGGTCAGACAGGACAGGCCAAGGATGATTTTGATAGCTCCAGATTGGCCTCGGCAACACTGGTACCCACTTCTAAGGAGTCTTGTAAAGAAGCCTCCATGGCCTTTACCTCTGATTCCTCATCTGTTATCTCAGAAGGACGGTCATCTGCTCAATGTCAAGCTTCAATCTCTCCATCTCACAGCTTGGCATATTCTGTGTTGAAACATGGAAGGTCTCAGCTTCCTCAACAAGTTTTAAATGTGATTATGGAAGCTAGAAGGCCTAGTACTAGGAGAGTGTACGCAGAAAAATGGAAGAGATTTTATTTTGGTGTACAGCAAAGAATTTGGAGATTTCAGAGCCTAATTTGAGTGTGGCTCTTCAATATCTTACTGAGTTATTGGACAAAGGTTTGTCTTTCTCTTCCATAAAGATTCATGCTGCAGCAATTTCAGCTCACTATGATTGTGACCCACCTTTGTTTTCGCATCCTTTGTTCAAGCAGTTTCTTAGAGGGCAAAGAATATAAGACCCCACGTAGAGCTCCTACTCCTGCTTGGGATCTCAATTTTGTGTTGGAAAAACTTACTCTACAACCTTTTGAGCCGCAGCTACTGCTGAATTGAAATATTTGTCATGGAAGACGGCTTTTCTGTTGGCTATTACTTCTGCTAGAAGGGTGTCTGAGTTGCAGGCCCTTATGGCAGTAGAGCCCTTTTGATTTTCCATAAGGACAGGGTATCATTACGTACTAATCCTTCCTTTATGCCTAAGGTGGTTTCTAGTGTGGCTTTAAACCAAACTATTCATTTGCCTACGTTTTTGCAGATCCTCAAAATAAAGGGGAAAAGATTTTGCACACTTTAGATGTACACAGGCAATTGCGTTATTATTTGAGCAGGACTAAAGATTTTAGGCAGTCTCAGCAGTTACTTGTTTCTTTTGCTTTAAGTTCACAGGGCAAACCTGTGTCAAAACAAACTATTTCTAGGTGGATTGGCTTTTGCATTGCATTTTGTTATTCCCATCATGGCAAAGAGGTTCCAGCTGGGATTAGGCCTCATTCCACTAGGGCTACTGCCACTTCAACAGCATTTCTAAGGGGTGGCAACTAAGGATATTCTGGAAGCAGCTACTTGGAGTTCAGTGCATACTTTCTCTAGGCATTATCACCTGCCTATATACTCTAAGTCTAGAGCTGGTTTTGCCACAGCTGTTTTACAAGGCATGTTGTCAGCTCCTGCTACTTTATAATTTGCCAGCCTCCCTTACCTCTGCTTTGGGATTCTACCCAATAGTCAGGACTGCAGCAAGGGAAGACGAAGAACATAGTACAGTTTTGTACCTACCATAAATGTAGATGTTCGAGGATTCCCTTGCTGCAGTCCAATTTACCCTCCCTCCTTCCCTCTGTGTTTCAGGGTGGTGGTGTAGGTGCCTTTACATGCTTATATTTTTGTATATATATTACTGTATATATTGTACATGTTTATTGGTGCAGGTTGTTTTTGGGACTTGTCTTTTTGGGTCTTCTGACATCTGGGGCAAGAAAAGACTGAGGAAATGACGTCGGTCATGCGCATTAGTACCCTGACGCATTGACGCCAGTCGAGGGCGCCATGACCGACGCCAGCCTTATACTCTGGTATTCGGGCCGACTGGGACGCGGACTATACCCAATAGTCAGGACTGCAGCAAGGGAATCCTCGAACATCTACATTTATGGTAGGTACAAAACTGTACTCTTCTTACTAAGGCTGGTGAGGGAGTTTTTTGCATGCTGGGATTTTCCTCTTTTCTGCAACAGTTTCTTCCTTCTGTTGTATAGTTTGTTTATAGCAGGGGACCACCAGATTGGCTTCCTTTTTTTGGAGAAGACCATCTTGGTTCTATTTGGGATGGCATGATTCATGCACAACTGGATGTGCTCGTACAGTGCCTTAGTGTAGGATTCTGCAGTCAAACTTCCAGATCCTGTCTGCGTGGGTGTTGTGAAGTTAGTCACTTTTGACTTCAGTAGCATGAAGTTGGCTTTGGAGAAGTTTTTTAAGGAGGTTTCCTTACTGAGGGGTGGGGGAGGGATGTGGATGTCAAAGGTGATTTGCTTATGGTCAGACCTGACCAATGAGGGGGTGACCACTGGTGTGGAGCATCTGTCTCCCATGTTGGTAATGACCAGGTCTAGGATATTGGAGCCCCTGGTGGGGCAATGGATTAGTTGATCCAGTTCATTGGAATTTATAAATTCCAAGAACCATTGGGAAAAGGAGTTGGTACCCGAGTAGTTTTCCCAATTAGTGGCTAGGTAGTTGAAATCACCCAGAATTAGGGTGTTTGGTTGTATCTTAATATTTTCCAGTATGTTTAGAAAGGTGTAGTGAGAATCTTGGGGCATGGTGGGGGATCTGTAGCAAGCTACAATTTGGATTGCAGTCTTACCTAGTGTTAGTTGCACCTGGAGAATTTCAGATGCATTGTGTTGGGCAACTAGCCTGGAGGTGTGAATATCCTTGGTGAATACGGACACTCCTCCACCTTTATTGTTTTGGTCTTGGTTTTGTGGCCGAAAAGTGTGGTAAGACTTGTAGCCTGGTATTGCAGGGGTGCTCTCTGGAGCCTTGAACCAGGTCTCAGTTACTGCACAGATATCGATGTTCTCCATTTTTAGGAGTGCCTCAAGAGAGTGAATGTTGAGGTTTAGACTTCTAGCATTGAGTAGCATTACCTTCAAATTTTGCATGCTTGTATCTGTTACGATGGTGGTTTTATCCTTTGAACCTTGCCTAAAAAAGGCACTATAGGGGTGGCAAGAGCTTAAGCCAGTAACCTGAATCCCAGGGGTGACAAAGTGCAGACCATCTCTGGCAAAGCATTGTGGTTTGTCGATCATGTCTTCCCAGGCAGACAAATATTGGATCCCCTTTGAATGACACCAGAAGCTTAGCCAATTGTTGAAGTCAATCATTTTGTCCTTAATACTGTGGTATCCTTCTGGGCAAAGGCAGGATGCTACTCAGGGCTAGGGTCATACCTGCTTGGGTCACATGATCCAAGAGCTCTTCCATGTCTCTTTTCATGTAGTCCAGGGAGGTACGTCTCAAGTCATTCACTCCAGCATGGACAATGACAGAGTCGTATTTGTACTTGTTGTGGAGTGACTTGAGTGCATGCATTATGTGGTGGACCCTGGCACCCGACAGACAGCTGACTGTAATTTTCTCCTTGTTCAGCCTGGTGAGTGGGACATCAGTGTGCCTGACTATAGAGTCACCTATGACTAAAGTGTTGGGTACATTGTCTTGCCTTAGGGGCTGTTGTTGGGTGGCACACTGGTGTTGTGAGCTATGTGTCACTTTGGTTGTGACTTGTGTTTGTTTGCGTTTCGGCTTCAGAGGTCCTTGTTGCTTGGACAGGTTAATGTTAAGGGCCTCCGCATATGTGGGTTTAGTGTTGCTATGTGTGGGTGTTGATGGTGTGGGTTTTGAAGGGCTATGAGTTGCTTGAGGTGTAATGCAGGTGTTAACCTTCTCCTCTTGACTATCTAGCACAATCTTGGCCGGAGAGAGCTTTGCTTCCAGTTTGGCTATGTAAGTGCATCTCTCGCAGGTTGTAGTGTTGGGTGGTAGGAGGAGAGGATAATGCATTATGATATACATATATATGCAGTCTTCCACTACATCTGTCAAACATCAGTACTAATTTGTTTGCATTTTCTTTCCTGTGCAGGTTTGTCCACCTTCTGACACTGATATGGCTTCATGAGCAGGACAACAACAAGTGAGAGTGTGGGTGTGTGGCCATTCCTACATTCACTGGGCTGCCAGCCATGCCTCCATAACTGAAAACCACTACATCTTGAGCTTCCCCGCATCCAGTGTGAAGGTATACTGGATTGCAAGAAAAGGTATGCATTGGAGCAGAGTACTGCAGTTGTTGGAAGAGAAATGTTCCATCTACCCTGAGTCTAACATCCTTGTGCTGCACATTGGAGCGAATGATGTCATCAGTCAACCTCTCTGTAGGCTATGGTTGCAAATCAGAGGAATTTTTGAACACTGCAGTTGTGCTGGCCACGTTGTCATTTTGTGTGGTCTGACATAATTCCTCGACAGATATGGGAAACAGCTAACAGTCAACAGGCAGAGCACAAGGCCAGACATTTACAGAATGGTTTCATGCATGGCTTGATGTACAGGGTCAGTGGATCTACAATCTGCCATGACAGAATCACCGCGGAAGATGTTCACCTGTTCAGAAGGGAGTGGTGGCCACATTGTCATTTTGTGTAGTCTGACATAATTCCTTAACAGATATGGGAAACAGCTAACAGTCAACAGGCAGAGCACAAGGCCAGATGTTTACAGAATGGTTTCATGCATGGCTTGATGCACAGGGTCAGTGGATATACCATCTGCCATGAAAGCATCACCGCGGAAGATGTTCACCTGTTCAGAAGGGATGGCGTTCACCTAACTGAGGAGGGCATCGCCTTGTTCTTTTTTTTCACTAAATATTTTTTTATTATTTCAAATAAGATGTCTTAAACATTACATGAAATAAAGATAAATAACATATTTACAATTCTAAAACATTACTAACTTCAAACCATTATATAACTATTTACATTGGTGTCTATGCAAATAACATTGAAATTCTATATTATATAAAGTTAGAAACATAAGATGATATATCTTCTTTGATCTTTTTGAGTATTTCCAATACTTTCATCCAAGAGCAATAGTAAGAAGTAGATCTTTTAGTTCTGTTCTTCACTGTTAATATTTCCATGTGAGCAACTGTTGTTGTTAAAGTCTCAAATTCCTTGAACGTAGGCGAAGCCTCATTTTTCCAGTGTATAGTTATGATTTTACGTGAAATTGCCAATAGTGAACATAGGATTTTAGTATCTTTTTTTGGTACACAGTTTGGAATAGGAGAGTTGAATAAAATTAAAGACTTTGTTAATTGAAAATTATCATTATAAACAGTCTGAAAAAAATAGTTAATGGATTTCCAGTACATATTGAAACATATACATTCATAAAAAACATGCTGCCAATCTGCTTTTATCTTGGTATGGCATCTCCAACATTGATCTTCAATAGAATACATTTTGGCTAACCTATGTGGTGTATAGAAACTTCTGTGTAGATATCTCCAAGTGAATAATTGCCAGTATTTTGATAATGTAGAACAATTTCGAAGATTTTAGAATATTACTTTTTTCTACCTCAATTGGAGGATGGTTGTTTATTAAAGTATAATAATCCCAGTATGATTTTTCATGGTAGTTTTTTGTTTTTTTTAACAATTTTATAGATATTAGACAAATAACCTGTACCCTGATAAGGCTGTTTTGTGATAAGAATAAGGTATTCAATGAGTTTTAGAGCTTCATGTCTAACTGAAGGTTGCATTTGTTCTATTTTATTTATAAGAAAATGCCTTAGATTTTGTAAAAACAACCAATTGTCTTTATTTATATTATAATTATGTTATCTGTTCCTTTGTTAGAATTTTCCCTTTCTCTATAAGTTGATGCCAAGAGAGTAATGTTTCTTCTTTAAGTATATTTATTTTAGATATTTGGAATGTATCTAGAATATTTGGTGTAAAAGCTATAGGGAAAATAAGAAAAATCCAAGAATTAATATTTGGTATTTTGTTTATATATGTTTTGAACACTGAAAGTGTAGAGCTTATATAGTTTGATGGCAATTTATTAATATTATTTCTTTTCCCTAAAAAATAATCTTTTAACATCCATATAAGGGGTGATAGTATTAGGTAGTATAATTGATTTCTATGTAAATCTGCTCATGGGCTTGTTTCCATATAGGTGTGTATGAATTATTTAACCATAGTGTTATGTTTTTAATAACAGATGAGGTAATATATAAATCAATACCCGGTAAATTAATTCCACCGTCTTCCCAAAGGCTATACGGGGTTTATTTGGAAACCATAGAAAATTTAAAATTAGTTTATTGTATCTTTGAATAATATATTTGGGAGGTGGCAATGAAAAATTTTGTATTAAGTATAATATTTTGGGAAATATGATTATTTTAATAAGATATAATCTGTCTGCTATTGAAAAGATATATTTATTCCAGTAACCAATTGTTTGTTCTATTTTGTCTAGTATTTTATTATAGTTAAATATTAGAGAATCTGTTAATTCATTGAGTAGATTTATTCCCAAATATATTAATTTACTTTCTGTTACTATATATTTGGAAAATCTTTTGTTTATATTATTTTTTTTCTTTACAATTACATGACATAATTTTAGTTTTGTTTTCATTGAATTTTAAGCCTGAAATATTTTGAAATGTATTCATGGAGTTAAATAGAGCATTCAAAGACTCATTTGCATCTGAGAGAGTTAATAGTATGTCATCAGCAAAGAGTTGGATTTTAAGGTTTAACATGTTATTAATACAAATGCCCTTTATGTTATTGTTTGATCTGATTTGATTTGCAAAGGGTTCTATGAGTAATGCAAATAACAATGGTGATAAAGGGCAGCCTTGTTTAGTTCCCTTTTTGATTGTTATAGGGTCTGATCTATGTGATCCTAGTTTAACATATGCAGTAGATTTTCCATATAGTATTTGGATAAGATTATTAAAATTAGAAGGAAAGTTATATTCTTTTAAAACTAGTGAAAGAAAGTTCCAGTTAACCGAATCAAAAGCTTTATTAATATCTAATGAGATTACATTTAAATCTAGGACTTTATGTTTGGTATAATCTATTAATGTTAGTATTATTTTAATATTATCTGAAGTATTTCTTCCTTTAATAAAACCTGTTTGATCTTTGTGAATTAAGAAAGGAACAAAGTGTTTGATCCTATCTGCGTATATAGCCATAAACATCTTATAGTCTATATTGAGTAATGATATTGGCCTACATGAGGAACACTGCTTCTCATCTTTATCTGGTTTGATAATTGGGGATATCAATGAATATTTCCAAGAGGGTGGTATATTCAAATCTTTATTGGCTATATCATACACTTTTAATAATAAGAATATGGCTTGATTGTGTATTAATTTATACATTTCTGGCAGCATATTGTCTGGGCCAGGTGCTTTATTTGCCTTGAGCTTTTTAATTTGTGATTTTAATTCTGTCATATTGATTGGTTTGCTTATAATGTCTATTTGTTCTTGTGTTAATTTAATATGAATATTATTTTCTAAGTATTTTTTTATATCCTTAGTAGGTGTATCTTGAGTATTTATGGAATTATCAATGTTAAATTGGAGTCTGAATGCTTCTAAAATATCATTTAACTCTTTTGTTAGTATTAGGAATAAATATTTCTTTTATTTGTTAGATTTAATTATTTTTTGTTCTATTAGTTAAGTATCTCAGGTGTGCTGAATTAGTAGAGTATGAGTTTATTTTTATCTTTTCTAAGTTAATCATAATCGTATGATGTAGCAATTCTGTATACTTCTTATTGATTTGTGTAGGTTCTTGAACTTGAGTAGCATTACCCTTTTGTATTTCCAGTTTCAATTTATCTGCTTTGTTTTGTAAGTCTAGCATATCTTTATTCCATAACTTCCTTTTATTTATGTACCAGGATAATATCTTCCCATATGTAACTGCTTTTAATGAATCCCAGACATATATTTCTGAAATATCTTCTGTGTAATTTATTTCTTGAAAGTTTTTGATTGTTTCTTCATAAAATTCTTTGAAATCTGTCAATTTTGTGATATAGGAAGGTATCCTAGTAATGAGATTTGAATAAAATGGTGTAAGCTCTATCTCAAAGACTATGGCATTATGATCAGATAAGGGACAATTTATAATTTTGACTTTATCAATTTTTGTTATTAGGTCATTGGCAACATATATTCTATCAATTCTAGAGTTAGTTTTATATCTATGAGAATAAAATGTGAAGATCAGTGAGTCTGGTTTTGCAAATTCATTTATATCTTTTAAATACAATGTATCTATAAATTTTGATAGTGCTTTAGAGATAGGTTGTTTTCTTCTTTTGGATTTAGAATATGTATATTTTTCATTCATTATACAGTTGAAGTCTCCTGCCAATATCAGGCTACCCTTAGTAAAATGAATTATCTCTTCAAAATGCTGTTTAACTGTTTTTAATCCTAGTCCTGGGATCCAAGTATAGATTTACTAATGTATAGATTCTCTTATTTTACTCTATTGAAGCTAGACAAAAGATACCTGATGTATCTTGATGAGTAGTAATTATTTTAGGTGTTATAGTTGAGTTGTGAAGTATAGCTACTCTTTTTTTTGTTTTGTATTGAGAGTTTATTAGTACTGTGTAATTATTAATATTTAAGTTGTTTATATCTCTATCTAATAAGTGTGTGTCTTGTAAAAAGACTATTTGTGGTTTATGTAAGTTTATGTACTTGAATAGGCTTCTCCTTTTATTACTATTATTTAGACCATTAACATTTATGGATAAACATTTCATTTCCTAGTTTTGAGTTTGTTTTATGCGTGAGTTTATGTAAATAGTGTTTATTCTTAGTTCCATCTTGGATTCAGAATTCAAAAAGTTTTTCTTGTATGGTTTTTGCATGTTTCTGAGTGACACCAAAGTGATAGAATAAAAAAAAAAAAATAAAGAACTTCCAAACTTGTAATTCTTAACCTTAAAAATAATTCCCTATCGCTATGAGGTAATATACCTCTTTGTTTGGTTAGTGAATCTAACCAAACAAACGTTCTACCCTCACAAATAATATTTGGATCAGTTTCTCTTATCCTCTTAGTTTTTAAATAAAGATAATTGAATAATATATTAAGATAATCTAATCATCTAAAATATATACATATATTCTTTACTCATCTTATTGTAATTCAATAATACTTATTTCTAATCAGGTTTCAAAAAGGTACAAATATTTAGCTTAAGGTAGTATCATTTCAAAATAATTTAGGGTATTAATAAACATCATGTTAAAATCTATAACTGTATATTTCATACATCTGTTGAAAACTATTTACTGACATTACTGTATAATACAATACCATTGTTGTGCAATTGTTTTAGACTACTCAAGTCCGAAACCAGTGTTTAAATTAGTATTTGCAAAGTCCTATTGGAATAAAAACATGAATAGTTCTGAATCCACATCATATGTCATATTTAACATAAACTGAAATGCAATACAATGTACAAGTATATTCATTGCCTTGTTCTTGACCGACCTTCACAATGGCGTGAGGAGAGCTATGCAGGATTGGTAACATGCAGCTTATGAGAAGAATGGAAAACACCCATGACCAAGTAGGACCAGTATAGTAAGTAAAACTATATTATGAAATGTGTTGTGTAAAATATATTTATCTGAGTTTGACAAATAACTGTGGTAAGGAGCTGGTAAGGATGCTGAGAAAGAACAACTGTTTCTGGAGAGTGCTACCACGTATAATCTAATATGTCAGTGACCATCCTGCAATACTTCTATTTTTAGTCTGTTTTTATCAGGCATGTGTAGAGTTTAGATGACAGGAAGGGCTTACTAATACAGAACTTGATCCCTTAGGTCCATTGCTGAATGGACACATGTAAAGACAAAAGGCATAGGTAAGGCAGACTGCTGACACTAAAGGAGGTCATGAGACTGCAGTGGTATCAGCTGTCTGAGTGGGTAGCCAGCACAGCTATCATACAGATGAGCTGGCATTGCCTGCCACTGAAGTCCCATGCCTGTCCTGAGTTCATTAGTGGAGTGGCGTCCTTACCTTGCCTTCTCTCTTTACATGTACCTATTCAGCAGTATGTTGGCTACACCAAGAATGTGTATATTTACAATCATATGTGTCTACATGGTAAAACTGCTTCTGAATGCTGTACACATTAAAATATTTCAGTTTTGTTAGGACTCAGGTTATGGAAATTATGATGTTTTCATATTTTGCTACATGACTTTGCAGGGGAGCATGTCAGTGTGCCAAGTAATACCTCATTTTGAAGACAGTATTGATAGTTCCAACATGGTAAAAGAATGGTGCCTGTATGTTGTACACATGTGCAGATATCAAAGTTTGTTTCAGACTTAGGTTATGAAAATTATGATTTATTTTATATTTTGGTACATAACTTTGCAAGAGAGCATCAGAATGTGCTAAGTAATACCTCATGTTGAAGGCAGTATTGATAGTTCCAACATGGTAAAAGAATGGTGCCTGTATGTTGTACACATGTGCAGATATCAAAGTTTGTTTCAGACTTAGGTTATGGAAATTATGATTTTTTTTTCATATTTTGCTAAATACCTTTGCAAGGGAGCATGTCAGTGTGGCAAGTAATACTTCATTTTGAAGACAGCATTGATAGTTCCAACATGGTAAAAGAATTGTGCCTGTATGTTGTACACATGTGCAGATATCAAAGTTTGTTTCTGACTTAGGTTATGGAAATTATGATTTTTTTCATATTTTGCTAAATAACTTTGCAAGGGAGCACATCAGTGTGCCAAGTAATACCTCATTTTAAAGACAGCATTGATGGTTCCAATATGATAAAATAATTGTGCCTGTATGTTGTAGACATGTGCAATTATCAAAGTTTGTTTCAGACTTAGGTTATGGAAATTATTTTTTTTTTCATATTTTGCTAAATAACTTTGCAAGGGAGCATGTCAGTGTGCCAAGTAATACCTCATTTTGAAGGCAGGGTTACTCCTTACAACATGGTAAAAGAACTGTGTCTGTGCTCTGTACACATGTACAGTTTGTTTAGTCTTGTACGATCATGAAAATTATACATTTACAATACTTATTATTATGCCAATATCTTTGCAAAGGAGCATGGTGATCACACAATTGATGCATCATTTTGAAGCTGACATTGAGACACACAAATTGTACACTAATATGTAGCCTCTGTCTGTTACAGGTGAAGAGATATTATGCTTTGTTTATTTATCAATTATGAGAAATAATATATTAATCATACTTCTGTGAATATCTCAAGAAAGGAGCATCACACAGTAACGGTTAAGGTATCATTTAAAAACTGACATTCATGCTAACAAATTAAATTCAAATGGTATGGGTCTGCATGGTACATTGACCAAGATATTGTGCTTTGCTTTTCCAAAAAGGTAAAAAATATGCACAATATCAACATTCCTTGCCAAATATTTAATAATGACTTTGATATGCACTATCAACATTTACACTGTTGGAAAGGTCAGTGTCTGCTGAACAACTTTCGCATTTACATTTTTAGTCTAGCTCTTATAGTTAAAGAGTTATGAACATTTGTTTCTCTATAGTATTAGAAATGGATTTTCTGAAAATTAGCTCAGGCTGCACTGTTGTTCTTATGGTAGAATTAAGCAGGCAGCTTTTTCAGAGCTGCTCCGGAGTGAATGAGTTAATAATGATGCATGTGTGAATGCAAAGTAATGCATACATAGTCACCTGTAAAGTGTACATTTTCACAACAGTCTTTTATAATCCATTACTTCTTCCATCAGTTTAATGATTGTAAAAACAATGCAAATCATTGTGGCTGAAATATGTTTTGACTCTTGTAATTCCAAAGTGATATGTCAGTGTTGCATGGCAGAGTGGCTTGTAATACTTCTTGCAAATTACTGATATATAGTCTGTCTGCTGTTCACGTCTGTTTTGTATGCAGCCAGAAGGTTGATACATCAAAAAATGTACAAATAACAATAAAAGTATTTCTGATAAACTGAGTACTATATTCCCTGTAATGTACTTGAGTAACTTAATGAAAATGCATAATGGGCATATTTACTCAGTCATGGTCTTCTATTTACATCATTAATACATGAATATTATGATATTTACAATGTTGCATACTCATTACATTACACTTGTCATTATTACACCTTTGTATCTTTTGTTATACGACATATAAATAAATTTTATGAACCAGATCTGGTCACCGTTATGCTGGCACTACAAATGTACTGTACTGTGATGTAACTTTAGCACAAATTGCACACGTTTTGTTTAATGCATTTTGATGTTGTTACTTGCATATCATATAATCTCTTTACACTTATACTGTTGCACATCTGAAATTATAGGAATAATTAGTTGCTCTAGATGTCTGCCTGTAAGGCTGATTGTGTTACCTGACACGTCAATACATATTGTGAAGTAGTAGATAGATGTGGCAATACAGGAATAATCACTATTGTCAGAGAGACCTCCTTTCCAGGCCCTTCATTATACTTCAATAACATTTATTGTACATTGTGTAATCTCTACTTTATTATTCTGTACATATGCATATGACTAATGGCAGGTTTTGTAACAAACCTGTAATAGCAAAGCAATGTATTGTGTCACGACAGACAGTCTGCTTATATGCGTAAGTAATCAATATGTATTTTAATGGGTGTATGTGTGCTTTATTTTGGACATTTTGGCATATGACTATGGTGTGTGTTACACACCATTTTGCAATGTATTATGGATTGGATGCATGCCTGACCTCATATAAGGTGTTATAGATAAGGACAGACCATAGTGTAATATTACATACATAACAGTTAAAACATCTAGATTGTGTACTTTATGACAGAATATTCAGCTATTCTTTTTTTAAGTTAATACCTATTATGTATGTATAATGTTTTGTTCCTGTATGGAAATGTGACAGAGCATGGGACCCATGCCACTTCACCAACTGGATGACAATTCAACACAACAGATAAGATATTGCTGCAGTCAAAAGAAGGACTTCAAAGTTCGTAACTACTAATACTTTATTAAACAAATAAAAAAATGAAATAAATTGAGTTATTTCGTCCCTAACAAAATAGGACTTCATCAGAATTACATATCCCCTAAAGTCCTAAACCATCATCCTTTTATAAGACAAATTGGCAAATTAATTACTGTTCTTAAAAAAAACAGCCAAAAAACAGGAACAACCATTAAAAACTTCATCTTAAATCTATTAACCATAATATATTAAAATAAGTAATAGAGAAATAACTAACAATAAAATCCTATACTAAAACATTTAGAAAGACATTAAAAACCTTAAAAAAAACATTTAAAATTTGGACCTATTAGTGAGGACTGGTTGCAGAGAAATATTTTCATTTAACCCTAGGAAAGAAGAAGCATGTAATCATAGCTGTCACCTCATTTCTTTTTCTTCTAACCTGGACTTGAAATCACCAACCCTAGGGTTCGACTTGACATGTTCTAATATTGCAAAACCAAAATTTTCATACAAAGGACATTTTAAAGAATGCTTGAACAAAGCATTATTTATATTGTGATTGCTTATTTGGTACTGGTGTTCACATATTATTTTTTGAGACATCTTTCCATCTTACCAACATAATAAGCAGAGCAACCTAAACATTTTGCAAGGTAAACTACCCCCTTAGTTTGACAGTTGCCTCTGTCAAAATAAATTTTGTAATGAAGGTTGTTTTCCAGTATTAACCCTTCATCTTCCAGAATATGACAACAATGGAAACATCTTCCATATTTTGTTGTCCCTTTCTTAAGAGAACCATAGTAGTTGCTGGACAAAACCTCCCTTTCAAAATTAGCTTGAATACTGGAGCCTGTTTTCAAGACAAAGATGGGATGTGTACCAAGTATATTATAAACAGGAGGATTGCCTTTTAACATGTTTCAGTTTGCAGTGACTATATTTTTCACTTCTGCAGCTAAAGGTCCATATTCAACAACAAAAGCTCTCTCGTAGCCACCATCTACTCTCATACATTTACTTTTGTTGATCCCAGTGCCGAGAAGTGGTTTATATTTCTTAACCTGTTTAGATTCTACATATGCTTTTGTCTCCTCAACTAACCTAGGAGGATAACTCCTACTTAAAAACATCTTGGCCACTACTTTTAATTCTTTTACCAAGTCCTCTTGATGTGAGGTAATTCTGGTGACTCTTATATGTTGTCCTTTAATAATACTTTTCTTTTGACTCAATGGGTGGCAGCTTAAAAACTCCAAATATGAGTTGCTAAAAGTTGTCTTCCTATAAAGAATGACTAAAAGCCATTCCCAGAATGTTAAATGAAGGTGTCTAAATAGTTGATTCCCTCCTTATTATAAGTAAATGTGTACTTGAGGAAACTAGAAGATTTATTGAGATAACCAATAAAAGTATTAATCTCTTCCTCCGGCTCTTTCCACAAAATAAAAATGTTGTCCAAAAATCTAACATAGAGCTTCAAAAATTGGTGGAATACACTGTTAAAAACCTTGTTGTACTCCCAGTCTAGCAACACCGTATTTGCATATATTGGGGTGCAAAAAGCACCCATCGCAACACCTTTATGCTGCTTAAAATATTCCCCCTCAAAATATATAAAACTATAGTCTAAAACTAAAGCCATAAAATTTGATATCAAATGAATTTTATCATTGAAATATCTTGTGTGTCTACACATACTATTATGAAAATATTCCATACCCTCTTCTCTAGGAATAGATGTAAATAGGTCTACCACATTGATAGTTAAAAAAATGACTTTACTATCCCAAAGATCCAACTTGAGTCTACTAAAAAAATCCCAAGAATCAATAATCAAATGGTTGACATTTTGGTAGATAGATTTTAACCATCTGTCAATACAAACACCAAAGGGGTATGTCTTAGAACACATCCTGCCATAATCGGCCTAAAAGGTGGCTTTATAAGATTTTTGTGGATCATTGGAATACAGAAAATGGTAGCAACAATAGGGTTTTTTACTTTCAAAAAATTATAAATATCAAGAGTAATTTTCTGATCCAATAAAAATTCTTCCAAAAATAAATAGATTCTCCTATGGCTTATGTTAATTTCATTAATAGAAACATGGCTATATGTAGTGGTGTCATATAACAAATCAAAAACCGTCTTAGAATATTCCAGGTAATTGCATAAAGCAATCTTTTCACCTTTATCTGGTTTCATTATTCTTACCAATTTGTGATTTTTTTAAGCTGTTCCAACAAAACCCTTTTGTTTCTCTTTAAATTAGAAAAAATATGTTTATTGTGAGGCTTCCAAAAATCCACAAGGTAAACCAAGGCAGATGTGATACAAACCAGTTTAATGTACGGTAAGTGCTTTCATGCTCTCCTGAGCACTTCTTCAGACCATATAAAAAATACAAATTCACAAACACTGCTTATAAAATACATAGCATTTCAAACTAACCTATCACAGAATAAAATCATTTAAATAGTATCCGCCTTTTAAGAAAGGGTTTTAAAGGGATAGAGGTATTCAAACCTGGTGGTGTGTTGCTGTGTAGCCTAATAATCCAACTGCTCTCTTGCTGCTCTAGAATGTTATTAAGATCTCCCAGGTCTACTGCCAGGCTTAAGTTGTTCTAAAACTCTAAACATAAATGTATGTGTAGAGTCTGTGTCCCTCACATGACAGGCTAGGGCATTTGCTGAATCATTCTTCCTAATAGCTAATAAATGCTCACGTATCCTTTCCTTTAATTGACTCTTGGTCTTTCCTACATAGAAATTTTGACAAGATAAACAACTAGCTAAGTAGACCACATATGTACTACAGCAATTTGTATAAGAATTACTAGTGTATTTAAAATGTGTGGTTGGATGTATAAAACTAGACGCTGTATCTATAAATGAACAATAATTGCATTTGCCACACATAGTGGTACATCCATTATTTATAGAACTATGTGAATTGTTATATTTATAGCATAGCATCTGTTTAAGATTGCGCTTGTTTTTAAAAGCAAAATTTGGTCATGGTCCTACAACCTGGCTAATTTTTTCATGTGACATAAGAATAGGCTAGTTTTTCTTGATAATGTCGCAAAAAGCTCTGTGATCACTAGTATAATTCATTGTAAAATTCACTAGATGTTCATTGGATTGTTGTGTATTCCCATTGTGGGAAACTGAATTATTGGCATAGAGAAAAGGACACGCATTCGTGGGTCTTAATTCAGTAACCTCACATTCCATTTGATCTACCTCATTATGTTTATAACCTCTGCATTTAAATTCATCCTTTAGCTCAGATAGATCGCATCAAAGACCTCTGGAACACTATCTAGTCTGGACATCCGCATGCCCTGGCCCTTCAGTACATTCTTAAAAACCCTCTTTGGATGCATACTATTCCTGTGTAGGGTGGCATTTACCCTACATTCTTTCCTGAACATACGTGTGGCTATTTGGCCATCTAATGTCCTATATATCTTGGCATCAAGGAAATCTATGGCAGTATATGAATGGTAATGGGTAAATTTAAGAAAATTGGTGGTCATATTCAAATATTGCACAAAATGTGGTATTAATTCATGCGGCCTTTGCCAAAGAATAAAAAGGTCATCCACAAACCTTTTAAAAAAGGCTATATATTTCCTATATGTATGTTGACTGAGCATATATTTCTCTTCCCAACCACTCATAACCAAATTGGCATAACTATTGGCACAGGGGGTCCCCATAGCTACCCCTGCCGTTACCAATAATACTGCCCATTGAAACAAAACAAGTTATGTTCCAATATAATGCTAAGTAGGCCATACAGCAACACATTCTTACTATCAGTAAAACTGCCATCTCTTTTTATAACATCATGTAATATTTTCAAACCTTGTTCATTGGGTATACTTGTAAAAAGTGACTGTACATCCAACGTAATAAAACTAAGGTCATTCAAATCAGTGCAAGAACTTAAAAATGAAGACATAGAGACTATAAAATGTCTAGTATCTTTAAGAATCACTTCAGATTTATCTACCAACTTTCTTAGCTTTCTCAACAAAAATAGATATAGATTCTGTGGTCCATCCCCCACCAGGGACAATAGGTCTCATAGGGGGTCTGTGCATTGATTTATGTACTTTTGATAGACCATTCAAAACAGATATGATATGATGTGTAATTTTAAAAAAATTTGTATAAATCAAGATTAATCGTATTACTAGCTAAATAACTACTTAAAATTCTATGAATCTTATCAATGGTGTGATGAACAATAGCTAAATTAATGGAACAATATGTATTGGCATAATTTAATAACTCATCCTAAAATGTTTCCGTTTACTAGTAGTTTTCATAAAATATGCTCTAACTTCATTTTCACATGTACAGTTAAATGCTTCTAGTACAGGATCCAAAACAGGCATATAACAACTTGGCTTCTTATAAATATTCATATTTGTATTTTCATAGTTCATAACATAACATTCCTGGAAAACATTTTTATGTCAGTTTTCATCTCTGATAAATACATGTTAGAAGCTGGCATAAATGACATAACTTTATTTAAAACATTCAACTCTATATTGGAAAAGGTCCTTTTGGATAAGTTACAAATTATTCCCCGCTCGACTTCTGCCACATTTTCTTTATCGTTTGAGAAGGTATCTTCTCTGTCTCCAATAGTTGTAGAGAATGCTTCCTCCCCCTGTTCAATTGTGTCCTGTCTTTGGGTATATAACTGTCCCGTATGGGTAAAGGGAGAGGTGGAAACACCAAAGGGATGTGAACAGACTTGTCCTTAGGCCTAACTGCTTGACTGTTCAACTGTTGACTTGCCAACAAATTAGAAGTACATGGTTCATGAGCAGCATTGTCGGCTATAGCTGGAGTTCTCGCCCAGCTGTGAATACTATAGATGAGACAACTGATCCTGGTTATGACCGTCAACTGATGTTTAAAGATTTAAGAGCTTTAGAAGCTGAATTACAGAAATTTAAACATTACCAATGTCAGCGACTTCATCTTGAAGCTAGTATTCACCATAAAGTTGTTCCTCCAGGCCTTCACATTTTGCGGATGCCTACATATGGTGACCAATTTTTAGATTTATTAAGAGATTGGCAGAAGCTGAATTTAGATCTAAGTTTCAGTCACATGAAGCTATTGATACAGTATTTTCTTCCATTGGAAATACAACTTAGAACAGCGATTCAGGAAAGACAATCCAATTTGTGTGCTACTTTTCCTGAAAAAGTGATATTTCCAGCATTAGATGAATTAACTGACAAAGTAATCTCTTTCCAGAATCGCCTGCTTAACATCAAAAGGCGTAAGCTAGAAAGAGATTTATGTGATTTCTCTAACGGCCATGTCTTTTCCTGGCCAAGAACTCCAGCTACTGGCAAAAATTTAGAGCCAGTGAGGGAACGCAATAATTCCTTGATTCGATTCGAGCCAACAGACACACCTATCCTAATGACACCATCGTAGAGACCAGAAGTGGTGCCAGATGACAATACGATGAACACACAGGCGTCAGCAATTCAGATGGAGACACCTATAGCAGCAGCTATAGCCGACAATGCTGCTCACAAACCATGTACTTCTAATTTGTTGGCAAGTCAACAGTTGAACAGTCATGCGGTTAATCTAAGGACAACTCTGTTCACATCCCTTTGGTGTTTCTGCCTCTCCCTTTACCCATACGGGACAGTTATATACCCAAAGACAGGACACAATTGAACAGTGGGAGGAAGCGTTCTCTACAACTGTCGGAGACAGAAAAGATACCTTCTCAAACGATAAAGAAAATGTGGCAGAAGTCGAGCGGGGAATAATTTGTAACTTATCCAAAAGGACCTTTTCCAGTATAGAGTTGAATGTTTTAAATAAAGGTATGTCATTTATACCAGCTTCTAACATGTATTAATCAGAGATGATAACTGACATAAAAATGTTTTCCAGGCATGTTATGTTACAAACTATGAAAATACAAATATGAATATTTATAAGAAGCCAAGTTGTTATATGCCTGTTTTGGATCTTATACTAGAAGCATTTAACTGTATATGTGAAAATGAAGTTAGAGCATATTTTATGAAAACTACTAGTAAACGGAAACATTTTAGGATGAGTTATTAAATGATGCCAATACATATTGTTCCATTAATTTAGCTATTGTTCATCACACCATTGATAAGATTCATAGAATTTTAAGTAGTTATTTAGCTAGTAATATGATTAATCTTGATTTATACAATTATTTTAAAATTACACATCCTATCATACCTGTTTTGAATGGTCTACCAAAAGTACATAAATCAATGCATAGACCCCCTATGAGACCTATTGTCTCTGGTGGGGGATTGGCCACTGAATCTATATCTATTTTTGTTGAGAAAGAACTCAGAAAGTTGGTAGATAAATCTGAAGTGATTCTTAAATATACTAGACATTTTATAGTCTCTATGTCTTCATTTTTAAGTTCTTGCACTGATTTGAATGACCTTTGTTTTATTACGTTGGATGTACAGTCACTTTTTACAAGTATACCCAATGAACAAGGTTTGAAAATATTGCATGATGTTATAAAAAGAGATGGCAGTTTTACTGATAGTAAGAATGTGTTGCTGTGTGGCCTACTTAGCATTATATTGGAACATAACTTGTTTTGTTTCAACGGGCAGTATTATTGGCAATGGCAGGGGGTAGCTATGGGGACCCCCTGCGCCAATAGTTATGCCAATTTGGTTATGAGTGGCTGGGAAGAGAAATATATGCTCAGTCAACATACATATAGGAAATATATAGCCTTTTTTAAAAGGTTTGTGGATGACCTTTTTATTCTTTGGCAAGGGCCACATGAATTAATACCACATTTTGTGCAATATTTGAATATGGCCACCGATTTTCTTAAATTTACCCATCGCCATTCATATACTGCCATAGATTTCCTTGATGTCAAGATATATAGGACATTAGATGGCCAAATAACCACACGTATGTTCAGGAAAGAATGTAGGGTAAATGCCACCCTACACAGGAATAGTATGCATCTGAAGAGGGTTTCTAAGAGCGTACTGAAGGGCCAGGGCATGGGGATGTCCAGACTAGATAGTGTTCAAGAGGTCTTTGATGCAGATCTATCTAAGCTAAAGGATGAATTTAAATGCAGAGGTTATAAACATAATGAGATAGATCAAATGGAAAGTTTGGTTACTGAATTAAGACCCACAAATGCATGTCCTCTTCTCTATGCCAATAATTCAGTTTCCCAAAATGGGAATACACAACAATCCAATGAACATCTAGTGAATTTTACGATGAATTATACTAGTGATCATAGAGCTTTTTGTGACATTATCAAGAAAACCTAGCCTATTCTTATGTCACATGAAAAAATTAGCCAGGTTTTACGACCACGACCAAATTTTGCTTTTAAAAACAAGCGCAATCTTAAACAGATACTATGTTATAAATATAACAATTCACATAGTTCTATAAATAATGGATGTAACGCTATGTGTGGCAAATGCAATTATTGTTCATTTATAGATACAGCATCTAGTTTTATACATCCAACCACACATTTTCAATACACTAGTAATTCTTATACAAATTGATGTAGTACATATGTGGTCTACTTAGCTAGTTGTTTATCTTGTCGAAATGTCTATGTAGGAAAGACCAAGAGACAATTAAAGGAAAGGATACGTGAGCATTTATTAGCTATTAGGAAGAATGATTCAACAAATGCCCTAGTCTGTCATGTGAGAGACACAGACTCTAAACATACATTTATGTTTAGAGTTTTAGAACAACTTAAGCCTGGCGGTAGACTGGGCGATCTTAATAACATTCTAGAACAGCAAGAGAGCAGTTGGATTATTAGGCTACACAGTAACACACCACCAGGTTTGAATACCTCTATCCCTTTAAAACCCTTTCTTAAAAGGCGGAGACTATTTAAATGATTTTATTCTGTGATAGGTTAGTTTGAAATGCTATGTATTTTATAAGCAGTGTATGTGAATCTGTATTTTTATATGGTCTGAAGAAGTGCTCAGGAGAGCATGAAAGTGCTTACCGTTCATTAAACTGTTTTTTATTCCATCTGCCTTGGTTTACCTTGTGGATTTTTGGAAGTCTTTTGGATTTTATTGTTTTATTTCCACTGGTACTTTGCTCCACTGTGTTATTTTTTGTGTTTTTTTCTATGTTTACTGTTAGATTTAATTTTCAGGTTGTAAAGATCTTCTGTGATGGTCTTCTCTAAAATATTAAGGGTAGGATCCAAGGGGGATTAAAAACACTTTCTAATCACTGATTTTTCACTTTTAGAAATATAACTTGCATTTTCCCTTGTTCTTTGAAAAAAAAATGTGAAATTTAACTTCCTAATAAATAACTTTGTCTCAATAATGGAATCTACTATATCAAATCTTTTAGTGGGTACAATTGTTTACCCTTTCATAAATAAAGTAAAATGGTCCTTAGAAATAGGTTTGTTTGTATAATTAAAAATATGGAAGCGTTTAAAAGTATGCATGACGCCATTTCTCTAGGCTTATAAATGCCCTTGGGCAGATAGCCTAGTATGAACCTATGAACCTAGTGAAAATCAACAGAGGGTCCAATTCTTCCCTTGCTGCCATCTGTATCTGTTTGATACATGTTTCCTTCCCTGACCCATATTGAACTGCACTGGATTCCCCCAAGTTTCCCTCTGCTCGTTCCCATGAAACATAAGAGGCTTGCCATTTACCAAATGTTCCGGTCCATTGGATATTTGACCTGTCACCATTTGTGAAACCTTTTCCCAACCTTTTGCTAAACTGATAAGAACATTTTTTAACTGACTTAACTAGATAGACCTCCTATCAAAATACTGTTTAGCATCTCTATAAAGTTTCTTTAATTTCTTGTTAAACACTTTTGTAATTCTGATGAAGTCCTATTTTTTAGGGATGAAAGCGCTCAATTCATTTCATTTTTTATTTGTTTGATAAAGTATTAGTAGTTACGAACTTTGAAGTCCATCTTTTGACTGCAGCAATATCTTATCTGTTGTGTTAAGTTGTTCGGGTATTGCTTCACTTTTGGTAATCGGCTGACTATGATAATATGCCAAACTACTGCCAGCCAAGTTGGACTTCAGGGACCAGAATGGAAATCACGACAAATACAATGACAATAATAGACCAGGATCTGCATGTGATATTGTTCCTGCGGATCAGCATCAAAGGCATCCACAATCATACCAGACTGTATACCTTCAGGACCAGATCCAAGATGTAGTGACTGACATGTTCCAGACACAGATGAGAGACCTGATGGATAACTTTTTTCAGGACATGGCATGGGAGATCTTTCATGATGTTTGACCCCATCAGGATGGTCCCTCAGAGATGTAGGTATTGTCTGTGTGATTCACTTTTGTAATGCTGTCATCATGGTGACAGTATTCCAGTGCATATAGCATAGGGATAATTGTGCACACACCAAATATTGCTGTCATGCTTTTTGGACATATGTCATGATTAACACTGGACATATCAGGTCATATGTGGTTAGATCTTGCTGCTGCAGTATGACACACATTAGCAAATGACACATGCATTGCCATTATTAATTACATGATCATCACATGCTGTCATTACTACACACATTGCTTCATATAGGCAGGGGTGCTACTCCTTCAGTCTGCATGTGTGTGTACTCCTATGCAAGCAGTGCAGCATAATATTATGTCCGATACACTCTGGCCCTGTATATGACAGATATGACTTTCACAGTTATCATAATGTAAGTAGAACACAACTGTTCTGCTTCTGTTGGTTATCTATATACTTAGAACTGATGACAGCAACTAGCATACTAATTATTCTCATTCCTCTTGCATAACACAGTGTGGTCAATCAAGTATATTTATATGCACGTTATCCCTGTATACATATTGTACTCATTTGTGTGTTTATTTTTGCTGTCATATGTCTGCTCAGTGACATAACATGCCCTTGACTATGTACCTTATGTAATATTGCTGGGGCATGTTGTCCCACAGGCACAATGACCTTTGTGTGTGCCATGAACTGGCAATTATCATGCCATGTAATACACATTTAATACTGCTGTTGTTTTAGAGTACTGTAACAGGTACCTCTACACATGTAGCCTTCACATACTGTATTGACATCCGATGGTCTCTTATTGAATATACAGAGGTGATGCTTTGAATAGCAACATCCATGACTCCCTTTTTTGTGTGTATCTTGCTTACGGCACTAACCAGTCTTTTTGAACATAGCTTATATTAAGATCTGTATACATAGGTTAGCCTACTTGTCCATGTGTATGCATTTGTAGCACATATGTGCTGATTAACATGGATGTACATGTGTATGGGCCTAATATGATTGACACAAAACCAACATTGTAATATGTACCTTGTTACATGCATTTATTCCATTTTTTGTACTATACTTGTGTACAAACAGTCCTTTGACCAGTCTTACACATGTACTGTGATATTTATATTACTTACAGTGATTGTGTCACCTGTTGTATTATGTCTACATAGCAGTATATATGGGTATGTGATAGTCAAACCTACTTTTATTCTGCACCCATGCCATTTACTGTTTAACTGTTGCAGACTACTGTACTGTTTGTGCTATTTGTACACAGACATATTAATAGCCACACGTCAGAAATTTGCCATTTGCTTCAATGCACGTTGCAAGGACTTTCCGTATATCTTGTGTTGTTGATTCATGCATGTGCAATGTATCTCCTTAGCTATAGTTGTTCTGCTTTGTTCTGTTCCTGTTGTCTCTTGCTAGCATTTCTTCAGTGATATGGGCCTATGCTGTCCATCTTCCTTCTTCCTTATAGCTTTGGCCTATATGTTTAAGAAATACATGGCATATGTTTGTGTGTATGTTCACCTTCCTATAACATATCATCATAGTAATGTAGGTGTGCTGGTACAATACAACCAGGTGCAACCATGTTGGGTACCATACACATGCTGGTTATACCTGCATAATATGGTGGCAACTGAGAAGATTCCATCAGTGTTTATGTTGTACATTACCCAGACATCAGTATGCTTCCTGTCTATGCACGGGTTTGTGTTCCTTAGCTTTTTTTATTCATAGGTGCTGCGGTAGCATTGTCGCCTCACAGCAAGATGTTGTCCCATTCGATTCTCAGCTAGAGCGTCTTCTGTGTGGAGGCATGCGTGAATGGGCGTGCCTTCGTTGAAGGTTGTGCATCAGGGCTGGTAACTCGGCACGTAAAAATCCACTACCAAATATTAGCGGACCGGAGTTCCTCTGTGGCGACCCCTAACCGGGATAAGCCGAAAGACACAACAACATATGTATCACCATTTATTACATGTCATTTGTGTGGGTATGTGTGATGAGCCTTCTTTCTGTTTGGCTTATGTAATGTTATTGCATGTTGTACATCTATACTGTATACCTGATCACCCATATGTGTTGTCTTTGGCATGGAACATGTTGTTTGACATATGGAACCATTTTGCATGTGTTGATGGTGTGTATACTTATTGGTTTATTACACTGCTACATTACTCTTTTGCTGCAGTACTACTGTTTGGTACTTTGATTATCAGTTTACCTTTCACATGCAGAGTTGGAGATTCTTGACTGTTCCTGATTTTCCTTGCCTGGATTTGATCGTCCTTGATGATGCTTAGCTTATGCTTGTACTGCTGGTAGCATACTGGATGATGGTGTTTGATGTCCATTGTGTACTGCAATGACAACACTCCTCATTTAGTGTTCTCTGACACAGACCTATCAGTCACACTTATTCTGGTGTGACTATCACAGTTTGCAACATCTCAGCACTGCATTTTCCCATTGATATATATATATATATATATATATATATATATATATATATATATATTTTTTTTTTTTTTTGAAAATTTGTATTTATTTATTTATTTATTTATTTATTTATTTATTTATTTTGAAATGCACAATGGCTGGTGTGCATCCCTCTCCTGTTTGTCATTTTTCCTTCACCTGTGGTGCATAGTCTATATGTGTGCTGTCTGTGTTCACCTTTATGTGTATTACCAACCTTTGTCCATTATGTCTTGTGATACTTGTTTGTCAGTACCTACAATTTTCCCCACCTCCTCTTTCCATGTATTTTTCATCCCGTCCTATTCTCCAAAAAAAAAAAAAAAACAAAGATGGGGGCTATTCCCTCCAATAAACCTAGCTCTTTCCCATTTGCCTCTTCCTGTGACAGTCCTACCCAATCATCCGTCTTGTATGCCCCTCTTCTTCACCCTCACCACACATCTGCTTTTTTGTCACCCTATTTCCTTTGGTGCGCGCATTACCTGTGTTCTCTACACATGTCCTGAACCCATTGTTAGCTTCTGTTATCCATGGCAATGTGGCCATGATTGCCCTTTGCCTTATTTAAATAATTTTTTATAAGAAATTTTGAAGATTATGTCAGATTCCACAAACTGTGATGGGTGTATTTATATATAGCTGTCTATATATTACAACAATATAAATAATTGTGGATTTATGTCATTTTTTTGGATTACTGCTGATACACATTTCTCTTCAGCTAGTAATTTCCATGTATTACTATTATGTTCCATTGGCCTTGTATACCTAATGTAGTTGTGCATTGGTAATGTGCATATATTACTTTATTGACAAGTTTTCCTTCAATACAATTTTGCCATGAGTGATTGTGGTTGCACAGCCATTGCAGGTTATTTGCTGTGTCTGCATTGTGATGAGCTATTCTCCATAGACCAAGGCACATTTGCATATGACTTAACTTGTCATAAATCTTGCATGGAACTCAACGCAATCCTCCACATTCCACAAAGTTTATAGAACCCTGCCCAGAATAGAGAATTTAAGCAAAGAGTAGTAAAGCTGTTTGACTCCAGAATAAACAAAAGTGTCTACATTCTAAGAATGATTCTGGACATAAACACAACATATAACTAGTTTCAAATAAAATCTTAGCTTTGTAAACACTATACTACAAAATAACCCCTTACCTAGTGCAACAGAACAGCAGAGACTTTTAATTCATATTTTGATTGCACAGACATTAGTTTTAATTCTAGTATCTACTCTTAACTCAAACAATCCAGTAAAATGTAAGTTAAATCAGTTACAAGTATTGCAGTATTGTCTCTGCTTTTTGAAGTACAGCATATTGCATAAAAATAGCACATTTATGATTTCTCTCAAATATTTCAGATCTTCTTTATCTAAAATCCTAACATTACCCCTCTATCCAATAACTCATATAACTGTTACTATATTCTGAGGGATGGGTCATGGGTTTATGGACCTAGACTGAAAGTTATGAGAGATTTATTCATCGGGCATGACAGTAGCATAACCTTTCAAGAGCAGGGCCTATTTCAGACATGGGCCCTGGAGCTAAAAATCCATCAGTCCCCTTGTTAATCCAGACCTATATATATATATTATGTTAGATGAATTCTGACCATTTGTTCATCCTCTAAACTATTGTTCAAAATAGTGTAACAAATATTTTCAAATATCTATTTCTGTTCACAGTGCCAAAACAGCTAAAGAACAATAAAACAGTGTTCTCCCCAGCAGCATGAATTGTGTGTGCTGTATTGTTTTGTATATGTGTAAGTATGTGTGAAACTGGTGCCAAATGCTTTAAAAGCCATCTGACTGTTAGTCCAAGAACAAGTCACCATTCCCCTCTACAACTTATTATTGATATTCATTTTAAAAAATACTGTCCTTCGGTTATCAGGAAGCTAAATTATATTTAACTTTAGTGTATATTAAGATCAGAAAACAATGCAGCAAATGTTTTAGCTAAGCTCAGTATTTTAATAACTTTATTAAATGTGTGGAGACATGCGTGAATGGGCGTACCTTCATTGAAGGTTGTGCGCCAGGGCTGGCAACTTGGCACATAAAAATCTACTGCCAATCATTAGCGGACCGGAGTTTCGCTGTGGCGACTCCTAACAGGGAAAAGCCGAAAGACACAACAACATTAAATTCTTACATTGTAGACAAAGACATAGGTACATATACAATAATTAATCAAAAACCGACAATGTGGTGTGGTATAATGAAGATTTACCCATGGTTGGTGTGATTAAATAAAGCCAACCATGGGTAAATTTCAATATACCACAACCATGGAGTTGATTATTGCTATTATACAATGACATTATTTAAGAAAAAAAATACTTACTTTTCTTAAATAATGTCTTTGTATAACGGCGCATTACTGTTCTTCCACTGGTTGTGGTACACTGCTTCCTTGTTTTGATGTACTGAGCATACATGTGGGACTTGCATCTCACTCATACCCAGTACATCAATATTGCTTTTTATTAAAAAAGTTTACGTTAGGAGAGAGAGAGAGACAGAATGGAGGAAATGCAAAGTAAATTAGGTACATATCTTTAGTTTTAAATAGCTTATCTGATTTTCTTTGTATTTCCTCCATGCTGCCTCTCTGGTATGTCCAGAGTCCGGACTATAGATTTTATTTTTTAATTTTTGTTAAAAAAAAATAAAATTTATGGAATATACGAACGGAAAGAAGTCTGGGTGACCGGACCTTTTTCCGTTGGTATATTCTAGGATTTACAATGGGCACGCTGGTTGGGCTGGCCAATCAGCCTGCTCATTTTTGAATATTAATGGCCAGTCATTGTATAATAGAAAACAAACAATAGCAAAAATGATAATTTTCATGTATTATATATACGTTTCCTTTAAAAAAATTAGCATTCACTGCAATATTACATAAATTGCTCACTTCCTGCCTTCCCTTAAAAATTACTCCTTCTCCTAAGCCTTATTTTGAATGCATTTCTATGTACTTTGCTCCTCCCCTTTTCTAAAGATCTCACCCCATCTTTCAGCAGGAGGAATAGTATCTGGAGCACAGGGTCAACTTAGTGGAATCAGCTGCACTCAAAAATTAGGAATAGGGTTACCACCTGTCCCACTTTGTGAGGGACAGTCCCTCTTTGAGCAGTTGTGTCCTGACAAAAAATATTAAAAATGGCAAATGTCCTGAGATTGTAGGACATAATTATGTCCTATATTTTATGTAATAGTTTCATAAACCAGTTATTCTGTATCTAAAATACCTAAATGTTACAAGAAACAATAAGCAACTAAAATGCTACAAGAATAAGCTTTTATTTAGGCAAAAAAATTAAGTTCTACCCTTTGTACTGACCATGGGTATGCGTCGGTGTAAAAGGAAAATCTTCAAAGATCAATGCACGTTAGGTTCAAGCAAGGCACCCTTTATTACTTGCAGCAAGGAGACAAAGCATGTAGGTACAAGGTTTGTCTAACTTTCTGGTGGTCCGTATATTATTCTTATACAGTTCTCTTCAAGTCTCATAGAAAATGTTACTAATTTACTGCTGACATAGTTGGACACAGCTTTCTGTATGTTACACAGAAAATGTTACCAGGCTTATTGCTGACATGGTCAGATTATTGCTGTCTTGCAAAAACATTTGAGAAAAACAACCTGGCCTTGGGCTTATTTTAGCCCACCTTGTCTCTTCAATTCTTCCATTGTACATTTCTAATACATGCGATACATTTTGTCTAGATTCAAGGTACATTTCTAGCTTTGGTACAAGTAGTGCTGACTATGTTTTAAGCTTTCAAACATCTATTGTTTTCTTTATCAAGACTTCTAGCAGCTGCACATTTTCTCATGGCATAAGCAGAAATAGAATGTCTCTTATTAAGTTTCCGGTAGCTGCACATATTTTCATTGCATAAGCAGAATAAAGTGTCTTTTATTAAGTTTCTAATAGCTGTGCAGATTCATGCAGTATGAACATAATAAATGTATTAACCCTTTTAAGCCTTTAATGTACTAAGCATGCACATTGCTATTATGCATTTTCCTAACATTTCCCCCCTTTAATACTTTTATTCTACTTTCAAAACAAGCATAAACAGTTTTTTCTTCCCTTAACCTCTTCCTACTCAGGATTTTCAGTTAAGAGAGTCATTTAGTTTAAACCCATGAAAGCATTTTCAATTTTTCAGTAACTCTTCGAGTTCAGCATCTTGGTATAAGATTTCCGAAACTGAAATGTCTACAAAATTTTTGATTATTCCTTTTATGCAGGGGATGCAGCAGCACCCACACACCATCAGTAGAGCTATCCCTACACAGGTGGCAATCAGAATGTTCATCAGGATACTGCCCCACTGGAAAAAGTCCGTCAATGGATTTGGTCCTGGTTTGGTCATGGCCGACACCTGATGGATTACCTCAAGATGGTTGTCTATCTCGTGTTTGTGGTCAGAAATATACGAACAGCACTCCTCCTGGATTAAAGCACACGTACCTCCTCTCGCTGCTAGGGTGAAGTCAAGAGCCATACGATTTTGAAGTACCACTGTTCTCATGGCAGTCAGTTCATCGGTTACCAATTCTAGGGCAGAAAAGGTTGCATTACTTATTATTTCGAGAAGCTTAGACAATTTTTTCAGTTCCCAGATTGATTTTGTTGCTCCATATGCACCTGCCCATGATATGACAGTGTCACTCAGATCCATGTGTCATAGTTCTTTGTTATTTTCAGGACCTAAGTCATGATGGTATTTCCAGGGTGCATTGATTTGTCCCACTGGATTGACAGGCTTCTTGATTTCTCGGACATTCCGAATCTTCCCATGAGGTAAAACTGTCGTGTGTCGTATGGCCGGAACCAGGTATCCCAAAAAACAACTGCCAGATCAATTCTCAGGTAGCCATTTATATGCCTTTCTTCCGCATATAAAGTGACAATCTTCCACTTTAATAGTAACTTTACTATACCCTTGCTCTGCATGAAACATTTTTCTGCCGATTATAGACAGTTGTTTGTAGAGATCAGCATTAAATTTTACTTCTTCAATTGTCCTATGCATCAGTTTGACAAATGAATCATAGCTCGTGTTGCAATAGAATCTGATGTTATCGGATTTAGTGTAACATTTATAGGGAACAGTTACATTGCAATAGCTCCAACCCACCTTGACTGTATCATTCTTATAAAAACACACAGTTCCTTTCTGTCGAATAGACAAGTGCAGTGCTACCTTATCTTTTGATGTGACATCTGATGTATCATGAATTAAGTTTTCCCAGGTCTTATTAGCCCCTAGGAGAACTTCAGTTAACAGTAGCCCCCCATATGCTGTTGGTAAAGCCATGCAAATCCAGCAATTCGAAACATTGAAGGTTTCAGCATACACATATTTAATTGCCTGGTAAGTATTAAAGTTTGGGTGCCACTCTACACACTTATTTAGTTCTACTTGAGTGGCTGAGAAAAGAAATGGCCACAATAAAAAAGATTATTGTCACCTGTACAGTCTACAGGATGGTCGTGTAATATTTTTGTGGAAACAGTTGTTCTGCATTTCCGTTTTCTCTGGTTTTTCCAAGTGGGTGTATTTGGATCTTACTGGATTCCATCATCTTATATTGGACACGTGATCTTACTTTCTGCCCTAATAGGACCTTCAGCACCGATGGTTTCTTCACTGGGTTTGAGACGGATCAGTCCTATTGATCTGACCCCCCTTTGTAACCAGACTTTGTGCTTAGGGTCCCGATGGAGAGGTAAGATCTTTGTCCAATTCAAAGTTCTTTACCAGCTTGCAGTGCATCAGATGTATCCACGAAGCTCGTTCTGCTATTTTGACTGCAGTAGGTTTCGAAAGAAGCACCTGGTAGGGGCCTTCCCACCTTGGCGATGCCCAGTTCTTTCGCTTCACAATTTTAGTCCATACCCAGTCTCCTGGCATCACTGCCACTTCCGATGTTTCGGTTTGTTTTTTATCTGAAACAGAATTTGACTGCAACAGATGTTTAGAACTCAACAATTTTCTCATATATTCAGCTAGTGTAAAATCAGCTTCCTGGTCTGATGACATGAGAAGTTTCCACTGGGGTGTATAATAAGCTCTTCCAAACAGTTTTTCAAAAGGAGTCAATCCTTTTGCTGTAGGGACAGTTCTCATGCTCAACAGTGCCAGGGATAAACAGTACAACCAAGTTTTTCCTGTCTCAGCTATTAATTTTCTCAATTTGCTTTTTAATATACCATTATGCCTTTCAACCAGCCCTGCAGACTGTGGATGGTATGCACAATGATTTTTTAAAGAAATACCAAAATGTTTACTTAACTGCTGTATGGTTTGATTTACAAAATGTGTACCATTGTCACTGCAGATTCTTAACGGAATGCCAAACCTAGGAATAATTTCCTTGACAAGTACTTTTACCACTGTAGCTGCATCCAGATTTTTGGTTGGAAAGGCTTCCACCCACCTGGAAAACATATCTATAATGACAAGACAATACTTTTTATTTTCACATTTGTTCAATTCTATGAAATCTATACAGATAGTGTGAAATGGATATGGTGGTGTGGGGAAACTCCTTTGCTTGGGCTTTATCGCCCCCTGTGCATGATGTTTGTTACAAATCTGACACATCAAACAAAATGTTTTAGAGTACTTTGTAAATCCGTACGTTGTGAACACTTGGTTCACCAGCTGTACCATCCCCCCTGTTGAGACATGGCATTGCCCATGGCTCAACAATGCTGCATAGCGAAACAAATTAGAGAGTAGTATCGGTTTTCCTTCTTTAGAGATGTACAGCCCTTTTTCGAGGATTGCTCCTCGTTTTATCCATCGCTGTTTTTCAGCTTGCGTAGTGAGTGTCTGCATTGTTTTTAACATGTCTAGATCTAAGGTTTCAGATAGTTGCAATTCCTCATTTAAAAGAAATACTTCTGTGGCCGCTTGTTTTGCAGCTGTATCAGCTCTCGCATTACCTTTTGAAATCCTATCCTGTTGCTTGGTGTGAGCTGAACATTTGCAAATGGCCACTTTCTGAGGTAACTGAATAGATTCTAAAAGATCTAAAATAAACTGTGCATGATTTATAGGTTTGCCAGTAGATGTTATCATTCCCCGGTTTTTCCACTGTTGTGCAAATACATGTACAGTGGAAAAAGCGTACTGGCTGTCAGTAAAAATGTTTACACATTTACCCTTTGCTAGGGTACATGCCCGTGTCAGGGCAATCAATTCTGCTGCCTGTGCAGATAAATAGTGTGGTAAAGATTTTGCTTCTACAATCTCAGTATCAGAGACTACTGCATATCCTACTAGGTTTTTTCCTGCAGAACCCCTTTTGCATGAGCCATCCACGTAATATGTCACCACGGCATTGTCCAAGGGGACGTCCGTGAGATCTTTTCTAGGTAGGGTCTTTTGCTCAATTACCTGCAGGCAGTGGTGGGGTGTGCCATCTGAAGGGGTTGGGAGCAGCGTAGAAGGGTTCAAAGTTGTACATCATTCAATTGTCATATGAGGTTGGCTCAACAATATAGTCATGCAGGAAAGATGCCTAGCAGGGGAGAGATATGCCACTTTTTCTTGCAGTAAAATGATCACAACTGCATGGGGCACTCTCAAAGTGAGAGGGTGGAACAAGACTACTGAGGCTGAAGCCTGTACTGCCATTGCAGCTGCAACTACTGCTTGTACACAGTGGGGTAAGGATCGTGCCACTGGGTCCAGTTGTGATGAACAGTAAGCGATGGGGCGTTACTTATCCCCATGCTGTTGTGTTAATACTGATATCATGTAACCCTGCTTGCAATCTACAGTCTGGAAAAAATGTTTATGATAGTTTGGCAATCCCAGAACTAGTGAGGATGCTATTAACTGCTTTAGTTTACAAAAGGCAGACTCAGCCTCTGGTGTCCATTGTAACAAATCCTGCGCTGCCATAGGTGTCTTATATATAAGGTCAGTTAAAGGTGCAGATTCCAAAGCATAGTTTGGAATCCAGCTTCGGCAAAAATTAGTTGTACCTAGGAAGGACATCATTTCCTTCTTGGTAGTGGGTTTTGGTGCTTGTAAAATTGCTACTTTTCTGTCCTCAGCTAACGTTCTACCTTCCTTGGATATTACATATCCTAGGTATTTAACCTGTTTTTTCCAGAGCTGCAGTTTGTCTTTGTTTACCTTATGTCCCTCAGCAGCTAAAATTCGTAGAAGTGCTATGATATCTTCCTTACAATCCTGCTGGGTGGGGGCCACCAGCAGAATGTCATCAACATAAAGTAAAACCTGGTTACCTCTTGGTGGGTTGAATCCCACCAAGTTGCTTGCCATTTCTTGTGAGAATATCATCGGACTTTCACAATATCCCTGTGGTGGCATGTATATGTATATCTTTTTCCCTGAAATGTAAATGCAAACCAATACTGGCTATCAGGGTGTATCGGTATCGAAAAGAATGCGTTGCTAATGTCTACCACAGAAAAATATTTTTGTTGAGGTTTTAAGTCATTCAACAGGGTGTGTGGATCTGGCACTATGGGTGCCCTTGGTATTACCGCGTCATTTACAGCTTGCAAATCCTGGACCATACGCCATTCTCCATTGGCTTTTTTAACTGGAAATAAGGGTGTGTTACATGGTGAATTGGGAGATTCTATTAGTATCCCTCCTTTAAGTAAGGATGCTATTATAGGCTTTATCCCTGCCTATGCATCTTTTCTTAAGGGATGCTGTCTTTTTTGTGGTCTGAATGCTGACTTTGGCGTGATAGTGACTGGCCCCACTGTACGAATGAGTCCTACATCTGATTTCCCTGTTGACCAGAGAGTCTCTGGTATACCTCACAAGGCGTTTTCTTCCTCCTTTAATAGGAGTGTCCATCAGCTGTCTTTGCTAGATTGTAAGTACACAGTTGGGTTGGTCTGAGTTCTCCAATTCAATTTTTGCACTCTTATCCCCTGTCCTGACAGTTCTAGTTCTGTCTGTTTCTTCCATCTCTTGATTTTTTTTCCTAGGTCTGCGCATTTTATATTTTTGTTTTTAGTTAAACTAACATGTAGTAATCGATTAGATCTATAAAGTGCAAAAAACTCCTGGGGCAGTGAACAGCTGGCTACACTGTTCCCTTCTGTGTCCCAGTACAGGTTACGCAGCATCAATCTATTTGTATGATTCTTAAATAATTCTTTCTCATATTCCTTATCAGGTCCTGGTGTGTTACAAAAATACAGGGTACAGTGCAACAGGTGTTGCTTGTCAATGTCAAGGGAGGGAAACTTACTGATGGCTATGCTCATTAGTTCCTCTGTCACGGTCCCTGGACCAGTAGTAACCAAGTCCTGGCTGTACCAGTAAAACATTTCACCCTCTGATTGCACCACAAAGGTATTATTTTGTCACTGTGCTTCCATACCCTGCATGGTTGGGACTACTGCTATACCAAATATCTGCATGAGGTCTCTGCCCAAGAGATTTACTGGGCATTTTGCAGAAACTACAATTTTGCTTTTCTGTGTTAATCCTGAAACTGGATCAGTTATTGCAATGTTATGGGAGAGAGGTTCCCGATACAGCTGTCCATTAGCTGCTTTGACCAGTATGAAATCAGGTGACTCTATGTTTTCTGGTAGTTTGGAGGGGTGTTTCAGGGTCCGTGATGCCCCTGAATCACACAAAAAATTGACCTCCCTTCCTTCTACCAAGAGTGTAACTTCTGGTTTTGTGTCTGCTAAATAGAGTTCTAAGCTCAACAAAGCTAGGTCTAATATTTTGTTTTCTTCATTGTCACTAACTTCCTGCACTTCCTCTACTCCCTCTATCACATTCTCATTTGTCCTTTCTTTGCTAGCCCCTTCAAGTGATTTTTGACTATCATATAGTCAGTCCTCATCCTCCTTGTCTTCCGTTGTTGCCTTCTTATTTTTCCTGCAATCCCTTGCCAAATGTCCCTTTTTACCACATTTAAAACATTCTCCTCTTTTCTTACACCCTTCAAAGTCCTCTGATCGCTGATCAGACTCCTTGTTTCCCTGTGAATTTTTCTTGCCCTTTTTCCCAGACTGCACTACATAAACTTCTGCTCCATCTTCTACAGAAAATACTTGAGCTTTCTTTTTCTTTTTGCTATTAAAATGCCTTTTGGCATGTCTAGCATATTCAAGTAATGATTGTAACCTGCTGGTACGATGGTCTACCATGTGTTTTGTAATAAAACTGCTTAAAGGCGCACTACTGCCTTTTAAAAATGCATTCTTTAACTGCTGTTCATATGGGGAATCTTGTGTTTGATCTTCAGGAACCTGCATTCCACAGTGGTTATCAAAACATTCTAACAATCTGGCATAGTACCGGTCAATTGCTTCACCTTCTTGTTGGATGCATTGATTAATGCAAGTCCAGTCTGCCCTAGGTTTCCATTTTTCAGAGATGCAGTCTGTAAGACCTTTTACTCTTGTGTCTAATTCTGCGCTGCTATGTGGGAGGAGTCTTTGTGCAGCATCACAAGGGTTCCAGTTGCCACAAATCATGTACCAATCTGGCCCTACAATTTGTCTAACTACTTTTTCTACTTCTTCTCCGTTTAAGTTATAACTTAACCTCATTCCTTGTAAGTCTTCTGAGAATTTTCTAAAATTAATCTTCGGATGGGGAATTCCCTCAGTGGCTTTCCGGATATCTTCTGGAGTCCAAGGTCTGTATACTAAGATAGTTGGGTCCTGATTGTCCTGATCTGCCTGAGGATTAGGTACTTCTATAAGTGGGCATATTTCTTCTTCTTCTCCTATACATTGTGAATTCTTAACTATTTGCCATAACTCAATACCTTCTTCTGAATTACTTGCCTTTGTTCAGGACCTGGTCCCGATGGGATCTCTGATTTTAGTTAGTTTTAGTTTTATAATATCTCTATCTTCAGTGACCACAGGATATAGTGGGGATGGACTAACCTGTTCACTCACTTCATATTCTGGTAAGGGAGGCGGAAGTGCTGATGCTATTACTAAGTTATTATCCTCCTTATCTAAAAACATTGCTTTGTTCCTTTGGTCCCTACGGTTTACTTCCTCTAGCCACCTGTGTGCATGAGGAATTCCTAACTGCTGTTGCTTTTTTACCTGACCCTTGGAATCGTTTTTGAGTTGTTTGATAAGTTTGATAAGCGAGGATTTTTCTAATTTTCCGTCAAATTCATATTTATTAACCCATTTTGAAAAATATCTAATATTATCGGCACATTGCGACTGCATATATTTTGCGTCTTCCGTTAACGGCGGGTTCTGGGGTGTTTTTGTGCAATTATTACCCATTTTATTTTACCTTTGATTTTTACGTAACTTCTCTTAATTTTAACGTGTACCATGGATTTTGTTATAGTCTCTTCAGAATGACTGCCTACTTATTCTGTTTCTCCTGATCTATGACAAGACAGTACTCTTTTTTATCCCTGACTGTAAGAAAAATACAATCTGATAAAAAACAATACACATCTAGTCCCTGATCTGAAACAGAAAACAGAAAAAAGTAGATTCACCTTACCTGAGCCCACATGATTGATCACCGATTCGCGGAGACCCGTCCTTCAGTCACAGATCAGAAAGTGGCTGGCCTCTTTTGACGACAATTCAGTCGGAGGACTTTCCATATAAGAAGAACCGATTTGGTTTCTTCCCCATACGGTTTAAGCCACCTGGCCATCTGATCCGAGGCAAAGAGAGGGTTCCGGTCTGAAGTACCAATCTGTAAAAGGAAAATCTTCAAAGATCAATACACGTTAGGTTCAAGCATGGCACCCTTTATTACTTGCAGCAAGGAGACAAAGCATGTAGGTACAAGGTTTGTCTAACTTTCTGGTGGTCCGTATATTAATCTTATACAGTTCTCTTCATGTCTCATAGAAAATGTTACTAATTTACTGCTGACGTAGTTGGACACATCTTTCTGTATGTTACACAGAAAATGTTACCAGGCTTATTGCTGACATGGTCAGATTATTGCTGTCTTGCAAAAACATTTGAGAAAAACAACCTGGCCTTGGGCTTATTTTAGCCCACCTTGTCTCTTCAATTCTTCCATTGTACATTTCTAATACATGCGATACATTTTATCTAGATTCAAGGTACATTTCTAGCTTTGGTACAAGTAGTGCTGACTATGGTTTAAGCTTTCAAACATATATTGTTTTCTTTATCAAGACTTCTAGCAGCTGCACATTTTCTCATGGCATAAGCAGAAATAGAATGTCTCTTATTAAGTTTCCGGTAGCTGCACATATTTTCATTGCATAAGCAGAATAAAGTGTCTTTTATTAAGTTTCTAATAGCTGTGCAGATTCATGTAGTATGAACAGAATAAATGTATTAACCCTTTTAAGCCTTTAATGTACTAAGCATGCACATTGCTATTATGCATTTTCCTAACAGTTGGCCTGTAAAATCTGATGTGTGTCCCAAAAATGTCCCACTTTGGCCATTTGAAAAGGTGGCAACCCTAATTAGGAATGTACCTAACAACACAGCATTCTGGGCAAAGGTTTTTCACAGTTATCTTATATGGCCACTTATAATTAGTGCAAGTAACCCTTTTTGAAAACTTCCCACATACACTTTAAAATCCCACTTGTGCCCCATATTGTATCACATTTGCAGTACATACACTGGGCCCTAAACTAGTCATACTGTGGCCTAACTTCCATACTTACATTTATTTTATTTTTGTTTTGAGCAAGTAGGTGGACTGGACTTACAGAAGCCTATTTTCAGCCACATCCTAGTTACAAGTCAAACATATAACAGAATTCAGTAGCATTTCAGTATAAATCCCCAATGCACAAGCATCAACCAGAATGTGAAACAACATAAAGAGTAACCAGTGCAGTGCTACAAGTTTAATGCAAGGGTAGACACTCTTATATGTGGAGTTAGGCAACACTACAGCAGCAGAGACACTTTAATTTGTTGCCATGGATTATTCTGAGCACATAATTAAATAAGCATTGCAGCTGTTGAAAAGGAAGTAAGGAATTGCTAGTAACAGAGAAGGAGTCCCATATTGTAGGACCATATACAGAGAAGGCCTTGCTGCCATTAAGGAGAGAATGAGATGGAAGTGATTTAAAATACATTTGATACTAAGTGTGACTGAATAGTCATGCTTAAGGACCCAAATAAGAGAAAAAAAAAAGATTGAAGGGTAACCGACTTAAAAATAAAAGTTTATTAATCAGTTAACAGAGCACTAGGTTGGAACAGTTCAGCCGGTAACCATCCAATTGTAGATAATCTAATGATGCAATGCTCCTGTCTGGATGAGTTGATTATGAGCCTGGTATTTTTTTCCTCCATAATTTGTCTGATCTGACTATCGCAAACTGAATTTGTGGTCAGTAATGGGGAGCATATACTGAGGTAAAAGAACCCTTAGCCCAATGCAGCCTTGCCTCCTTGGTTAATAAATGTGAGATCTTGTAGACTGTGAACAGATGAGCAGAAATGTTAGTGTCTCTCTTTAAGTGACAGGAGAAGAAGTAACAGAGGGTGAAATGCATCTAAAGGAACTTATCAGCATATCTAGGAGCACCAATAACTTTATCCAGCTTCCACATATCCAGAAATGTTACTGAACCAAATTAAGTATTTAAAGGCATAAACGATTGGAACAAAAATGAAGATGATACAGGCTTAGAGAAATCTGGGCTAGATACTGTCTATTTCAGATTTGTTATACCTCTTAAGAAGTCTGTTAATGTCCTTTACAAAGATGGGATGAAAGGAAAAAAAATAGCAGAAGTATTATTGGTAGAATCACCTGCATTACTGGTTAGGAGAGAGAGAGAGAGTTAGAAGGGAATGCAAAGAATTCTTCATGGACATTAGTAAGCGTAGTCAGATCAATGCAGGGATTTCCAGTTACATCAAACTGATCAGAATAAAGTTTCTTGGATTCATCCAGTTAACTAGCTAACCTCTTGCCAATAAACATTTTAGTTATGGAAGTACTGCATTACCTGATCTCAAACAAGAAGAGCTGTCCTGTTTAGACAACACTTTGTGTGTACCATGCAGTATAATGAATGTATTCCAGTCCTCAGGCAGCTTAGACTATTTAAAAATGATCCAGGCAACATCATTGCAATGGAACTCCCCCTGCAGATTAGAGTTTATTTAGAGGACTGAATATCCGTACTGTGCACTCTGAACATCAGAAAAACTTGACATAAATTCTGAGTATAATATTCAAAAAATATCCAAGGATCCTTGAGACAGGAATTGGCTGTCATGTGGTAAGGAATACTGAGCATTAGGAATAAATCAATGAAAAAAAATCACAAGACTACTGGGTGTTTGGGTTTGGGTTTTTTGAAAGAAAGTGGCAGTTTGGTAATCAAGGGGTGAGACTGGACAGTGATGTTAAAAAATCTGTAAATGCGTTTCTTAGGACTCAGTCCAACAATGCTTGCCTTATGGAATTAGAAATGAATCTGATAGGTTAAGCAACAACTTGTGAGGGCCTGGCTTTAGATAGCATATTAGCTATCAAAATTTCTCATTATTACTGTACATGTTAAAATCTTCAGGAATTAAGCTATTATCTATGGTAGAGAAGTTCATATATTTAGAGAGAGGAGACCATATTTTGCCCATATTAAAACAGATAATAGTTAAAGTACAGAGGAGAAAATATATGAAGTTTATATTGCGTTTAAGGTGGCAACAAATGATACATTCACAGATTAGCCAGATAGGGTCATGATCAGTATTAGGTGATATATACGTACTAGCTTATGCTGATAGACTGTTTAACTAGAAGAATCTTTCCACAAATGTTGTTCCCATTTTCCATATGTTAAATCTATAATCAAAAAGTGTTGCATGTATATGTGAATCAGGTTTCAGCCATGATTTTGAGACTTTGACAGTGTCATTTTTTCATTAGCTATATTTCTAATTAAAGAACATGGTATGAGAACACATGACCACGCAGCTAAGATCAACTAACAACCAAAATACAAGCTCACATGGTCCTGCAGAGTGGTGCTAGCAGCAGAGAGGCTAAAAGAGTGACTGCTAACCTGATAAAAGTATTTGTTTTCCTACTACTACCTGGGCAACTGTCTGATCTAGCTAAACTGAAGTATTTCTGCTTCTTGAACTGTTTTAAACTGTTTAAAGTTGTTTTTGCACCTGAACTTTTAAAGTTTGTCCTGTTTGTTGCATTTACCTGTTGAGGCTACACACTCAAGTGTGCTAGCCTGTATTACATATTTATTGCATTTTCCTGCTGTTTGTTGCAAAAAGAAAAAAAAAATGTCCTTGTTTCCCGTCTTTCCTGACCTAGAGTAGTCCAAATACAGGTTTTGCTGTATTCTTGACTTTTAGAAAGTTCCTGTGTTGCCCATTTCCTTTCTTGGATAAAGGGAGGCTTCTCTGTTCACCAGTGGCAGTGGGGAGCTTGGAGCAGCCTATCTATCCCTGGAGGAGTGTTCCCAGCACAAGAATCTGGTAGTCTATTGGCCGTTTTGGGCTAGTTTCTACCTCTTTCAAGTCCCCCTGTATAAAACCCGCTGTAGCGCGACTTTGCCCATAGCGCAGCATCGGGCAGCGCCACTTAATTGGGTTTAAACCATTCTCGGCTCCACAAAGTCTGCTCTTCACTTTTTCCCTTAGAACTGATCTAGTTCTCATAATAAACACCCTATTCCCACTCTAAAGCCTGGCACTTGCTCACTAAAGTAATTATATAAGTCAGCACTAAAAAATTAAAAGAACTACACCCTCACAAACTCCCCTTGAGTACTTTGTTCCCCATTGGCCCTTTTTTTCAATTATAAAGGAATTCCCAATACTATTCTAGCATGTCCAAAGGTCAGTTGTCAATCTCCTCTCCGGTCCAGCTGATGACTCTGGGAATCTTGAGGCAATGTTACAACTGCCTCATGTACACAGACAACCCTCTCCTCCTCCCAACAAATTCCAACACATGTGAGAGATGCAACCATATAGCCAAACTGGAGGCTAAGCTCTCTCAACTCAGTACTGGTGTAACCAGTCAGGAGGAGAAGGAAACCACACTCACTACAATTCCAGTCTCACATAGACCTACCATGACAGCAAACCAAACACATAAACACACAAAAACATACTCGGAGGCTCTAAATAAAAATCTGCCTAAGCAGCAGAGACCTCCAAAGCAGACACCCAAGCAACCTCTACCTCAAAACAAAACACATAAAACACATAGCTCACAAAGCCAGTGTGCCAAACAGTCACAGCCCTAAAGGCTAAACAACACACCTGATACACTTGTAATAGGTGACTCTATCATCAGGCACACTGACGTCCCGCTCACCAGGCTGAACAAGGAGAAGGTCACGGTGAGCTGCCTGTTGGGCGCTAGGATCCACCACATAACACAAGCACTCAGGTCATTCCAAGGCAAGTACAAATATGACTCAGTCATTCTCCATGCTAGTGTGAATGACCTGAGATGTACCTCCCTGGACTACATGAAAAGAGACATAGAGGAGCACTCTGAGCATGTAGCCCAGGCCGGTATGACCCTGATCTTGAGTAGCATCTTACCCTCACCAAGAATGATGCCACAATATGAAGACAAGATGATCAATTTCAACAATTGGCTTAAGTATTGGTGTCATTCAAAGGGGATCCAATGCATGTCTGCCTGGGATGACATGCTCGACAAGCCATGATGCTTCGCTAGGGATGGCTTGCACCTGTCACCCTGGGCTTTCAGATATTGGCAAAGGCTCTTGCCACCCCATAGTGCCTTTTTTAGGCAAGGCTCAAAAGACAAACCCGCCTCCATAGGTATCACAAGGGATAAGAAACTAAGAGTAATGCTACTCAATGCCAGAAGTCTAAACCTCAAGATGCACGCACTCAAAACTCTCCTTAGCATGGAGAACATCGATATCTATGCAGTAACAGAAACCTGGTTCAAGGCTCCGAGAGCACCACAGCACTTCCAGGTTATACCTCATACCATGTTTTCGCCCCAAAACTTGGACCGAACCACAAAAGGAGGGGAGTATCAATATTTGTCAAAGATACCCACACCTCCAGGTTGGTGGCATAGCACAAAGCATCAGAGACTATCCATGTGCAACTAATAGTGGGTAAAACTGCCTTCCAGTTTATAGCCTGCTACAGACCACCCTCCCAAACCCAGGAACCCCACTCGGCCTTCCTGAGAACACTGGAAAATATGAAGGTCTCTCCAAACACCATTATATTGGGTGACTTCAACTACCCTAACATAGACTGGGAGCATTACTCTAGCTCCAACACCCTAGCCCGAAGGTTCCTAGAATTTATAAACTCAAATGCTATGGAACAACTTGTTGCCACTTCCACAAGAGGGGAAAATATACTGAACCTGATCATCACCAACATGGGGACTCTATGCTCCAGACCAGAAGTGTATCCCTCACTGGTAAGATCAGACCATAAACTAATCTCACTAGATATTCACATCCCGACCCCAGCCCCTGCCCAGAAAACCGCAGAGAAAAGCTTCTCTAAAGCAAATTTCACACTCCTCAAAACCAAGGTGGAATCCTTCAAAGCCCCCGGGCCTGTGGAAAATATGGCCCAGACTGCAGAATCCTTTATAAACGCATTCTATGAACACCTTCAAGAATGCATGGATCATGCAATCCCAAATAAAACCAAGACCCAATCCTCCAAAGTTAGGCGTCCTGTCTGGTGGACCCCAGCCATAAACAAACTATACAATAGAAGGAGGAAGCTACTACATGATAGAGCAAAATCCCAAAAAGGAAGGCATCTCTGATCAGTATTAGCAAAAAACTACGGGCACTCATAAAATCGTCTAAGGCCAGCTTCGAGAGAAAAATTGCACAGGACACTAAGGATAATCACAAGGCTTTCTTTAGTTATGTTAGAAACCTGGGTGGGAATTCCCAGATATGCTCAGAATTAGTCCAAAATGACAAAAATACACGAACCCACAGACATTGCCAACATCCTAGCTGACAGGTTCAGCGCAAACTTCTCCTCCCCTTCCCCACCAAAAGGGCAAATATCTATCCCAGCAGAGTGCTGCCCCCCCCCTGACATCTCAGATGCTCAGGTAAGAGCTTCCCTCTCCAAAGCAAAAAACACAGCATCAATGGGACCAGACGGTGTCCCGGGCTGCGTCCTACATGAACTCAAAGAAGAACTAAACCCAAACATAAAACTACTGTTCAATCTCAGCCTTACTACAGGATATGTACCCAAAGAGTGGCGTACAGCAACAGTGGTCCCTCTCCACAAAGGTGGTGCCTCAATGGATCCTGAAAACTATCGCCCCATAAGCCTGACTAGCTTGGTCTGCAAAGCTATGGAAAGGATCATCATGGACCTCATAAATAAAGATATTGGGGACCTGCAGACACTGGATCCTACCCAGTTCGGCTTTGTTAAGGGCAGATCCTGCCTCTTAAACCTGGTTGATTTCTTTGAAACAGTCACCATGGCCACTGACGAGGGCAAGGTGGTCCACACAGCCTACCTGGACCTTGCAAAAGCCTACGATAAAATACCCCACTCGGGCATTATAGATAAGCTCACCAGCTTAAATATAAACCCCTATGTCACTATATGGGTTGCAAACTGGCTCAAGGACAGAGCCCACATGGTTAGAATTGCTGGAGCCATGTCAGACTCCAAACCAGTTACAAGTGGCATCCCACAAGGCTCAGTCCTGGGACCTCTCTTGTTTGGTATATATTTCTCGGAGGTACAGGCTAACACGGAAGGACTGTGGCTGACCAAGTTCGCAGATGACTGCAAACTGGGCGCCATAATCGACTCTCCTACAGACACAAGCATCCTACAAAAGGGCCTCATAGAAACAGACAACTGGTACCAGAGCCATGGCTTCAAGCTAAATGCCAAAAAGTGTATAGTCATCCCCTTTGGCAAAAACAAAGTGCCCACAAATTACCACATAGGTGGTAATCCATTAAGTACAGAAGTAGTAATTAGGGACCTGGGGACCCAAGCTGATAGCAATCTCTCATTTGACAACCACGTGGCCAAAGTGGTTAGAAAAACATTTTATATAGCCCACCTAATCATGAAGGGATTCACATCTAGATCAGGGGAGGTCATCGTGCCTCTTTACTCATCCCTCATCAGGCCCAAAATTGAGTACAATGCCCCTTTTGGGATGTACCTTACCAGACACCTGCAGCAACTGGAAAGACCCCAAAAGTACCTCACCAAGAGGATCAAAGGGCTCAAACAGATGCCATATGCTGCCCGGTTAAAGAAACTCCAGCTCTACTCAGTGGCATACTGCCTGCTCAGAGGTGACCTGTGCCTGACGTATAAGGCCATGTCCAACCCGGAATTAAGGGACATGCTGCACCTCAAAAATCCAAATCCCATCGAGCTACCTTTCGAGAGACTTGAACCTCAGCACTGAAATAAATAGGACATGCTGGAGGGACAGATTCATAACCCAGAGGCTCCCTTCACTATGGAATAAAATCCCAGTCCAGGTTAGGCAGAGTCCCTCATTGATTCTCTTCAAGAGGAGTCTTGATGAGTGGATGGGAGATCGTAGGTTTACCCCGGGTATCACTTCTGTGTCACTGTTAGACAAAGGCACAGTATACTAACCTCGAAAAAGGGCACAGCAAAATTCATTTAAAATGGGAGGCGAAAGCCAAACATACTCTGGCTAGGCTTATAAATGCCCTAGGGCAGATAGCCTAGTATGAACCTATGAACATAGTGTGCTGGCCTAAATAAATACCTTCCCAATCCAATTAAAAAAAAAACTTTATTAAAAATAAATTAAATTAAAATTAAAGTAATACATGGTTAAGTGCTCCCATCCATACATAATTCGGAGTTCATCAGAACCATCAATTACATTAAATGATCAATTTAAATAAAAAAATCAAACATATCATGTGACAAGACCCTACTATCTTAAAGAACCCACTCCAAGTAGTAACACCATAAATTACCTAGTAGAATTCACGTTGACCTGGAATAAGCAATGGTCTGAAAAATACAAATGTTGTAATTCATTCACTTATAATAGTTATTAGCTATTGTAAACATTGATTGCAGTTTTAGCCTATATCATACGCATTTAAAATAAATATAAATATCAATATACAATGAGATAAAAAAATAAAGCAAAAAATGTAACTATAATGTAGAAGCTCTGCGCTTCAGCCAAGGAACTATAGAAATATGTTTGCTGAGACCTGAAACATTAGATGCATCTAACTTTAATTGCCACCATAATTCACAGGATCATAGGATCGTAGGAAGTTACTAGACTAATGGGCCTAGGGCCCTTACAAGCCTAGCCAAGTTCTACCCTTATTTCTATGATCAGCACCTATTGCCCCTGTCCAAGAGGGACACAGGTGGAACCTCTGGGGTGAATTTACGGTTACCCATCCAATGCTGCAGATTTCATTTGAAGAGGGCCAATGAGGTGCTCTGTTTGACATGAAGTGGGAGTCTGTTCCAAAGGTGTGATAAGCTCTGAAGACAAATATGTCCATCCAGCATGTTCTCTTAATGTCACATACCAGGTTAAGGTCTTTAGAGAGAGTAACCCGTGTACCATTTGACTTACGGAGATGTAGCATTTCCAATAAAGCAGAGTCAGAGATTGCCTTGTATGCAAGGTAGAGATCACCTCTGAGTAGTATGTATGAAAAAGAATAAAGTGACAGTGATTTCAGATGATCCACATAGGACAGATGGTAAAGACCTTGAATTTTCCTTGTGAGGAACCTTTGTGTTCTCTCCAATTACTACAGGTGCTTGGAAAGATACATACCAAAAGGGGCATTGTACTCAATTATTGGCCTGATGAGGGAAGAGTACAGGGAGGTTATAACTTCTTTTTTTTCCTGGAGGAAATGCCCTTACTTATGAGATGAGCCATTTAGAATACCCTTCTTACCACTGTGGAGACATGGTGGTCAAAGGTCAGGTTGCTGTTAACCTGTGTGCCCAGGTCTTTCACCACTGAATGCGTACTTAAGGTGTTGCTATTGATGTGGTAGTTAGCAGGAACATCACTGTTACTGAAAGGGATGATAATACTTTTTTTTGCATTGAGTTTAAGGCCATGACTTTGGCACCAATCATTTGTTTGTGTAAGACCCTCTCGTGGGATGTTGACATCATCTGGAGATTCTATGACAGCTCCCAGTTTGCTGTCATCAGCAAACTTTGTCAGCCACAGACCTTTAGTTTTTGCTTGCACTTCAGGGAAATAGATTCCAAAGAGTAGAGGTCCCAAGACTGATACCTGTGGAACACCACTGGTTACAAGTCTGCTGTTGGAGGTGGCTTCCCTATTTTGACTATATGGGTTCTATCAGTAATCCAGTTAGCAACCCATCTAATGATATAAGGGTTGATAGCTAACTGGGTGAGTTTGTCAATGATGTCTGAGTGGGGTTAGTGTCAAATGCCTTGACTAAGTCTAGGTAGGCTGTATGCACAGATTTCCCCTCGTCTAGGCCCTTGGTGACGGTCTCAAAGAAGTCCACCAGGTTTAACAGGCATGATCTCAGTTTGACAAATCCAAACGGAGTATGGCCAAGTGTTTGGAGATTACCTATATCTTTGTTGATAAGGTTCATGATGACTCTCAATTGCCTTGCATATAAGGCTAGTCAGGCTAACAGGTCTATAGTTCCTGGGGTCAGTGAAAGCACCACCTTTGGGCAAGGGAATAACAGTGGCCCTAATTTCTTAAAACGTTCCTCTCACTAGGAGTGACCACTTCTAAAATTCCAAACTGGAATTTTTTGTACAGTGTACAATTCAACATATGTTTAAACAGAGAACTATTAATATTTTTCTTAATAATATTGTAGTTATATTTATATATCCATTTGCACAAAGTAAGTTCTATTTTGCCAATATAAAAATGTTTACATCCAGAGCATATACAGTTATATTTACAGTTATATATATTTTTATATACATATAAAAAGTGTGTACACCCCTGTTAAAATGCCAGGTTTTTATGATATAAAAAAATGAGACCACAATAAATCATTTCAAAACTTTTCCCTCCTTTAATGTGACCTATAACCTGTACAATTCAATTGAAAAGCAAACAAATCTGTTAGGGGAAAAATATAAAAAATAAAAAGCATACAATAAGCTGGTAGCATAAGTGTGCACACCCTTAAACAAATACTTTGTCGAAGCACCTTTTGATTTAATTACAGCATTCAGTATTCTTGGGTACACACCTATCATCAATTAAAGAGACTCTGATTAACCCCAAATAAAGTTCAGCTGTCCTAGTAGGCTTTTCCTGACATGTACTCAGTTGCCTGCTACAGCAAAAGCCATGGTTCACAGAGAGCTTACAAAGCATCAAAGGGATCTCATTGTTGAAAGGTATCAGTCAGGAGAAGTGTACAAAAAAAGTTCCACAGCATTGGATATACCATGGAACACAGTGAAGACAGTCATCAAAAAGTGGAAAAAATATGGAACAACAGTGACGTTCATCCTCCCAAAATTGATGAAAAGACAAGACAAAACTGGTCAGAGAGGCTGCCAAGAGACATACAGCAACACTGAAGGAACTGCAGGAATTTCTGGCAAGTACTGGTTGTGTACTACATGTGACAACAATCGCCCGTATTCTCCATATACCTGGGCTATGGGGTAGGGTTGCAAGACGGAAGCCTTTTCTTATGCAGAAAAATATCTAGGCCCGGCTAAAATTTGCAAAACAATACATCAAGTCTCCTAAAAGCATGTGGGAAAATGTGCTATAGTCTGATGAGACCAAGGTTGAACTTTTTGGCCACAACTCCAAAAGGTACGTTTGGCGCAAAAACAACACTTCACATCGCCAAAAGAACACCATCCACACAGTGAAGCATGGTGGTGGCAGTACCATGCTTTAGGGCTGCTTTTCTTCAGCTGGAACTGGGGATTTAGTCAAGGTGGAGGGAATTATGAACCGTTCCAAATACCAGTCACTTCTGGCCCAAAACCTTCAGGTGTCTGCTAGAAAGCTGAAGATGAAGAGGAATTTCCCCTTTCAACATGACAATGACCCCAAGCATACATCCAAATCAACAAAAGAATGGCTTCACCAGAAGAAAATTAAAGTTTTGGAATGGCCCAGCCAGAGCCCAGACCTAAATCCAATAGAAAATCTGTGGGGTGACCTGAAGAGGGCTGTGCACAAGAGATGCCCTCGCAATCTGACAGATTTGGAGTGCTTTTGCGAGGAAGAGTTGGCAAATATTGCCAAGTCAAGATGTGTCATGCTGATAGACTCCTACCCAAGAAGACTGAATGCTATATTCCTATAAGTAACATGGATTTCATTCTGTGATACTATAACATATTTAGAAGTATCCTGTAACATATTAAAAATTAAATCAAAAGGTGCTTCAACAAAGTATTAGTTTAAGGGTGTGTACACTTATGCAACAAGCTTATTGTACTTTTTTTTTATATTTTTTCCCTAACAGATTTGTTTGTTTTTCAATTGAATTGTACAGGTTATAGGTCACATTAAATGTGGGAAAAGTTTTGAAATGATTTATTGTGGTCTCATTTTTTATATCACAAAAACCTGACATTTTAACAAAGGGGTATGTACACTTTTTATATCCACTGTAGGATAAGGGTGATGTGCAGAGCTGCAGTAACTACAGAGGGATAAAATTGATGTCACAGCTTGACGTTATGGGAAAGAGTAGTGGAAGCTAGGTTAAGAAGGGAGGTGATGATTAGTGATCAGCAGTATGGTTTCATGCCAGGAAAGAGCACTACAGATGCAATATTTGCTCTGAGAGTGTTGTTGGAGAAATACAGAGAAGGTCAGAAGGAGTTGCATTGCGTCTTTGTGGACTTAGAGAATGCATATGACAAGGTGCCTAGAGAGGAGTTGTGGTATTGTATGGGGAAGTCGGGAGTGGCAGAGAGGTATGTAAGACTGGTACAGGATATGTACGAGGGTAGTGTGACATTGGTGAGGACTGCAGTGGGAGTGACAGATACGTTTAAAGTGGAGGTGAGATTACCTCAAGGATTAGCTCTGAGCCCTTTCTTATTTGCAGTGGTGATGGACAGGTTGAAAGATGAAGTCAGACAGGAGGTCCTGTGGACTATGATGTTTGCAGATGACATTGTGATATGTAGTGAGAGTAGGGACCAGGTTGGGGAGACCCTGGAGAGGTGGAGATATGCTTTAGAGAGGAGAAGAATGAAGGTCAGCAGGGCTAAAACAGAATATATGCATGTAAATGTGAGGGAGGGTAGAGGAATGGTGAGGATGCAGGGAGTAGAGTTGGTAAAGGTGGACGAGTTTAAGTACTTGGGATCAACAGTTCAGAGTAATGGTGAATGTGGAAGAGAGGTGAAGAAGAGAGTACAGGCAGGATGGAATGGGTGGAGAAGAATGTCAGGAGTGATTTGTGACAGATGGGTACCAGTAAGTGTGAAAGGGAAGGTCTACAAGAGGGTAGTGAGACCAGCTATGTTATATGGGTTGGAGACGGTGGCATTGACGAAAAGGCAGGAATCAGAGCTGGATGTGGCTGAGTTAAAGATGTTAAGATTTGCACTGGGTGTGACTAGGATGGACAGGATTAGGAATCAGTATATTAGAGGGTCAGCTCAGGTTGGACAGTTTGGAGACAAAGCAAGAGAGGCGATATTGCGATGGTTTAGACATGTGCTGAGGAGGAATGCTGGGCATATTGGGAAAAGGATGCTAAGGATGGAGCTGCCAGGTAAGAGGAAAAGAGGAAGGCCTAATATAAGGTTTATGGATGTGGTGAGAGAGGATATGCAGGCGGTTGGTGTGAAAGAGCATGATGCAGGGGACAGGAAGAAATGGAAACAGATGATCCGCTGTGGAGACCCCTAACGGGAACAGCCGAAAGAAGATGATGATAGCTATGTAAACTACTCCCTTGGCAGAACAGTTCCCTCCCACTAAATGTATTATTTGATCTAATAATATGGTAATATCCTCAATCAATACAAATGTACATTGATCAGAAGAACCAAAACGAGTGCCCATTGTCAAACAATAATTGTTGACATTTTCCTGCCATTCAAATATACACTTGAGGTTTCTCCCTATCATATAAGTGAATAGCAGTTTTTCCCCCAACTAAATGAAAAAGCTCTGGGTCTATTTTAAATAAGCTTCAGTTATGCACAACTATATCTCTAACTTCCTTTACAAAGGCCCATCTCAATACCAGAAGATTGCTAAATTCTGGTAATAACGGCCACACAGGTAAAAAACGCACTCTCCAGCGCTAAAAATACAGCATCCATGGGACCAGATGACATCCCGGGCTGTCTACTGCATGAACTACAAAATGAACTGGCACCTCACCTAAGTGTCATGTTTAATTATACCCTCACCTCAGGCTTCGTGCCCACTGAGTGGTGCACAGCTACAGTTATCCCACTCCACAAGGGGGGAATCCACCTTGGATCCTGGGACCTACCACCCCATCAGTCTGACAAGCCTGATCTGCAAGGCCATGGAACGTATTATCATGGAACTTATAAACAAAGACTTTGGCAACCTTCAAACACTGGATCCCACCCAGTTTGGGTTCATGAAGGGCCGATCTTGTCTCCTGAACTTGATTGATTTCTTCGAATCAGTCTCCAGAGCCGTGGACGAGGGTAAGGCAGTCCACACAGCCTATCTGGACCTTGCCAAGGCTTTTGACACCATCCCCCACTCTGGAATCATAGATAAATTTACTAAGCTGGGCATTAATCCCTACGTCACTCAATGGGTTGCCAACTGGCTTACTGACAGAAACCACACTGTAAACGTAGCTGACTCCAAATCCAGCTCCAGACAAGTGACAAGTGGAGTACCTCAGGGTTCAGTCCTGGGACCTTTCTTGTTTGGCATCTACTTCTCTGAAGTACAGGCCAATACTAAGGGACTCTGGCTACCAAAGTTTGCAGATGACTGCAAACTGGGAGCCATTATTGAATCCCCAAATTATGTGGATACTCTACAAAAGGGCCTTACAGAAACAGATGCTTGGTGCCAGAGCCGTGGGCTCAAGCTCAATGCCAAGAAATGTATAGTTATCCCCTTTGGGAAAAAACATGTACCCGTGAATTACCACATAGGTGGCAGTACACTAAACACTGAAAGTGTGATGAGAGACTTAGGGACACAGTGGACAGTGGTCTCACTTTCAATAACCACATTGCCACAACAGTCAGGAAATAATTCTATGTGGCACACCTCATCACTAAGGGCTTTTCATCCAGAAAAAAGGAGGTCATTGTCCCACTGTACTCATCCTTCATTAGACCCATTATAGATTACAATGCCCCATTTGGTTTGTACTACTCAAGACATCTGCAACAACTGGAAAGGCCACAGAAATACCTCACTAAAAGAATCACAGGCCTAAAACAGATGCCCTATGCTGACCACCTTAAAAAACTCCAGCTATACTCTGTCATATATCGTCTACACCGAGGTGATCTCTGCTTAACATACAAGGCCATGTCAAACCGAGAGCTGTTGGACATGCTACACTTAAAGAAATCCCAGTCCCTCAGAGCCACATGCTCCAGGGATCTAAACTTTGTCATCACAATAAACAAAACATGCTGGAGGGGATAGGTTCCTGACCCAGATACTCCCCAGACTCTGGAATAGACTGCCCATACATGTCAAGCAGAGCGCCTCTTTGGTCCTCTTCAAAAGGAACCTTGATGATTGGATGGGAGAAAGGAAATTCACCCTGGGGATCACGTCAGTCGCCCTGCTAGACAGGGGTCCAGGGAAGTAAATAGTGTGGGATGAAATAGCCAGGGAATTGTTATGGCTAGGCTTGTATAGGCCCTAGGGCCAATAGCCTAGTATCAAACTATGAACCTATGAACCTATAAAAGTGCAATATCTTACAACCATTGAAGTTCTGAAGTCTTTAATATATTTATCACTATGTAAAGTTGTGTCTTAATGGTCAAATTCTGAAACTAGAAGGAGGTTATATTTATTTTCCCAGCCCTCTACAAATTATTCCCTTACTGTGTTAAGGAAGTCTTGTGGATATCTCTGTTACTAAATATCTCAACCATTTTATTCATTTCACTGTTGAAAAGTTCAAAATTTGAACATATTCTTGCTGCTGTAACAAGTTGGCCTTTTATAACACTCCTTTTGCACATATATGGATGGGAACTAGTGAATTGTAAGTATGTGTTGAAAAATGTCTAGTTCCTAAAGATTGTAGAATCAGATTTCCTCAAGTTAACATTCTTGAAGATGGTAAGATGTAAGTAGTTAACATAGTCATGTTGAATTTGGTGGGTAAAACTTAAAACTTAAGCATGCCTTGCCACCAAACAATTGAATAAGAACAATATAAGTCCCCCTGAAGAACTGTAAACACAAATATATAGAAGTATTGTACGGCATGAGAAAATAATCAAATATCAATATATAAAACTTAGATAAAGTAGTTTATATATATATATATATATATATATATATATGTGTGTGTATGTATATATATATATATATATATATATATATATATATATATATCTATATATATATATATATATATATATATATATATATATATATATATATATATCTATGTATATATATATATATATATGTATGTATGTATATTATATATATATATATATATATATATATATATATATATATATATATATATGGGTCTACTTCTTATCATCAAATTTATGTTTCAGCAAATCGCAGATAACTGAACTTACTCACCTGAAATCTCACTATGCCGAAATGCTAGTTCGTCGAATTACAAATCCCCGACATAAAAACAACATCAAATATAAAATTAAAACCACAAACACTCTCTAATATTTTTGCAGGGAGGGGAAGCCTCCCCTGCACACACACCCCCCTCCCTACTATATATACCAACTCCAAGATGGCACTACACTGACAGCAAGGGTATATTTTCATATCCTTACTGTAGTGCATTCCCTAGCTGACAGCTACAAGCAGTGTTACACAAACGTTATGTGTGTATGTATTTATATTAAATGACAGAATTATAATGGACATAAATTATTTATCTTAAAAAAGTCATGAGAACAACCCTGTAAAAATCTGACAATAATGCTTTAGAAAGAAATAACTCTACCTTAAAGAAGATAGAAAGTAAAACATCCACTAGCACCAAAAACTGTTCCCCAAACGTAAAACAAGCTATACGTCCAGACCTTGAAAAAAAAAACATACAAAAGCAACACATGAAAAAAAGTGTATTATATCTTTAAACCTCCAGTGCTTAGAGTATCCCCAAATAACAACACAAAGACCATAAGTATAGCAGAAAGCACAACATTCTCTGCGCAGGAGAGAAACCAGTAATAGTAAAATATATCTCATACATGACCATTCCATGTCTGTCATCTACCTGGATTCCCATCATGTTCTCTGCCTTGCCTTCTGCTTCCACTGAATGACCATCTGACAAGTGCCAGCTGACACCACTCATATCATTCAACAGAAAACTCCTCTCTTTGGTACTATGCAAATAGGCTTTGTCCCATTAAATGTGAAAAAATATATAATGACAGGAATAATCCCCCACTTTTGGCTCTTCAAACTAAAGCATGACTCTCACATTACATGCACTGTATAACAACATTACCATATCTACTAATCCATCACAATCAGCCACAATATAGCATTAAAAAGAATTAGAACACATCAAACACTCAGTCCATCAACAATATGCCGAAAACAGACAACCAATTAAAACATTGCTAAAAAGAATGATCTATATTATACAAGAATAATTGAATCTTACTTGATACTAGCATCTCTGTACATCACCGGATTAAAAATTACCTGAAACTGAAATGTAACAAAACTAAAATACAAGGTTACAAAAATTGTAAAATTATGTAAGAGCCAGGTGGAATGAAATATAAGTATGCTGCATGGTTGGGTCTACCTTCTTGAGTATGTAAGCCATGACTTCAGCAACCTTCATAGAACCTTTTCTTTGTTTTATCTCCCCAGGTGCTTTTTCCTCTATTAGCTTTCCATCAAGCCACCTCCTGTTGGACTCATTCCCTATGTGTAAGGACACTTCAGTCAGATGCCCTAGTGCAAGAACTGCCCAGAGGGGACATTATCCAGGCACTGATGATCTCACAGTCATTCCAGCAATGAGAAATATTTCATATATAAGACCCTAAACCCTTCTCTTGGTGTTTACATGGACAACTATATTACCATAGGGGACATCTATGCCCCTCTATCAGCTCAAGTGCACTTGCTCATGTGGCCTGCAAGAGCTACAATCACCAGCTTGAGTGGTTACACTCACATCACCCCTGCACCAGTCTCTACCTGCTCAATACTGTCCCTGCCCTCTGGCAGTGAATGGGTCAGGAGTGGTAGCATGTGCCCACTGGGACTCACTCCCTCCTCCCAGCTGTGCCATCAAATGCCTGAGCTACTAACAGATTTCAGGTAATCTGGGGGAATAGTCAAGGCTTTATCCATCTATGTCACTTGTGAAGCTCAATTCTTCAGGTACTCTGACGAACTTGGCTATACAGGATATTGGAGTTATGGCATTATGTAACACCTGATCTGTATATATCACTCATATCACATAGTGTACATGTTAATTCAATTTATCAGCAGAACACCAGGCAGAAGCAACATTCACATATTCTCTTGAGAGTTAAATATAGCTGTGTGATTGCATGGATACTTATAAGTATTCCATTTTGTCAGCATAAGCAACAGAGTAAACACTTTTTATAAGGCGATTCAACATGGTTACACAATAGGGTTGCCATCTGTCTGGAAATCAGGGTCTGTGTTAGGAAATTCAGTTATGGTGAATATGTGAAAGGAATTTTGAATAAGTCTGAGAGGCAGTACATTTCTGAAGTATATTTCCTAAAATGTTTACTGTTTCACTTGGATTTCCTGTCTGCATTCAAGTTCATTTCTCAGCTGGGGTGTCTTCTGTGATGTCTGCATGTCCAGTCTATGTTAGGTAGGGTTTTCTCTGGGTGCTCCAGCTTCCTCCCATATTCTGAAGACATGCAGTAGATGAAATGGACACTCTAAATGGGTTGTAGGTGTGAGAGTACATGTGTAGTATGGAAGAACAACCACAACAGGGCTAGCTACCAGGTGATGTGAACATTGGCTCTTGATGATTATTACCGTTGATGTGACACCCCAACCCCATGTGCAAAAAAAATGTCACAAAATGGCTGTAGAAAGATGGATTCAAATGTAGTAAACAACAGTCATTGCTGTGGCATATGCGCGCGTGCGCACGTGTGTGTGTGTGTGTGTGTGTGTGTGTGTGTGTGTGTGTGTGTGTGTGTGTGTGTGTGTGTGTGTTGAAGTGTATTTAAGTGTTTACAAGAGCAACAAGTTGGCCATCATTTCTTCCACTTTGCATCACTGTCAAACATCAGCATTGCACACAATAAGTGGCTATGTTTGGTGGTCTGGGCAAGATGAGTGGAAGGGGAATGCATCATTGGTATAGTGGCACAGTGAATAGTGTTGCCATCTCACAGCTCATCTCCCTGTCTGAGTTCTTGTTTGTGGCTCCATCTGTGTGGAGTCTGAATGTCCTCACTTTCTCTCTGTGGGTTTTATTCAGGTACCCTTGTTTTCTCCAGCACCCCAAAGACATACCAAAGAAGAAGAATTGATGATTTTTCAATTTTCACAGAAATTACAGTGTGTGTGTGTGTGTGTGTGTGTGTGGGTGTGTGTGTAAAAATAGTGGGGGGTACATGCATACATTTTTGGGTAGTGAAAAAAAAGGCATAAAATCCATCACAGAATATCTGGAACATCAGAGCTTCTGGAATACATAATTCCTGGCTGTATAAGTGTCTTAGTGGGATCCTCATCCATAGGCTCACCTTATCTAAAACTGACCCCACTCAGCGGTATGCACAGCGATTACTATTGTTTGTATGGGTGCTGAGGGTACTATGGTCATTATGTCTTTAATTTTCCTCATGAACTTCAGAGGTGCACATAGAAGGTCACTATAGCTTGTCAAGGGTCAGTGTACTTGTAAGAATAAACTGCAATAAATAATTTTAAGGTTTTTTTTTCATTTTTTTTTCACAGTTGAAATCAGATGTGTATACAGGTGGATATCTTCTGGAACAGGAGGAAGGAGTCATGCTGCATATGTACAGCTGACAGCAATAGGTTGAAATATGTTGTTATGCTCTATTCGTTTTTTCAGTCATTCCATTATGCATCCTGACAAGCATTTTATTCCCAAGCTTATGGATAACTACTACTCAGTTTTGTGGTAACTTCTGGGTCATCAACCTTGAACATTAAGCCTTGGACATAAACTATTTCTTCCTTGAAAGAAAAAATAGACAGTTTCGTTCCTTAGTCATTTTTTGGACCATCATTGGACCAAAGGTTGTCAAAAATATATAAAATAAACCTCAGGGCATTTAGAACCCCATAGCTTCTGGAGGTTTAGTAGCCCATAGACCCCCACCATAATTAAATTCTTTGTGGCCCATAGACCCCCAGCATAATTAAACTCTTTCCTCCACAGTTATTACAGTACAGTCTTGGCCAGTTAGGATGTCTTTTAAGGATGTAGAAAAAAAGCTGACAAGACAAAGTACAATAAAATAAACAAAACAAAAGTACTCTGAATAGTATGAGAATAGAGGGATAGGAGGAAAACAAAGGAGAAATGGGTTGTATGCCAGCGTGATAGTAGACAGCAGGGGGAGGGACTGCCATGGAACACTTTGTCTAGGGATCCATATCATCTAAGGCTACTCATGCAGTCACTGTATATGGTGCTTCTGGGTGTGGCTTGCTAAAAGGGATGTGACTACCCCAAGGCAAGGGTTGTGTTTTTTATTATGCAGGGGACATAGCTTATTTGTCACAAAATGGAAGTTTGCAAAACTGGCAACCCTATTATACAACCGCACCACTATTTTTTTCAAACAGTAGCAACAGCTCATCATATTCTAAAAAGCTTTGTAGAATTTTCACTTATAAAACTGCGGTGGTGGTTCTGCGGTAGCGTTGTCGCCTTACAGTAAGACGTCCTGTTCGATTCTCAGCTAGAGCGTCTTCTGTGTGGAGACATGCATGAATGGGTGCACCTTCGTTGAATGTTGTGCATCAGGGCTGGCAACTCGGCACGTAAAAATCTACTGCCAATCATTAGCGGACCGGAGTTCCGCTGTGGCGACCCCTAACCGGGAAAAGCCGAAAGACACAACATAAGAAACATTAATAAAACTGTCACTTTGCTGAAAATCATTGTACTTATGTCAGCAATGTAAAGCTAGATTTCATAATGTTATGTCTTTTAAAGGCATATTCAGCAACATTGCACTTAGTAAGCCATTGTCTGCAATACTTTGTTCAATAGCCGAAAGCCCACTGCCCTTATCCAAAACAATTTATTAAATTATAGCTACTAAAATCTGTATTTCAGTCACATCTGCCACAGTATCTAAAATACATTAATATAAGTAAACACTTTTTAGAGGAAATGGGCCTCTGAGAGTAGGTTTCATATTGCAACTGATTGCATTTTTAACTGATAATGTACTGCAGATACCAAGTACTGTTTACCTTTACCCTAAACTCACATACATTCATTTACTTTTTATGGACAAAGCACATTTCCTTTATGCAAATAAGGCAGATAAGAGTACACTTCATTACCTACCCTATATACAATAACCACATTCTGTTAACAAAACAATGTACATCTGCCTCTAAAAAGACTATGAAATGTGCATGATTCTGAGGGGAAGCTTAACATCAATGTACAAGAAAAGCAGCAAACTGAGAGATATTTTACATGCTGTGATTCTTCTCCAAAACATCTTTCAACAATTTACTATATGCAACGCAATAATATTTATTTATTTGTTTGTTTATTTATTTATTTATTCTCTCTTGACATTTGATTACCGGGAAAGCCCAACAGGGTAGAAGCCTATTTTTCACCAGAGGCCTGGGGAGAAAAGCTCCAAATTATTACAAAACATTTTAAGAGCAATAATTTTACAATCTTCAAAAATAAAACAAAACACATCTGTGGTTTAAATTATTATACCAAATTAGACATAATATAAAAACATTGGTTAAGAATTGATACAAGTTATATGACAATCATTTAATAGAAACATTTTAGACAGTTTGTAGAGGTAAGTTAATCTAATGCAAACAGAAATTGCAATATGAAGTGAGGGGAAAACAGGCTTATGGTATTTTTAGAAAGAAGGTCATGGAACAGAATTTGATAAAAGTAAGGAAGTAAGTGAAGAAGGGAGAGTAAGGAGGCATAAGGAACGAAAATGTACTTGTTCGCATTTAGGGATATAGTTTATCCTGGTTTTGAGCAAGAAAACAGCCAGACTTTAGCTAGGAAGTCTTTCAGAGTGGTTTTGAAAGATGGGAGGGAGGGTCTGACCTAATGGATACAGGTAAGGAGTTCCAGCCCTTACCAACCTTATGCTAGTATAGACAATGCCCCCAGATTTGATAGGTTTATAGACAGACAGAAGTTTTTTCATCACTGGATTGTAATGACCGACTGGGAACATGATTGTATAGAATGTTTTTTAGTGCTGGACAGGCAGATGGATGCTGTATAATTTTGTAGGTGGTATGGAGTTGTGTATGTTAGTTGTTGTGGCAGTTCTAACCAATTAAGGCTTTTCAGTGCTATACAGTGGTGGGTTCTATAAGGGGCATGTGCTACAAATTTAGCAACGTTGTCATAGCAGTGTTCAAGTTTTATTTTTTGTGAAGCCTGGAGGTTAGTGAAAGAAGTGTGGGGGAGGAGATAAGTAGTGGCAAGTATAGTTTTAGTTTTTCTTATGCAATTTTGTATATGCAGGTCAAATGTAAGATTAATATCCACTATCACCCCTAATAATTGGCTTTACTGGAAAACCTCACCCAGACTCTGTCACACTTTACTGTGAGGGAAAGGTTAGTTTATTTTGTTTTCTTTTATTTTGCGTTACTTTATTGCATTCTTCTATTTGGATACTGTGATTTGTTTTCTTTACACTGTATTTTACTTGTATCATGCTTTTAATTGTATATTAAAACTTGAAAAGCGACCACAGCTGTGTCTCTTGTGAGTCACACATAATTTTTTAACATTTTTCCCAGCCTGCCACCTTGTTGCTGTTGCGTTGTTAAACACAACTGTCTTTCTAGTTGCTTGCCCCTTATGTTAATTTGACCTCATATCTCTGTCCCTCTCCCCTTTCACTGTCTGTTGTGAGTAAGCGCAAAATTATCATTTTGTGAAATCACTCCCCTTCAACTATTTAAATTTATTGGCCAATCCTGCTGTATTTCATAGAACCAGAATACGAAAGTGCCCACCTTTCAATTTATCTTGCATTTTTAAAACTAGTGGCTATCCACTTAGCCAGCTAAAGCTTAAGTTACCCCCTTTTAAAATTTTAATTGCTTAGTGCATACTGCAGTACTTAGGATATTAATCCACTTTTTCATCTTACCTTTAAACATCTACTGCAAGAGCACCAGTTATTGGAGAGCCCACATTCTGCCTCTCAGTAGTCATCTTGCTTCTGTTTTCTCCTGGTAAGAGAAGCATAGAGACATTGTTTCCTGGAGACTGCTGATCATCAGAAAGCCTAACAACTGCTTCATAGGTGACAGCTTGGAATGTGTGCTTATATTCTACTCCTGGTGAGAGAAGGAGCAGAGTGCACTGATTCCTGACTGTTTCTGGTTGGGCAGTGAGGGTCTGTGCTTGACATTCCTGATTGGTCTGGTTGCAATTCAAGACATCTACCAGGAAAAGGCTACAACAAGCCTACAGACCCTTTCATCATCTGGGACAAGACTGTGGATCACCAAACAGGCTGTGGCCTGCTTCTCATCTTGGGACTGGTGATAATGTTTTGCTTCTGGTGAGAGAAGAAGCAAAGGAGTATTGTATCCCAGCAGAGTGAAGCTGAGGTGAGACCAGCACTCGTAGTAGCCAGGCAGTAGCCATTCATGCAGCTTTCCTCTTTTCATCATTCTTGACAAGCTAATTCTTTGTTTTCAGTTAAGTACTGTTTGATTTGTTTGTAACTTCACAATATCTTCCTAAATACTTCATCCTAAAATTTTCAGGGTCTACATATTAGTTTCCCCTCAGGTGTTTGGCAGTGCCCTGTATAGACACAGATGCCTTGAGAGACATTTTTCCTGTAAAAGCATGACTGAAATTTCACCAATACCTAGTTGCACACAGGACAGCTAGTTTGCAGTGACAAGCACTGTCCCCAGAGTTGCAAACCGGATAGTCCTAACTTTGCTTTATATTCTCACTCCAACTGTCTAATCAATAAAAAAGGGTCTGTTGCCATGGATATCAACTTTCCCACTATTTCTGTTACCATCTTGGTGGATATGGGCATCCTGAGGCAATGCAGAAATTACCTCATGTTTACTGACAACCAGTTAATTCTCAAACAAATTGATATGGTATGTGAGAGATGTATTTACACAATGTCTCAGGAGGCAAAGCTCTCAGATAAAAGCACTCCTCTAATGTTGATCAGGTTGTCAGTAGTACACATGCTACACCCATTACACACAATTCAATGCAAATATATAGACCCACATATGTTGAGGCACTTAAATGTAACCTTCTTAAACCTCAAAGACTTCCTAGACAAAGTACACACAAATACTCTCAGAAGCTTTGAGTGCACTCTATCAAAACAACACCCACATCAACACATAGACTAACATCTCATGGAGCCTCTACTTCTAAGCCCATAAGGCAAGCCACCACACAGTCCAACATTATGGTCATTGGAGATTCCATCATGAGACACACTGATGTCCCTCTCACCAGGCTGTGTAAGGAGAAAGCTACTGTCAGCTGCTTATCAGGGGCTAGGATCCAGTGCAGTACACACACACTCAGGTCATTGGACCACAAGTAACCAATATGACTCAGCCATAGTCCATGTGGGATTAAATGACCTGAGATGTACCTCCCTAGACTATATGAAGAGAGACATCATGGAGCTCTCAGAATATGTGTTTCAGGCTGGTATGAGCCTACCATTGAGCAGCATTTTACCTTCTACAAGGATAATGCCACAGTATAATCAAAAAATGACTGGCTTTAATAATTGGCTTAGTTTCTGGTGTCATTCTAATGGGGTGCAATATTTGTCAGCATGGAAGGAGATGGTCAACACACCATGCTGCTTTGCCAAGGATGGTCTGCACCTCTCCCTTGTAAGCTTTTGAATATTAGCTACAACATTGTCTTCCCCCACAATGCCTTTTTAGGTAATACCAAATTGAAAGTACTTCTAACACAGCAAATCAAAATCAAGAAAATCTAAAGGTATTACTGCTCAATGCTAGGAGTCTAAACAAAAAAACTCCACTCCCTAGAAGCTGTCTTCACTCTAGAGAATGCTGATGTCTGTGAAGTCACTGAGACATGTTTTAAAGCCACGAAGAGCACGCCAACAGTGCAAGGTTATAATGCCTTCCATACATTTAGACCAGCTGCTACACAGACAGGGACTAAAGATGGAGGTATCTCAATTTACATAAAAAAATAAATATACCTCAAGGCTGGTCAGACTGCACTTGAGCTGCTCCATGTTAAAAAGCACCATAGGCAAAATCCAATACCACTTCCTTGCAAGCTGTAGGTCTCTCTATATGACCCAGAAAACCCATACCATGTATTTAAACTTATTAGAAACACTAACCATCCAACCCAATACCATATTCATGGCTGACTTTAATTACCTCACTATTAACTGGGAATTATATATGACATCAAACGTACATGCACAGAGATTCCTGGATTTTGTAAACACAAACTCCCTGGACCAGATTGTCAATACACCAACCAGGGATGCAACCATACTGGATCTGATCCTCACTAATATGGGAGAGTGCTGCACACTCCCTACTGTAATGCCTTCTGGTAAGGTCAGACCACAAAATGGTCTCCTTTAAAGTAAAAATAAAACCTGGACCCCCGGCTAAACCCAGAATATTCAGCAATTATTCTAAGGCTACCTTCATGCTATTAAGTGATAACCTGGCAAAATTTCAATCCCCCATAAACCCCAAGAACACTGTTGCTAACCATGCGGAACTGTTCACAGAAACCCTGTATAAGCATGTTAATAGCTGCATATAGGCAACTGTACCCACCAGGAAGAAGTACAGAACTGACTGAAAAAACAAGCCACGCTAGCGGAATCACAAAATCAATAGACTGTATAACAGAAGGAAAAAAATCATGGCAAAAATTAGGAGGTGCAGCATTCAGCAGGATAAAAGCACTCATCAAACTAAACAAACAATTCAGATGACAAATAGAGTCTATCAAATCCAAATTTGAGTTAAATTTGGCCTCCCAAGGCAAGGACAACCACAAGGCATTCTTTAGATATGTCATCAACTCAAGGGCATTACACAGTTGTGTGCAGAGTTAATTGTAAATGGAACCACCTGTACTGAGCCAGAAGATACAGAAAAGCTACGGGCCAATAAATTCAGCTCAAACTTTATCCCATCCTCCCCTTCAACCTTCCCTCAGGAAATACCATCAAATATAACTCCCCCTACTGTCACTAGGGAATAGGTCCTTAATGCTCTCTCTAAGGCCAGGAACACTGCATCAATGGGTTCAGAGAATATCTCAGGATGTCTCCTAAATAGCATGAAGCATAACCTGTAAGGCCTTTTGGAATTGCTATTTAACTGTAGCCTTCAAACAAGCTTTGTGCCTCATGAATGGAGTAAGGCAACAGTCATCCCTCTGCACAAAGGTGGGCCATCTACAGACCTGGAAACTACAGACCCATAAGTCCCAGTAGTCTTATGTAAAGCCATGGAAAAAATGATCATGGAAATGATCAAGAGTAATATAGTAAACCTCCAGACACTGGACCCAACCAAATTTGGTTTCATCAAGGGCAGGTCATGCATACTCAACCTGGTGGACTTCTTTGAGAAGGTCACCAAAACAATGGATGAAGGCAAAATGGTTTACACTGCCTACCTTGATCTGGCTCAGGCATTTGACACAATACCCCACTCAAGCATTGTTGACAAACTCAAGAGATCAGGTACAAACCCATATATCACCCAGTGGATAGCCAACTGGCTCACAGACAGGACCCAGGAAGTTAGAATTGGGGAGTCCACCTCTACAAAAAACCCAGTCACAAGTGGAGTCCCTCCGAGATCAGTCCTTGAACCGCTCCTTTTTGACATTTACTTCTCTAAAGCCAAGACCAATGTCAGTGGTCTCTGGCTAACTAAATCTGCAGATGATTGCAAATTAGGAGCTCTCAATGAATCCCACACTGACACAAATGTTCTCCAGGAAGGGATGACACAAACAAACAACTGGTATCAGAGCCATGGACTAAAACTAAATGCCAAGAAATGTGTAATAGTACTCTTCGGGAAGTCATCCACCCCTGGTAACTATCATAGGTTCATAGGTGTGTACTAGGCTAATGGCCCTGGAGCCTTTACAAGCCTAGCCCAAAATAATTGCCCAGATCATATTGGTTCATAGGTTCATAGGTTCATAGGTTGGTACTAGGCTATCAGCCCTAGGGCCTATACAAGCCTAGCCATAACAATTCCCTGGCTATTTCTTCCCACATTATTTACTTTCCTGGACCCCTGTCTAGCAGGGCGACTGACGTGATCCCTGGGGTGAATTTCCTTTCTCCCATCCAATCGTCAAGGTTCCTCTTGAAGAGGTCCAAAGAGGCACTCTGCTTGACATGTATGGGCAATCTATTCCAGAGTCTGGGGAGTCTCTGGGTCAGGAACCTATCCCTCCAGCATGTTTTGTTTATTGTGATGACAAGGTTTAGGTCCCTGGGCGTGTAGCTCTGAGGGATTGGGATTTCTTTAAGTGTAGCATGTCCAACAGCTCTGGGTTTGACATGGCCTTGTATGTTAAGCAGAGATCGCCTCTGAGTAGACGATATGTGACAGAGTATAGCTGGAGTTTTTAAGGCGGTCAGCGTGGGGCATCTGCTTTAGGCCTGTGATTCTTTTAGTGAGGTATTTCTGAGGCCTTTCCAGTTGTTGCAGATGTCTTGAGAGGTACATACCAAATGGGCGTTGTATTCTATAATGGGTCTAATGAGGTATGAGTACAGTGGGACAATGACCTCCTTTTTCTGGATGAAAAGCCCTTCGTGATGAGGTGTGCCACATAGAAGGATTTCCTGACTGTTGTGGCGATGTGGTTATCGAAGGTGAGACCACTGTCCACCTGTGTCCCTAAGTCTCTTATCACACTTTCTGTGTTTAGTGTACTGCCACCTATATGGTAATTCATGGATACATGTTTTTTTCCCAAAGGGATAACAATACATTTCTTGGCATTGAGCTTGAGCCCATGGCTCTGGCACCAAGCATCTGTTTCTGTAAGGCCCTTTTGTAGAGTATCCACATCATTTGGGGATTCAATAATGGCTCCCAGTTTGCAGTCATCTGCAAACTTTGTTAGCCAGAGTCCCTTAGTGTTGACCTGTACTTCAGAGAAGTAGATGCCAAACAAGAGCGGCCCCAGGACTGAACCCTGAGGTACTCCACTTGTCACTTGTCTGGAGCTGGATTTGGAGTCGGCTACTTTTACAGTGTGGGTTCTATCAGTAAGCCATTTAGCAACCCATTGGGTGACATAGGGATTAATGCCCAACTTAGTAAGTTTATCTATGATTCCAGAGTGGGGGATGGTGTCAAAGGCCTTGGCAAGGTCTAGATAGGCTGTGTGGACCACCATACCCTTGTCCATGGCTCTGGAGACTGATTCAAAGAAGTCAATCAGGTTCAGGAGACAAGATAGGCCCTTCACAAACCCAAACTGGGTGGGGTCCAGTGTTTGAAGGTTGGCAATGTCTTTGTTTATAAGTTCCATGATAATACACTCCATGGCCTTGCAGATAAGGCTTGTCAGACTGATGGGACGGTAGTTTCTGGGATCCAAGGTGGATCCCCCTTGTGGATTGGGATAACTGTAGCTCTGCGCCACTCAGTGGGCACGAAACCTGAGGTGAGGCTATGATTAAACATGACACTTAGGTGAGGTGCCAGTTCATATCGTAGTTCATGTAGTACACAGCCGGGATGTCATCTGGTCCCATGGATGCTGTATTCTTGGCTTTAGAGAGTGCGTTTTGTACCTGTGTGGCCGTTATTACTGGAATTTGGCAATCTTCCGGTATTGAGATGGGCCATTTAGGGGATGAGAGGGGGGTGAAGTTGGCACTGAATCGATCTGCCAGGATATTGGCAATATCCTTTGGATCAGTATATTTAATGCCATTCTGTTTTAGCTCAGCGCAGATCTGAGCATTGCCATTTAGATTCTTGACATAGTTATAGAATGCTTTGTGGTTGTCTTTGGAATCTTTGGCAATTTTATTTTCGTAACTAGCTTTGGAGGATTTTATGAGGCATCTCAGTTTCTTACTGAGGCCAGTAAGGGAGTTTTTTGCATCCTGGGATTTTCCTCTTTTCTGCAAAAGTTTCTTCCTTTTGTTGTAAAGTTTGTTTATGGCAGGGGACTACCAGATTGGCTTCCTTTTTTTGGATGAGAGCATTTTGGTTCTATTTGGGATGGCACGATTGATGCATGAGTGAATGTGCTCATACAGTGCCTTAGTGTAGGATTCAGCAGTTGAACTTTCAGTTCCCGTCTGCATGGGTGTTATGAAGTTTGTCACTTCTGACTTGAGTAGCATGAAGTTGGCTTTGGAGAAGTTTTTATGGTGGTTTCTTTACTGGGGGTGGGGTGGGATGTGGATGTTAAGGGTGATTAGCTTATGGTCAGACCTGACTAACGAGGGGGTGACCATAGGTATGGAGCATTGATTTCCCATGTTGGTAATGACCAGGTCTAGGATATTGGAGCCCCTGGTTGGACTGTGGATTAGTTGATCCAGGGCATTGGAATTTATGAATTCCAAGAACCGTTGGTCAAAGGTGTTGGTACATGAGTAGTTTTCCCAGTTAATGGCAGGGTAGTTAAAATCACCCAGTATTAGGGTGTTTGGTTCTATCTTAATATTTTCCAGTATGTTTAGAAAGGTGTAGTGAGAATCTTGGGGTATGGTGAGGGATCTGTAGCAAGCTACAATTTGGATTGCAGTCTTACCTAGTGTTAGTTGCACTTGGAGAATTTCATACACATTGTGTTGGCCAACTAGCCTGGTGGTGTGAATATCCTTGGTGAATATTGACACTCCTCCACCTTTAGTGTTTCGGTCCTGGTTTGGTGGCCGAAAAGTGTGGTAAGAGTTGTAGCCTGGTATTGCAGGGGTGCTCTCTGGAGCCTTGAACCAGGTCTCAGTTACTGCACAGATATCGATGTTCTCCATTTTTAGGAGTGCCTCGAGAGAGTGCATTTTGAGGTTTAGACTTCTAGCATTGAGTAGCATTACCTTCAGATTTTGCATGCTTGTACCTGTTACGGTGGTGGTTTTGTCCTTTGAAGCCTTAGAGTTGACCCAGTAGTCAGGGATTTAGGGACACACACAGACAGTAATCTAGCCTTTGACCATCACATGTATACAGTAGTGAGGAAATCATTGTATGTTGTGCAACTTATAAACAAAGGTATGTAATCTAAGTCCAAAGAAGTCATTGTTCCACTGTATTCATCATTCATCAAACTTATCATTGAGTATAATGCCCCCTTTGGTATGTACCTAACCAGGCATATCCAACAATTGGAATGTCCACAGAGGCTCCTCACTAAAAGAATATAGGACATAAGTAAAATGTCCTAGGCACACCGCCTCAAGGGCCCTATCCTTGTATTCTGTCTCCTACAGGCTTTTGAGGGGAGATCTATGCCTGGCATACAGGGCATTGTCAGAACCCCCTCTGATAAACATCCTGCATATCTGCAAAACAAACAGCACCAGAATTACCCATTCTAAAGACTTAAACCTTGCCTGTGATACAAATAGGACCTGCTGGAGAGACAGGTATGTATCACAGATACTACCCCTTCATTGGAATAGACTCCCAATCCATGTGACGCAGAGTTCCTCCCAAACCCAATTCACATGCAACTTGGACAATTGGATGTGGAACAGGAAATTCATCCCTGATTTGCCACCTATGTCTCAAATGGACACAGGCAACCTGTAAATGGTTCATTTCACAGGTTTCTGCTTGTAAATGTTTCATCTCCCAAACCCCTGTTTACACTTAACAAGGGTATCAGAACTTGTCAGAGATTTGGGATGCATGACAAGGCTTAAAAAGGCCCTTGTGGTCGTTAGCCTAGTAAACACCTATGAGCCTATGAGAAGTGACTTCAATAGTTGTATTATCAAGAGAGAGGACTTTAATTTTTTTTCATGGGAGAGGGATTTGGGGAGAAAAGTAGTAGTTTGGTCTTTTTTGTGGTTGAGCATGAGTTGTGAGTTACAAAGCCATGCTTCAGTGGCTGTAAAAAGCTTCCTGAGTAATTTTTTGGAGGTGTACCATGTTGTTAGATGTGCAAATGAGAGTGGAATCATCTGTATATTGTATTAGGGTGGCATGTTGTGTGGATGTATAGAGGGCATTGGTGAAAATGATAAAAAGGAGGGGGCCAAGGATAGAGTCCTGTGGTACAATGGTGGTGATTGGGAGGTAAGGAGAGACCATAGAATGCCATTTTACTGACTAATACCTATTGGACGGGTAGCTTTTGAACCACAGAAATTTGGGCTGGGAGAGACCTATTTAGTCCAAAAATAATTTCAGTGATAGGAAATGCTGAGAATAAGAAATACTTTAATTTCGCAAACAGAAATCACAAAGCTTTCAGGCTATTGCCCTTCTTCAGAATGTCAATCATTATGATCCAGTGACCTAACCACAGTGGTGGTGGTGGGGGCAGAAAAAAAGATGACACAGGAAGCATTCTACTTAGAAAGTGTCTGCTTGTCTACTGCAAATCTGCTCCTCTAAGATGCAAAGGAGATGAACATCTGGTAAGTATTTTTTAGACCAGTGCTCCCATCTCAGATAATATCTGAAATATTGGTACTTTTCTAGGCTATGAAGAGCCCTCTTCCTTCTTGGATTTTGTCACCAACAAAAAAAAAACTGTACGATTGATGGACTGACTCAAGGAGACCTCTGAAACCATCTTCAAGATGAAGTCAGGTTCATCCTAAATGGCACACTATCCTTGTGAAAGACCAGATATGGCATCTTATTCATGAGGGCTTAAAGCTCTGATAGAGATGACAGCCAACAGGAAATATGTATTATAACAAACAATCTTCAATGATGTCAAACAAACATGCTCAAATGGCAGATACAGGCATGCCTGTCTACTACAAAGTTGAAGTCCTATGGAGGGAATGGGCTCTACAACAAGGAACAGCGATACAGCATTCATTTAAAGTACTACTTGGCCAGCTAGTGCTGAGCCACAATCCTGACCATCACAAGGACAACATGTCCAAAAATAGCTGACACATGCATCCATCGTTGAATAATTGATACTCATGTTGAATATGTGCTTGACATACAACACCCAACTAGAGAACTATTTCCACTTCAAGGCACAAGTGTGCTGAACAGAGAACTTCATGGAAGTTTCAATCGGAAGTACCTTCTGGCAAATCTGACACAGTAAGAGACTCTTCATTAGAAACCAAACCCTGATGTGAAGCTAGTTGTCCCCATAACCTACATCCATACATCTCAACTGTACAGATTTTCACAGACTGTTCAGATTTTGTCCTCATATTTTATGTTTTTTCCTCATAAAACTTGTGATTTTTCTGGCACGCCACTGGCGACTGAAGTCACTAAATAATGACAGATATTTGAATTTCATACTTCATATTCTTCAGAAAATGCATACTAACACAAAACCTTTATTCTAGCAACTTTCTAAGTTGATAAGAGCAATATTTAAAATCTGTCCCAATTTTTGGGCCTTTGCCCCCCACACACACACACACACACACACGCTGCCACCACCACCACCAACACCATTATTTTTGGCTCTGTTCAGATTCCTCGTGCTAAGAGATTGAGAGGTATGTCTACATCCTTAGTTATGGCTATAAGTGTTGTCTTCTGCACTGCTTGGATGTCAGAGGATGATACCATGCCCATCGTCATCACCACAGGATGGCCAGAATGAATTTTGGTCTTCCTTCTCTGAACTTTTTAATGAAACATGGGATCAGTAAGAATGGCATGAGTGCAAACAAGAACCTCACATGCCAGAGAAAAAGAATGTGTTCACCACTGACTCTCCCTTAACCTACAGCACTGAGCAGAAGTGGAGACGGGTCTCATTGTCTTGCCTGACAATGTGCTTGCCCTCCAAATTACCCCATTTCTGGAACAGTCTACAAGACACAGTTTCTGAATCTGGAGTTCCCAGAGAAGAGTGGTGACCCATCTCGAGACACCTACTAGATCATTCAGCTCTCCAGGGATGTGAACTGCTGAGAAAAGTATGCCCATGTCTATAGACCAATGTCAGACAAGTATAACTTCTCTGCTCAGAGAGGTAAAACCTTGTGCAACTTGTGTGTTTGAGTACTGTATGACAGACTGGCTGACTAAATGAGGACAGGTCCCAGAAGCAGATATTTCTCCAAGATCATCTGGTTAGGTATATTGCTCTGAGTTCTCTCTGGATTTATATGCAACCCCCTCTCTAGAGAAGACCATTGTAAGAGAGGACCACACTCTCTACACCACATGGAAGTGTAGCTGATCTCTTCAGTCCAAGAATGAAACAATTAACAAGATCTGTAACAGGATTGGATGCAGAAAGGGAAGACTCTCTGATAGATTGGTGGGTAATTGCTCACCATTCTAGACAGGAAAAATGATCCAACAGCAAGT
>NC_056732.1:150692800-150765300 GCF_019279795.1 Protopterus annectens
TTGTCAATCTGAGTATAAAGTGATTTACATTTTTGAGTAACTGTATCAGTCTGTGTAAGAAGATTGCCCTTAAGTGTGTTATTACGGATATTACAATAATATAACACTTTAAAAATTTTATCATGGCAAAAAAAAGGATCAATTGGTTCATATTGTATCTCAAATGCCTTTATAGAACCACTTACAAATGCATTTCCTTTCTCTCAATACATAGCTCCTTTTTTCTTTACCCCCACAACTGGGTTTCTGCATTCTCAAGTTTTTTGTTTTTTTTTTAACAAGGAACATCTTTATTACATTATCACTTGTTCAATTCTCGGCTGGAGTGCCGTCTCTGTGGAGTCTGCATGTCCTCCCCGTGATCGAGTGGTCTCCGAAAGACATGCGTGAATGGGCATGCCTTCACTGAAGTTTGGGCATCAAGCTGGCAACTCGGCACCTTAAAAAAAAAATCGACTGCCAATCATTAGCAGACCGGAGTTCCATTGTGGTGACCCCTAACCAGGAAAAGCTGAAAAGCAAACAAACAAAAATGACATAGGCAATCATACAATTATATAAATGAAATAAACCATGGGCCAGATTCAATAAAGCCTACACTAAGTGTACATGATATGTATTCAATAAAATTTTTATCACTTTTTTTGTGCTGTCTAGTTACTCAGAAAGATTGCACCAAGTGTACATGTAGTCTATACTTTGTGGTAACCTTTATGAATCCCTGTCAATATTTAAAGTTGCAAGAATATCAGTAGAAAAACTAAAATTAGGAGGAAGAAGGTGTGAGTTATGTCTGTGTTGTCTGTTCACTCAAAACAGTGTACACTTAGTGTACACTTAGTGTAGGCTTTATTGAATCTGGCCCCATATCAACATATTTTCAGTTACAAATGTTATACATAATTTATAATCTATCCAGTCATTGTCAGTCAAACATTACCAAAGCTCATTCAGTTACTGTCTTCCCCTTAAACATCAGTCCTCCTCCAAAACACTATTTTGCATGTATTGTTCCCACAGTTCCTATTTTGTTTTCTATGTAATTTGCTTCTACTCTTTTCTGAAGATCCCATTCAGTTGTTTTATTTCTGTTACTGTACTTACTACTCCTAGTGCAGTTAGTTTAGACTTTGATTTCCATTTTCTAGTAATTGCTCTTTTGGCAGTCACTAGAATTAAACTCAGCAAGGCCGTGCTATGTCTAGGCAATTCCAATTCTGTACCATAGTTCAAAAAAATAATTCCCTTAGTTACACCAATTTGCTCACCCAGTATTTCTGTTAGAGTAGTTGCCTCTTTCTTCCCCATCACACCTCTAATATTAGCAATCTACCTGAAAACAAATTCTTTTGAGTCTGCCTGGGGTATACAAATGCCTATGCAAACACGTCAAAGCAAAGATCCTAAATCTTCTAGACTTTGTTGCATAATTAGGAGCCATAAATACATGCCCTCATTGTTTCTTTGTGAATTGGTTATCCAATCTCTCTTCCCAATCCTTTCTAACCTCCTCTGATTTACTCATATAGTCATTGCACAAGATTTTATATGCCCTGTGATGCCCGTACATTGGCCCATCAATCAAGGAGCCTCAGTCCTTACCACTAACACCAGTGAGGGGTGTCCACATAGGGAAGGATAACAAATACACACACAGTAAAGTACAATTTCCCTTAAGAGCACACAGAGATGACAGTCAGTCTGGGGCTGGTTTCTACCTTTCTCTCCAGGTCCCCAATAAGACTCCCCACTGGCACAGCTATAGTGTCCAGATCTCAGCCTAGTGGGCAAGCTAAAACCTCCAGCACCCTCTCTGTCCAGCCAGTGCTTCATGTCCCTGCCCAGGTAGCTGACACACATGCACACACTTTGAGATAAGAGTTATATACCACCACACAGACAGTCCTGGGGAAGGCTGGCACAGGTTCTCCAGCTGTGCCCCTTTTACCCAGACTATACGGTAGTACCACTTAGTACCACTTCCCACCACCCACTAATATTTATCAGCTACAAAAGGCCCTTATGAAAGGGTGTCCAATTATACGGTGCAATATTATTATCCAAATGGTAAGTGTGACTGAACAGCAAGGCTATTGGAGTGGCTTTGTACAATATCATTAAATACATGCAATGTACTCCTAGAGCTTAAATTATCTCTACACAAAACAGCCCGTTAAAAGATTTAAAAATATGTAATAATAAATAATAAAAACACAAGACAATACTTCTTACTACACAGTGCTAGTCAAGAGTTCAGAGGTCACAGAGAAATACTTAAAATAATACAGTAGAAAAGTTCTGACATCAATACAGAAAAAAAATAATCTAATCTTCCTAGTTTCTAGCTATATCTAAGAGAAAACACAGTTCTAAAATAAACGTACTTATAGAGCATAGGCAGTGCTGGTGAGTTGGATGTTCTCAAGACAAATGTTCCATGCCCTCATTCTTTCTGTCCTTAAATTGCTAACACAGTACCACTGATTCATTTCAGATTACATAATTTCTTTCTGGTTTCCAGGCTAACAGAAACTCAGAGGTTAACAGCCCTTTAGATCCTGCAGCTGGTCAGGAACCCAGAGCAATAAAAGAAATTATACATGCAAATTCTAGCAATTAACTCTGGTATCAAAACAATAGCCAGAATTCCTTCATCCAGACATCTTGGCTCCGAGCCCTGAGATCAAAGACAGTCATGGCATGCTTGACTTATCAGCTTTCTTACAGCAGAGAGCACTGTTGTTTCATTTTTTTCAATTCAACATCCAATACAGTGTTTCATATTTAAGAGAACAAGCCTGTGTCTTACATTAATATTCATAAATGACAGAATTATCTACAAAATTCTATCTAGCTAGGCTGGCAGCTTCACACATCTCCCCCTGGAGAACTCAAGCAAGTTTTTCAAGTGACCCTTGAGAAACGTTGCTTGAGAGGGTTAGGTCTATCTGTATATAGCTTACCCCATTCCCTGTCTTGAGAGCCCAACTACATTGGCATTGCTAATCCCACTGTGGTGCTGCACTGACATATATGCTTGCAACTCTAGGCTCCATCTTAGCAACTTGGCATTTTGCTGGCTGGCTCTGTTTAACCATGTTAGGGGATTGCGATCTGTCACTACAGTGGATTTTCTTTCATGCAGATAAGGCTGAAGTTTCTACAGTGCCCACACTATGGCTAAACATTCCTTTTCTACAGCTGCATACCATTCCTCCCTGGGATGGAGCCTATGACTGAGATAACCACTGGGTGCTCTTCTCCCTCTGAAAAAATCTGGCTAAGTACAGCCCCCACTCCATGGTTCGAAGCATTCACCTGCACAATACATTCTTTGCTGTAATCTGGACTGGCTAACACAGGGGGTCCTCTCAAAGCTTCTTTAAGCTGCTGGAATGCCTGCTCACATGCTGTGGTCCACACTACCTTATCTGGCTTGTTCTTCCTTGTCAGGTCTGTGGGGGGAGCAGCTATGGTACTATAACTGGGGATGAACTTTCTGTAGTACCCTGCTATCCCTAAGAATGCCCTCACCTGCTTTTTGGTAACAGGTGCAGACCATGCCTGAATGGCTTCTACTTTGGCAGGTTCTGGCCTGATCTTACCACTCCCCACTCTATGTCCCAGGTAGAGGACCTCTGCCATACCCACCTGACATTTGCTGGGCTTAATGGTCAACCCTGTACTCTGTAGTCTGCCCAGCATCTCCCTGACATGTTGAAGGTGCTCTTGCCAGGAATGGCTGTAGATGGCAATATCATCTAGGTAAGCAAGGGTAAACCCTCCTGCTCCTGCTAGGATATGATCTACCAGCCTCTGGAAAGTCACTGGGGCATTTTTCATCCCAAAGGGCATCTTTGTGAACTCATACAAACCAAAAGGAGTCACAAAGGCCAACTTTTCTTTAGCACTGGGAATCAAGGGTATGTGCCAGTAACCCTTGGTAAGATCAAAGATTGTAAGATACTTAGACCCACCCAGCTGCTCTAGGGCCTCATCTGTCCTAGGCATGGGGTAAGCATCTGATTCTGTGTGACTATTTAATTTCCTGTAGTCCACACAGAACCTGGTGCTGCCATCCTTCTTTGGCATCAGCACCACTGGGGAGGCCCAAGGACTGTTGGACTCCTGAATTACACCTAGTTCCAACATCTACTGTATCTCCTCCCTCAGAGTCTGTTTGACTCTCAGGCAATCTTTTAATTGCCTGTCTAATAGGCCTTTAGGGTCCCGTATCCACCTGGTGCTGCATCAGGTGGGTGCACCCTGGTTTCCCAGTCTACATGTCCCCAAACTCCTGTAACACTGCTCAGATTTCTCGAACCTGGGTAGGAGATAGCTGCTGGGACATTGCTACCCCTTCCACTGAGGTGTCAGTCCAAGCCTCACTGAGGAGATCAGTCACCAGATCTCCCTCAGACTCTTCCTGCAACCCACTGCAAATACTCAGCACAATGACCTCCCCATCATGGTAAGGTTTCATCATGTTAACATGTTACAATTTGTGCTCCTACCCCCTGCCTAGAAGTTCTACCATATAGTTAACATCACTTACCTTCCTTACCACTTTGTAGGGTCCCTCCCAAGCTGCTTGCAGCTTGTTGTGTCTGACAGGAATGAGAACCATTACCTGCTGCCCTACAGCATACTCTGTAGCTCGAGCATAGCTGTCATACCATACATTTTTCTGTTGTTGGGCTTCTGCCAGGTTCTCCTGGGCCAAGCCCATGAGTTTCCTGAGCCTTGTCCTGAGGTTTAGGACATATGCCACAACAGAATCCTTGTGAGATTCACACTCACCTTCCCACTCATCACAAATTAAATCAAGAGGTCCCCTCACCCTATGCCCATACAGCAACTCAAAGGGTAAAAAAAACTGTGGATTCCTGGGGAACCTCTCTGTAAACAACAACAGATGGGGAAAATATTGGTCCTACTCCCTCTTAAACTGGTTTGCAAATGCCCATAGCATGGACTTGAGTGTAGCATTTAACCTCTCAACAAGACCATTAGTCTTTGGATGGTAGGGGGTGGTCTTCAGGTGCTTCATCCCAGTACTTCCACAGACAAGCCAGCAGGCCTGACATGAAAGTATCACCTCTGTCAGTCAGTATTTCTTTTGGGAAACCTACCCTGCTGAAAATCTCTAACAAAGCATCTTCCAACTTTTCTGCCTCAATGGAGGACAAAGCCACTGCCTCAGGGTATCTTGTAGCATAATTTACTACCACTAGGATATACTTTTTCCCTGTGGAACTTGGGGTACTAAGAGGCCCCACAATATCCATAGCTACCATCTGAAATGGCTCTTCAATCACAGGCAAAGGCATTAAAGGAGCTCTCACCATGTCTCCTGCCTTGCCTACCTTTTGGCACTGCTTACAGGTCCTGCAGTACCCTGTTACATCAATAGAAATTCCATGTCAATAAACGTTCTGCATAATAAGTCTCTTTGTATGTTTTATGCCCATATGACCTGCAAAGAGAATATCATGGGCTATGGCTAGAAGTGTCAGATGGTAGGCTCTAGGCACTACCAACTGCTGTACCCACTCACCTCCTAGCCCTCCCTCAAGGGTCCACTCTCTGTACAGTAACCCTTTGTCCCAGTATTCAGATTTTCCCTTCCCTTGAGAATCAGGTGCCTCACTAGCAACCTGCCTCAGGCCTTGCAATGTAGGGTCTGAGAGCTGAACCTGTCTCAACTCTCTCTTTGTAACCCTTCCCAGCTCCCCTTCCACAGGACGCCTGACATCCTCTGACAGTGGTGCCTCACTGTCAGCCTGGGTAGTACTACTCACCTCTACCTTTGCAGTCACTCTGTCCAAGAGAACATCAGTACCCACAAGCAGCTATGGCTCACATTCAGTCTCACTGCTACAGAGTAGCTCGCTCCCTGAAGTAACCACCTCACCAGTCCTCCTGGCTGCAAGTATGCAGTCAGTCTGGGTCTCCCACAGGCTACCAGACCCACATGCCTGTCTTGAAGCCTGACTGTGTGTAAATGCATTAACACATAGTACTGCCTCATCCAAATCCTTCCCTATCATAACATCTGCAGGATGGTAGTTCTGTACCCCTGTTGTCTCAAGACAACCTAATATTGGCATTTTGTCTTTCCCAGTTACTGGCTCCCTCACATTTGTTCCCCACCTTGCCTCTGTGGACATCTGTATGCCACATGGCCCCACTGGTTGCATTCAAAACATTTAACCCTAGGTCCTGGATGGGTACCTGGACTAGTGGCTTCCTCTGCTACCGGCAGATTCTGTTGGGGCAGTCTGTGCTGCCCACCATGGGTTCCTTTAGACCCATAAGCAGTACTGGGGTTCCCTTTCTTGTGCAGGGATGCCATGCTTGCTAGGTATAGGTCTCCCTTCTTCCCCAACTCATCTGAAGTAGCACATTGTCTATCAGCTAACCTGATCCTTATGCCCTCGGGTAAAGTGCTAAGGGCTTGTTCCCTCACCAAAAAGGTCTGCTAGCCATTCAAAAGTGGTGACCCGACATCCACTCACCCACCTATGAAAATAAGTGCTCAGTTCAGCAACATATTCACACACATTTTCATCTGCCTTGTGTCTGTGCTCATGAAACTTTTTCCTATATGTTTCAGGTGGTAGCTTAAAAAATTCTAAGAAGCAGTTCTTAACAGTAGTATAATCAAAACATTCCTGATCAGAAATTTTAGACAATACAGTTACAGCTTTACCATGGAGTAAGGGGGTCAGGAACTGTACCAAGAGCCTTTGGTCAACATCATACTGTTTACATACCCTCTCAAATATGTGAATGAAACTATAAAAATTATCCCTCTCTGTAAACTGCGGAAGAAATTTACTGACCTTTTGTGCTGCTGGTGTCAGGTTACTCTCTTCCCCATTACCCCCATGACTCTGGTGAAGAGTCAGCATCTCCTTTTCATGTTACCTCTGCCTTTCCTTTTCCTCAGCTTCCAGGCATACCAGTTTCTCATTCTCCTCATCCTGCAAACATCACAGTTTCTCATTGTCCTCACTGTCTAGATGCCTCAGTTTCTCAGCTGCCTCTATTTCCACATGCTTGACCTCCAACTCAAGTTTCTTTAGCTCCAGACGGATTTTTAAGTCCTCTGTAGAAAGTTTGAGCTGTTTATTCTCTGAGTTTTCTGATGGAGCTGCGATGAAGGCTGCAAACAGGTCTTCCTTAGTCAGGTTTCCATGCACCAGTCCCCTAGCCTGGCAGCCAGCTGGCTCCTTGTCAGCTTTCCGTACTCCTCTGCTGATATGCTGCCTGCTCTCCCTGACTAACTAAGCTCACAAAAGAAATAAAACAATTGTGATCTGAACTCTGAGTAGTCAATGCATGGCTGATTTAGACTACAAAAACACCTTCAGAGATCACTCTACACAAGCTACAGGAACCCACACCACTACAAGCCAATTTGTATTTGCCAACCAATTACTATGTGGTGTGGATATCCCAACACTGCCAAACAATTAATATGTGACACCCATGCACTGGCCCAGCAATCAAGGAACCTCAGTCCTCAACACTAACACCAGTGAGGGATGTCCACATAGGGGTGGATAACAAATACACACACAGTAAAGTACAATTTCCCTTAAGAGCACACAGTCATTCTGGGGCTGGTTTCTCCCTTTCTCTCCAGGTCCCCAATAAGACCCCCCCCCCACTGGCACAGCTATAGGCTCCAGATCTCAGCCTAGTGGGTAAGCTAAAACCTCCAGCACCCTCTCTGTCCAACCAGTGCTTCATATCCCCACCCAAGTAGCTGACGCACACACACTTTGAGATAAGAGTTATATACAACCACACAGACACTCCTGGGGAAGGTTGCCAAAACCAACTAATATTTATCAGCTACTAAAAGGCCCTTATGAAAGGGTGTCCAGTTATACTGTGCAATATTATTATCCAAATGGTAAGTGTGACTGAAGAGCAAGGCTATTGGAGTGGCTTTGTACAATATCACTAAATACATGCAATGTACTCTTAGAGCTAAATTATCTCTACACAAAACAGCCACAGTTGAAAGGTTTAAAATATTTAATAATAAATAATAATAACACAAGACAATACTTCTTACTACACGGTGTTAGTCAAGAGTTCAGAGATCACAGAGAAATACTTAAAAATAATGCAGTAGAAAAGTTCTGACATCAATACAGAAAAAAATGAATCTAATCTTCCTAGTTTCTAGCTATATCTTTTGAGAAAACACAGTTCTAAAATAAACTTACATATAGAGCATAGGCAGTGCTGGTGAGCTGGATGTTCTCAAGACAAATGCTCCATGCCCTCATTCTTTCTGTCCTTAAATTGATAACACAATACCACTGATTCATTTCAGATTACATAATTTCTGTCTGGTTCCCAGGCTAACAGAAACTCAGAGGTTAATAGCCATTTTGATCCTGCAGCCAGTTAGGAACCCAGAGCAATAAAAGAAATTATACATGCAAATTCTATCAATTAACTCTGGTCTCGAAACAATAGTCAGAATTATTTCGTCCAGACATCTCGGCTCTGACCCCTGAGATCAAAGACAGTCATGACATGCTTGACCTATCAGATTTCTTACAGCAGAGTGCACTGTTGTGACATTTTTTTTTTCAATTCAACATCCAATACAGTCTTTTCACATTTAAGAGAACAAGCCTGTGGCTTACATTAATATTTACAAATATTTACAAATGACAGAATTATCTACAAAATTCTATCTAGCTAGGCTGGCAGCCTTCACGCTGTTTGCACTCTGCATTTTTAATACAGTTCACTACTCCTTTTTTGTATATAACTGTGAGGCCATTCACATTTAAAGATAATATGGAAAATGGCATTATGATAAGAAGTTATTATTCCGATCTTTATTTAAAATGCCTTTAGAGCTACATCCATACACTAATGTTTGGCGGTTTGATCTTTTATACAGTTGTTTCTTGACATATCCATTTGAACCTATGTCACCTCTTACATTTTTTTGTTTTACTAAAAACCCTCAAACAAAAAAAAAAAAGAAACAAAAAACAAGCACACCCCCCAGAACACCCCCAAAACCCATTAACTTAATGCTAACCACACATAAAACTATGTACATCTTCAAATAATGAAGATTAACCTGCCCAATAGGAACAATTGTCACAAACTGACAGCTACACTCACAGCCTTCGTTAACGTATAAGGAAAGTTATCCATGCAAAGATGCATGGTACAGCCTGTGCTTCTACTTTCACTAAGTGCTGTTTTTGTCTTATCTTTGTTCCTCTCCCTGATTAGGAAAACAACTTAAATAGGTTCATAGGTAGGTACTAGGCTATTGGCCCTAGGGCCTATATAAACCTAGCCAAATGGTACCCTGGCTTTTGCTACCCAAGAAAATTATTTTCCTGTACCTCTGTCGAGCAGAGCCACAGACGTGATCCCCAGGGTGAATTTCCTATCTCCCATCCAATCATCAAGATTTTTCTTGAAGATTGCTAATAAGGAGCTTTGTTTGATATAGATGGGTAGTTTGTTCCAGAGTATGGGAAGTCTGTGGGACAGGAATCTATCCCTCCAGCATGTTCTGTTTATTGTGGTAACAAGGTTTAGGTCCCTAGAGCATGTAGCTCAGAGGGATTGGGATTTCTTTAAGTGGACCATGTCCAACAGCTCTGGGTTTGACATAGATTTGTATGTTAGGCAGAGATCGCCTCTGAGTAGGAGATATATGACGGAGTAAAGCTGGAGTTTTTTAAGACAGTCTGCATAGGGCATCTGTTTGAGGTTGGTAATCCTCTTTGCGAGGTATTTCTGCAGCCTTTCCAGTTGTTGTAGATGTCTTGTGAGGTACATACCAAAAGAGGCATTGTACTCTATAATGGGTCTAATGAGTGACAAGTAGAGGGGAACAATGACCTCTTTTTTCATGGATGAGAAACCTTTTGTGATGAGGTGTGCCACGTAGAAGGATTTCCTGACTACTGTGGCGATGTGATTATCAAAGGAGAGACTACTGTCCACCTGTGTCCCAAGGTCTCTTATCACACTTTCAGTGTTAAGTGGACTACCGCCTATGTGGTAGTTCATAGGTACAGAGTTTTTACCAAAAGGGATGACAATGCACTTTTTGGCATTGAGCTTGAGGCCATGGCTTTGACACCAGGCATCTGTCTCAGTGAGGCCCTTTTGTAGGATGTCCACATCATTAGGAGTTTTGATTATGACTCCTAGTTTGCAGTCATCTCTGAACTTCATTAGCCAAAGACCTTCTGTGTTAGCCTGTACTTCAGAGAAGTAGATACCAAACAGGAGAGAACCCAGGACTGAACCATGTGGTACTCCACTTGTCACTGGTCTAAAGTTGGATTTGAAGTCTGCTACTTTCACAGTGTGGGTTCTGTCAGTGAGCCAGTTGGCAACCAATCTTGTGACATAGGGACTTATACCTAGTTTAGTGAGTTTATCTATAATTCCAGAGTGGGGGATGGTGTTGTACGCCTTGGCGAGATCTAGATAGGCTGTGTGAACCACTTTACACTCATCTACGGCTTTGGTGACCCCTTCAAAGAAGTCTATCAGATTTAGGAGACATGATCTGTCTTTTACAAACCTGAACTGGGTAGGGTCCAGAGTTTGAGATTACCAATGTCAGTGCTTATAAGTTCCATGATGACACATTCCATAGCCTTGCAGACCAGGCTCATCAGGCTAATGGGGCAGTAGTTCCCAGGGTCTGTGGTGGCTCCCCCTTAATGGAGTGGGATAACTGTTGCTGTGCACCATTCAGTGGGCACAAATCCTGAGGTGAGGCTATGATTGAACATGTTACTTAGGTGGGGTGCCAGTTTGTTCTGTAGTTCATGTAGAACGCAGCCTGGGATGTTGTCAGGTCCCATGGATGCTGTGTTCTTGGCTTTGGAGAGTGTGTTTTTTAGCTGTGCAGCCATGATTACAGGAACTTTGCATTCTTCCAGTATAGAGATGGGCCCTTTAGGGGATGAGAGGGGGTAAAGTTAGCACTGAATCTATCTGCCAGGATGTTGGCAATATCAGCTTTTTCTGTATATTTAGAGCCACTGTGCTGTAACTCAGAGCAGATCTGAGTGTTGCCATTGAGATTCTTGACATAGCTATAGAATGTTTTGTGGTCGTCTTTAGAATCAGTGGCAACTTTGTTTTCATAACTAGCTTTGGAGGATTTTATGATGGATCTCAGCATCTTACTGAGGCTGACCAAGGAGTTCCTCCAATCATGGGATTTTACTCTTTTTTGCAACAGTTTCTTTCTTCTGTTGTAGGGTTTGTTTATGTCAGGGGACCACCAGATTGGCTTCCTTTTTTTGGAGGGTAGCATCTTGGTTCTGTTTGCACGATCCATGCACTCGTGTAAGTGCTTATAAAGTGCATTTGTGTAGGATTCAGCAGTCGTACCTCTATTGTCTGTCAGCATGGGTGTCGTGAAGTTTGTCACTTCTGTCTTAAGAAGCGGGAAGTTGGCTTTGGAGAAATTTTTTATGGTGGTTTCCCTAATGGGGGGTGGGAGGGGACGTGGATGTCTAGGGTGATTAGCTTGTGGTCGGATCTGACCAACGAGGAATTGACCTCTGGTGTGGAACACCGGTTGCCCATGTTGGTAATGACCAGGTCTAGGATATTGCTGCTCCTGATGGGGGTGTGGATAAGTTGATCCAAAGCGCTGGAATTTATGAATTCCAGAAAATGTTGAGCACAAGAGTTGGTACATGAGTAGTTTTCCCAGTTAATGGTGGGGTAGTTGAAATCACCCATTATTAGGGTGTTAGGTTGTACCCCAATATTTTCCAGTGTATCAAGAAGTGAGGAGTGGTAATCCTGGGGCTTGGTGAGGGATCTGTAGCAAGCTACAATTTGGATTGCGGTCTTGCCCAGAGTTAGTTGCACTTGGATAATCTCAGATGCATTATGCTGAGCAAACTAGCCTGGTGGTGTGGATATCCTTAATGAATATGGACACACCTCCACCTTTAGTGTTTCGGTCCAGGATAGGTGGCTGAAAGGTGTGGCATGAATTATAGCCTGGTAATGCAGGGGTGCTCTCTGGAGCCTTGAACCAGGTCTCTATCACTGTACAGATGTCAATGTTCTCCATTTTAAGGAGTGCCTCGAGTGAGTGCGTTTTGAGAATTAGACTTCTAGTATTGGGTAGCATAACCCTCAGATTTTGCTTGCTTGTACCTGTTACGGTGGTGAATTTGTCATTTGAACCTTGCTTAAAAAAAGCACTATAGGAGTGTATCCAGAATCCCAAGGGCGACAGGTGCAGGCCATCTCTGGCAAAGCATCGTGGTTTTTCGATCATGTCATCCCAGGCAGACAGATACTGGATCACCTTAGAATGACACCAGAAGCTTAGCCAATTGTTGAAGTGAATCATTTTGTCCTTGTACTCTGGTATCATTCTGGGTGATGGCAAGACGCTTCTCAGGGCTACGGTCATACCTGCCTGGGCTACAAGATCAGACAACTCCTCCATGTGTCTTTTCATGTAGTCCAGAGAGGTACATCTCAGGTCATTCACACCAACATGGACAATGACAGAGTCATATTTGTACTTGTGGAGTGACCTGAGTGCATGCATTATGTGGTGGATCCTGGCACCCGACAGGCAGCTGACAGTAACTTTCTCCTTGTTTAGCCTGGTGAGTAGAACATCAGTGTGCCTGACTATAGAGTCACCTATGACTAGAGTTTTGGCTGTGTTGTTATGCCTTATGGGCTGTGGTTGAGTGGCACACTGAGTTTGTGGACTATGTTTCATTTGGGTTGTGTTGGGGGGTGGAGGTTACTCGCGTCTCTGCTTTGGAGGTCCCTGTTGCTCGGGTAGATTTTTATTGAGAGCCTCCCCAAATGTAGGTGTGTGTTTTGTGTTTCTATGTGTGTGTTTTAGTGGTGTAGGTTTTGAGGGACATTGTGATGAGTGTGGTGTGGTGCAAGTGTTTACCTTCACCTCTTGACTGTCTAGTCCAGTCTTGGGTGAATAGAGCTTGCTTCCAGTTTGGCTATATAAGTGCATCTCTTACAGGTTGTAGTGTTGGGTGGTAGGAGGAGAGGGTTGTCTGTGTACATGAGGCAATTGCTGCATTGTCCCAAGATGCCCAGATTCATCAGGAGAAAACACCGGGAGTTGACCCTTACACATGCCTGGATAGGTGCTTATTTATTAAGTACTAAAAACTGTTTTCTCTAGACAAGTGAGGAAAGTTGAGTGCTGTAGTAATTTGTAGCTTATTTAGTGTTTACAATGAATTTTGAACACGTGCTGAGCTCAAAGAAACAGATTTGAGTGCTGAAACTAAAAAAACTGGCTAGTTCTAAGAAACAAAATTAAGCTAGAAGGCTTCCCTCCAACACAGAAAGGCTTGGGGGCTCAGAAGCTTACAAACAGTCCTGGATACAGCAAATCTGCATCCAGACTAGAAGACTTACAGGAAAGGCAGGAAACAAACTTAGAATTTTTTTTTTTTGTAAAGTGGAAAGGGGAAGGAGGAGCAGAAACTAAGTGGGTTGGCCTTCTCAAATGTTCTCCCTGGATTAGGTAGAATGAGGTAATGACATTAGACTGGGAGGAGTGTCCCAGATCAAATTTACAGTAGGGGTGGGTAACTGCAAAGCCAACAAGTATACGAACATGATACCAATAGGGACGGAGGGTGGGAAACAATATGATACACTCCTTGGCAGGAACTCAAAACAAAAAACCCAAACAGATGCTTAATAAATGTAGACAATATCCAGTTAATACCTCACACACACAGTGAAACTAGCTAGAAAAGTATGCAGCAGACAATAACAGTGCTATATATAACTCATAAAAATAAGCAAAAAACAGGATACTTAATATTATACATTACAGATCTGAGTTTGCTCAGTGTCCTTCCTCTGATTAGCTCAGTGTGAAATGGCAGAAACACTCACAAGTTAACTTCTTAGGTAACAGAAAACATTATCTCCTAGCCATTGAAAGAAAGAAGTATTTTGTTTTTATTGCCACCTTATCATATTGTCTCCAAAGAAACATGAGAACCAGGCACACTTTTGTGTTGTTGTACACATATTGCACTATAAGCATTTATGTGTTAGAGGGAAACACTACTCAGCATTCATTATATTCACTATATTCAGTGTTCTTTTGTTTATTTGCTTCCCCTTAAAACTTGTTATTAAATAAATATTATTATTAAATAAAGGCACAGGCCTTAATCCAGACATTCTTCTATGCAAAAGTAAAAGAAGCACATCAATTTTTCTTATATCATGATCTTTTGTACAGGCTTTCTTTTCTTTTTACATTGCAGTGCCTACATTTCTTAAAACTGAGCAAGAAAAAGGAAAGAAGGAAAGAAAAAAATAGAGGCACCTGTTTACTTTAGTATCCTTATTACACACAAAAATAACAAACAAACTTTACTTCATACCATGCATTATATGCCATGTATTATAAAAATACTGTTAAGAACACAATTTTGTTTTACTTACAGTTAATTCTTTCCTTCTTCTTCCTCTCTCCCAAATGTTCTTCCAAATATTAATGACATGAATTAGGGCATATGCTTTGGAGTCCTCTACAAGTTTTTTAAAGTAAAAAAAAGTCCAATATTTCCAGGTTTTCATGTTCCATCGCACTTCACAAATGTAATTAATGCTTTGTAATTCAACATGTATTCATCAGTTTCTGAGTTGCTGGTTTTCTTCATATTGATTTCATCTCCAAAATTCACTTGCTGGCTCATTTGCAATGGACTCCTGGTTCTTCTAGTCAACTCTTATGCTTTTTTATGTCTCTCAAGAATTTTAGTTTGAAACATTGGAAAAGGTTTCACTGGCATAGTCTCTCTCTATGGGCTTTATTATCAGAAGAATAAGAAGCATAGTCCACTTCTGTTTAACAGATCGCCTTTTTGGACAAACTTTAGTATTTCTTCCTTAGCATGTTCTGCAGCAAGGAATGATTTTGACCCTCCAGGAAGAAAATACTCTGAAAATAGCTGGCTATAGCACCTTGAATCTCACACATGCATCTTGACATTTTCTGATTGCTGGAATAAATGTACTCCTCTTCTGACTGGTGTACAGTGAGTAATCATTTTACATAAACACTCTACTGTCTCCTATTAGTACTTTGTTCTAATGTCAGAGTTTTGTCAAAATCAACTCTTTCTCCTGGTAGGATTGCATCTTTACTATTAAAAGTCTGGGCTGCATTCTCAGGGCCAGGTTTGGAGTATACACACACAATGCGCCCTTTCAGTTAGCAACTCCTCCTGTGGAATACTAGTCTGGTTGCTTATTTGTGCATTCATAAAAGTAATACAGTCTATTCTTTCCAGTGTCTCTGGTACAGCAGAAAATCTCAGGTTTTCTCTACATGCTCTGTCCTCTTATTCTACCATTTTTTGAAACATCTCTTCCTAAGCAGTCTCATACTCAGCCATCCTCTTCTTCATTTCAACCTCTGATTTTTGTAATTTTATCAGCTCATCTTAATACCTGTTTAAATCTTCTTCAACTTTCCAGCCTTTTGTTATTTGAGTTGATATTCTCATTCAGTGTTTTATTTATTTTAATCAGCTCGGAGCATATTTGACTTATTTTTCCTGTAAATTATTGGAAGTCATATCTTGCACCAAAGCTGGGGCTTGAACTGCTTTTTGCTGAACATCTGCAGTGTTCTTCCCAACCAGTGTTTTCTCCTCATCTTTTGTGATTGATTTTCTTTCAGGTTCTCTGAATTTCTTTTTGTTGGCATCCAGACAGTGCACTTACTAGCCAGTTACTGAAATTTACCCAAAAAGACAAATTCACTGTCTCTCTTTTCTGAGTTTCTGTTCTCACACTGGGAGAGTTGAAATTAAGCTGTTACTCAGTGTGTGGCCATCTAGGAAGTCCTCTGCATCCTCAGGATCGATACATTTATTGCATACTGTTGTGCCCCAGTTTGAAGACATGTCTTTAATAAAAATATACATGCTATGTCTATAACACTGGCAGACAGCAGAATGCTAAGATCCAGGCTTGAACTAAATCATTCATGTTGTGAAACTATGAAGATTAACTGTAAATAAAATAGTTGCAAACTTGAATTTTGGGCCACCCTTTCATTCCTTTTGTACTTGTCAATGAAGTTGTACTGACACTGGACATATCTTTGCATCTTCCCATCACACACAAAGCATGTAGCTACTCATGCTCATGACCTCATAAGTTGTGGCTTTGTTTGTTATCACACACACAGGCCCCAAAGTAGTCCTGAATATGCCTGCTCTTAGCACTAATAAATATAATAAATAGAAAGACTGCTGCCACATTGCCATGCAAAATTTTACACAACACTTCAGAAGATTTTTTTCAAAATCATTATTAGTTGAAAAAAAATAAATTTGGAATGGCCGTAGCATTTGTATTTCCTGGAAGAAAACTTGGCAAAGCTCAATAGATAATGTGATTATATGAAGTATTGCCAGCTATGCCAGGAGAAGTATGGTAGTGGATCTGTAACATATGACTGGAAGAAAGAGTGCCTCAGAAAAACTTGACTACAGTAGAAAATAGAAGCACGAGTCACAGGAACAGACTTTATTAAATCCGATAGCACAAAAATACACCAAGAAACGCTGAACTACTCCACATTTTTTGTCACCAATGTAACTTGGATAGAGACCACAAAAATAACTCTGTCATTGTTCATGTTGGTGTGAATGACCTGAGACATACCTCCCTGGACTACATGAAAAGAGACATGGAAGAGCTCTCTGATCATGTAGCCCAGGCTGGTATGACCCTGACCCTGACCCTGAGTAGCATCCTGCCCTCACCAAGAATGATACCTCAGTATAAAGACAAAATGATCAATTTTACCAATTGGCTAAGCTTCTGGTGACATTCAAAGGGGATCCAATGTCTGTCAGCCTGAGACTACATGCTCGACAAGCCGTGTTGCTTCACAAGAGATGGCTTTCACCAATCACCCCTAGGCTTTCGAATACTGGCCAAGGCTCTTGCTGCCCCCATAGTGCCTTTTTTAGGCACGGCTCAAAAGTCAAACCCACCGCCGTAAACAGCACAATTAACAAAAAACTGAGCATTATGCTACTCAACGCCAGGAGTTTAAATCTCAAAATGCACGCGTTCGAAGCACTCCTCAGTATGGAAAACATCGACATCTGTGCAGTAACTGAAACCTGGTTCAAGGCTCCAGAGAGCACCCCAGCACTACCGGGCTACAACTCTTACCACACATTTCAGCCACAGAACACGGACCAAAACACAAAAGGAGGGTGTGTATCCATATTCATCAAGGATATGTTCACTTCCAGGTTAGTGGTGCAGCATGATACCTCTGAGATAATCCATGTGCAACTAACATTAGGCAAATCTGCAATGCAAATTGTGGCCTGCTACAGATCACCCTCCGTGACTCAGCACCACCACTCCACCTTTCTGGAGACACTGGAAAACATGAAGGTCCTACCGAACACCCTGATATTGAGCAATTTCAATTACTCTACTATTAACTGGGAAAACTATTTGAGTACAAACTCCCAGGCCCAGCGCTTCCTGGAATTCATCAACTCAAACACCCTGGATCAGCTGGTAAACTCCCCTACCAGAGGTGAAAACATATTGGTCCTGGTCATCACAAACATGGGCGACAGGTGTTCCACACAAGAGGCCAACCTGTTACTGGTTAGATCAGACCATAAACTAATCACTCTGGATGTCCACACCCCACCACCACCCCCAGCTAAGGAAACCACAGTAAAAAACTTTTCTAAGGCAAACTTCACTTTACTTAAGACAGAGGCGGTACGTTTCACAGCCCCCACCCTAAAGGATAACACTGCCCAAGATGCAGAAACCTTTACAAATGCACTCTATGAGCACCTACAAGGATGCATGGATCATGCCATCCCTAGAAAAACCAAGACTCACTCCTCTAAGAGAAGGAAACCAGTCTGGTGGACCCCTGCCATAAACAGGCTATACAATAGAAGGAGGAAACTAGTTCAGAAAGAAAGCAAATCCCAAGAAGGAAAGACATCCCTGATCAGTATCAGTAAAAAAATAAGGTCCCTCATAAAATCATCCAAGGCTAACTTCAAAAGAAAAATAGCCAAGGATTCAAGATAAACACAAAGCCTTCTTTCGCTATGTTAAGAATCTAAGTGGCAACTCGCAGACATGCACTGAACTAGTGCAAAATAGCACAAAATATACTGAACCTACTGATATTGCCAACATCCTGGCAGATAGATTCAGTGCAAACTTCACCCCCTCTCACCCCCAAAAGGGCCCACAACAATACCAGAAAAGTGTAGTGCCCTGGAAATCACAGATGCACAGGTGAAAATAGCCCTTTCAAAAGCCAAAAACACAGCGTCAATGGGGCCAGATGGTGTCCCAGGCTGCATCTTGCACGAACTACAGAGCGAACTTACCCCCCACCTAAACACGCTGTTCAACCTCAGTCTCTCCACAGGCTACATGCTCATAAAATGGCACATAGCAATGGTTATTCCACTCCACAAAGAAGGGGCCACAACTGACCCTGGTAACTATCACTCCATAAGCCTGACTAGCCTGGTCTGCAAGGCCATGGAGTGCATCATCATGGAACTCATTAACAAAGACATTGGGAACTTCCAAACACTTGATCCGACCCAGTTCAGCTTTGTTAAGGGCAGATCATGCCTACTAAACCTTGTTGACTTCTTCGAGACAGTCACCAAGGCCATAGATGAGGGAAAGGTTGTCCACACAGCCTACCTTGACCTCGCCAAGGCTTCCGACACCATCCCCCACTCAAGTATTACAGAAAAAAAAACTCACCAGCCTGAACATAAACCCCTATGTCACGAGATGGGTTGCCAACTGGCTTACAAACAGAACTCACACGGTAAGAATAGCGGGCTCCAGGTCCAACTCTAAACCAGTCACAAGTGGTGCCCCACAAGACTCGGTCCTGGGACCTCTACTGTTTGGCATATACTTCTCATAAGTACAGGCAAAGACAGGAGGACTATGGCTAACCAAGTTCACCGATGACTGCAAACTGGGAGCCATGCTGACACGGGCATCCTCCAAAAGGGCCTTACTGAGACAGACACCTGGTGTCACAGTCATGGCCTCAAGCTAAATGCCAAAAAATGCATAGTCATCACGTTTGGGAAAAACAAAACACCCATGAATTACCACATAGGTGGCAGCCCCCTTAATACAAAAGAGGTAATAAGAGATCTGGGGACCCAGGTAGATAGTAATCTCTCCTTTGACAATCATATTGCCAAAGTAGTTAGGAAATCCTTCTATGTGGCCCATCTAATTACTAAAGGGCTCACATCTAGAAATAAAGTGGTTAAAGTGCCCCTCTACTCGTCACTCATCAGACCCATCATAGAGTATAATGCCCCATTTGAGATGTACTTCACAAGACACTTCCAAAAGCTGGAAAGACCAAAAAAGTACCTCACCAAGAGGATTACTGGCCTCAAACATATGTCCTATGCAGCCCGACTGAAAAAACTCCGGCTGTACTCAGTGGTATATCGCTTACTCAGAGGTGATCTCTGCCTGACTTACAAAGCCATGTCCAACTCAGAATTAATGGACATGCTCCACCTAAAGAAATCACAGCAAGCCACGTGCTCTAGTGAGCTAAACCTCGCCACAACAATAAACAGAATATGCTGGAGGGATAGATTCCTGTCACAGAGACTCCCCATGCTTTGGAACAAAATTCCAAACTACATTAGTCAGAGCCCCTCACTAACACTCTTCAAGAGAAACCTTGATGAGTGGATGGGTAACAAAAAATACACCCCTGGGATCACTTAATTGGCTCTGCTTGACAGAGGATCAGTTAATTAATCAATAGGGTGGCGAAAGCCGACACACTCTGGTTAGGCTTATAAATGCACTCGGACAGATAGTCTAGTACCTACCTATGAACCTATAATATAAGCTAGTGAATGATCACTTAGTTCATTGGGTAGAGTCCCAGCTGTATACAAGTTTGGGTGGCTATCGATAAGTACCTAATCTAAGATACTTTCCCTGTTGGTGGGTTTACTAATCCTAGTGGGAGAGGTTATTATTTGTGTGAACCCAAACAGATTTATATGGGTGACAGGGAATTCAGCTGAGCAGGTGCACCAGCTGGTGTTAAAGTCACCAAGAACAATGGTTTCTTGGAGGAAGATAGTGGATAACCATTGGAGGATATCTTCCAGAGTGCTTATTTTATAGTCTGGGGGAATGTAGACACAGACAATATTTATACTCTTATTATTGTTAATTTGTACTTTGGTAATGAGTATTTCTGCGTTATTAAATGGGGGCGGTTGAACTGGATCTCTATTAACACAATGTATTTTTGTAAAGAACTACTATCCCATCTCCCTTCTTAACTGTTCTGTCTAATCAGTGCATGTTGTAGCCTGGGGGTAATACCTCATTATCAGCAGTATTAGGTTTAAGCCAGGTTTCTATATGACACATTATGTCTGGGGAATAAACTGCTAAGAGGGCATGCAGGTTGGAGATTTTATTATTTATACTTTGAATGTTCAGATGAAATGTCAGGAGAGCGTTTGCAGGACTGTTGAGGGGTAGTTTATTGAAGGGGTTGGTGGTGTAGGTGCTATTGTTACCAGGTGGAGATGGGCCAGAGTTGGGATGGATATCCCCATCTGTAACAAGGTTATATTGAAATCTGATTATGAGCTTTAGAAACTTATAAATAAGTCTTAGATATTGCTTGCCCCATGGATTAGATTTTAAGGTTTTAACTGGGTGATGAGGCAAAGGGGATGAGAGTTTGGATGTGTGGGGGACAGTTAGGTGAGCTAACTTGTAAGAGAAGTCTGGGGTGTTAGTTTTACATTTTGGGTAGTGGAATCCGTGGTGGTACTAGTTTTCATAGGCGGCAAGGAGATAAAGGAAGAGCATCAGGGGAAGTAGAGAAGATACTAGTGTTTTTGTTGATGCTAGCATACCAAGGGGCCTGGCCATTATAGGACACAGTTTTCAACCAGGATTTGGCAGGAAAGGAAGGAGAAAAGTTGGGTGGTAGAAAGGGAGGGCCACTCGGTGATGTGTGAGATGCTGGTTGGGAGGAAGAAGCAGGGGGAGTGGCTAGGACAGTATAAATTTAACAGTACTGGGGGCAGGTGGGGAGTGGAATGGGGCTAAACCAGACCACAAGATTTATACAACAATTAAGTAAAATGTAAGTTTATAATGGGGATGTAAGTTATTTGCCTTACTACATTTTAAAGATGGCTCCCAGAGGAGTGGATATTGATATAGCCTCCTATGAGAATGGCTTGGGGGAAGGGGGAAGCAATTATCACTGTGAGATTGGGTGGTTAAAACTGGTTGCAGAGCAACCCCAGCAGGAGGGAGTCCAAAATGAAAAGAAAACAGACAAACAATCAGGAGCCAGAAAATGTAAGACAATACACTATGTTAGAGCTTTTCAGCTTACAGAAACCAAATGTTGCTAGCAAGCTCTCTAAGGATGAGTAGAGCTAAGGGAATTGTGACTGAACTAAAGGTTTGATTTGGAATAGTTTTAACTTTAGAGTCTGGAGCTCGCCTGTTTGCCTACAGAGGGAATAAGGAACTTGTACAATTAATAGAGTATGTTCCTGCCTAGTGGCCGACTTCATTAAAGCTCTCCAAGTTGGAAGCTGAATGGGGCTCAATGCAGCTGTGCTCATCTCACAATGATAGTCACAAAGTAAGTGAAAATTGTTAAAAACAATTCAATGACATTCACTTAATAATTAGTTCTACTGGAAGGAAAGTTGAGATTTCCCAGGGCTGATTTGAGCTTTTGCTGAAAATTTGCTTTTGGGGGGGCAATCCCAAGGCTTGTGGATGGCCCGAGCAAACTGCAAAGAGAAAAAAACAGAATGTGAGCAGAAAGTGAAAAGTACAGTTCTAGGAGAAATGGAGACAACTGGGATAGTAGAGGATATTAGTTTGAGAATGATGGAAGAATTATCAGAAGACAGAGAGTGGGTACAAGAAATGGTACAATAAGTAGGTACACAGATAAATGCCCAGGGAAGAGTAAAAAATCACAAAGAATAGGAAACAGTGTCTAGGCCGATCATAACAGACACATTTAGCAATGTACTAAGTCTGACAGGTTAACGTAGCACCACAGTTAGGTAAGACACTGGTTAGAATGTGTAACAAACACTGTACTTCTGCTTTTCAAATACCAAATAAACAAACAACTGTATATTTCTGCTTACAAGTACCAAGTATGTTTCTGCTTTCAAACCCAGTTAGAGCTGTAGTTAGATGAAATGCAGGTTAGAGTTTGTAAAAAAAAACACTGTTACTGCTTTTTAGATACCAAATAAACAAGCTGTATGTTTCTTCTTACTAATAGCAGGTGTGTTTCTGGCCCGAGCAAACTGCAAAGAGAAAAAAACAGAATGTGAGCAGAAAGTGAAAAGTACAGTTCTAGGAGAAATGGAGACAACTGGGATAGTAGAGGATATTAGTTTGAGAATGATGGAAGAATTATCAGAAGACAGAGAGTGGGTACAAGAAATGGTACAATAAGTAGGTACACAGATAAATGCCCAGGGAAGAGTAAAAAATCACAAAGAATAGGAAACAGTGGCTAGGCCAATCATAACAGACACATTTAGCAATGTACTAAGTCTGACAGGTTAATGTAGCACCATAGTTAGGTAAGACACTGGTTAGAATGTGTAACAAACACTGTGCTTCTGCTTTTCAAATACCAAATAAACAAACAACTGTATATTTCTGCTTACAAGTACCAAGTATGTTTCTGCTTTCAAACCCAGTTAGAGCTGTAGTTAGATGAAATGCAGGTTAGAGTTTGTAAAAAAAACACTGTTACTGCTTTTTAGATACCAAATAAACAAGCTGTATGTTTCTTCTTACTAATAGCAGGTGTGTTTCTGCTAACTAATGCAATGGAAACTGTAGTTAGGTAACAAACACTGTTTCTGCTTTTCAAATACCAGATACCAAATAAACAAACTGTATGTTTCTCCTTACTGATAGCAGGTAAGTTTCTGCTAACCAATACCAATTAGAACTGTAGGTAGGTAAGATATTGGCTACAGTTTGTAACAACTGCTGTTTTTCTGCTGTTTGTGTGCAAATAAACAGCAACTGTATGTTTCTGCTTACTAATACTAAATGCAGAATACAGTGAAGCAGATATCATAAAGGAATTGTCTATGAAGCCACTCTAGCTTCCTAGGTAAGTTTAGATATTTAAGTACTCATACACACACTGGAGTAATCACCAAGCTCTACATATACAAATAATATATACAAAAAAAAGCATCACAGTTTTATCAGACTGTTCACTCTAAATAGCAATAATAAATGTAGCACTAATATAGACCAGCATAAAAATCCCTGTAAATTATGCAGCATACAGACAATGCTAAAAAGGCATATGCATATAAAAAGAAAAGAAAAAAAAGACTTAAGTGAGCTCAGACAGCAGACTAAGGGAAGCTCCTGCAGGTTGGGACTATACTACATTTTAAAGATGGCTCCCAGAGGAGTGGGTATTGATATAGCCTCTTATGAGAATGGCTTGTGGGGGGTAGCAATCATCAGTGTGAGACAAGTTGGGAAATGCTGTAGCTAAACATTATGAAAACGTAGGTTCCCAACCCTACAAGCTGTTAAGGAGAAAGATCTGGCTGGGGCATTTATGACTGTGCTACAGCGTGAAGCCAAATGATAACTAAGATATGACTCCACTATGGGGTCAAGCGATGTGTTTTAAGGCTATGGCATTTAGAAAGTTTTATTTTTGTAATGTGTGTATTTTGCTTTATAGGTTCATAGGTTCATACTAGGCTATCTGCCCGAGGGCATTTACAAGCCTAGCCCATAGTTTTGTGGCTTACGCCACCCCTTTAGTATGGGGAACTATACCCATTATTTTGCTGTGCCTCTGTTGAGCAGTGACACTGAGGTAATCCCTGGGGTATATCTGCGATCTCCCATCCATTGGTCAAGATTTCTCTTGAACAAGGCCAGCGAGGTGCTCTGCCTCACATATACCGGGATTTTATTCCACAGCATAGGGAGTCTTTGGGTGATGAATCTATCCCTCCAGCACGTCCTATTAATAGCCGTGTCGAGGTTTAAGTCTCCCGCCCTTGTGGCTCTGACGGATCTAGATTTTTGAGGTGAAGCATATTCATCAAATCTGGGTTTGACATGGCCTTGTATGTTAGGCAAAGGTCACCTCTGAGCAAGCGTGGCGACTGAATAGAGCTGGAGTTCTTTCAGTCGGGCAGCATAGGACAGATGTTTGAGACCCTTTATCCTTTTGGTGAGGAACTTTTGTGGCCTCTCCAGCTGCTGCAAGTGTCGGGTCAGATACATTCCGAATGGGGCATTGTACTCAATCATTGGTCTGATGAGTGATGAGTATAGGGAGACTATGACCTCCCTTGATCTAGATGAGAATCCCTTCATGATAAGGTGGGCAATGTAGAAGGTCTTCCTAACTACTTTAGCTACATGGGTGTCGAATGACAGACTACTATCAACCTGGGTCCCCAGGTCCCTGATAACTTCTTCTGTACTCAGTGGATTACCACCTATTTGGTAGCTAGGGGTAACCTTGTTTTTCCCGAAGGGTATGACTATGCATTTTTTGGCATTTAACTTTAGGCCATGGCTCTGGCACCAGTTATCCATTTCTGTGAGACCCTTCTGAAGGATATCTGTGTCAGATGTGTTTTCTACTATGGCCCAGTTTGCAGTCATCTGCAAACTTTGTCAGCCATAACCCTCCTGTGTTTGCTTGTACTTGGAAAAGTAGATGCCAAACAAGAGTGGGCCCAGGACTGAGCCCTGTGGTACACCACTTGTGACAGGCTTTGAGTCTGACATGGCGCCAGCAACTCTGACCCTGTGGTTTCTGTCACTCAGCCAGTTTGCAACCCATCTTGTGATGTATGGGTTAACATTTAAGCTGATGAGTTTTTCAATGATACCCGAGTGGGGTATTGTATCAAAGGCCTTCGCCAGATCGAGGTAGGCTGTATGGACTGCCTTTCCTCATCAATGGCTTTGGTGACTGTTTGAAAAAGTCAACCAAGTTTAGAAGGCATGATCTGCCTTTGACAAAGCCAAACTGGGATGGATCCAAAGTCTGCAAATTCCCTATGTCTTTATTTATGAGGTCCATTATGATCCTCTCCATGGCTTTGCAGATAAGACTTGTCAAGCTAATGGGCGGTAATTTCCAGGGTCGGTGGAGGCACCGCCTTTGTGAAGTGGGACCACAGTTGCAGTGCACCACTCCTGGAGTAGTATCCAGAGGTAAGACTATGATTAAACAGCTGTCCTAGCTGTGGGTTTAATTCCTCGTTGAGTTCGTGGAGCACACAGCCGGGGACACCATCAGGTCCCATGGATGCTGTGTGTTTTGCTCTGGAGAGAGCAGTTCTCACTTGGGTTGGAGATGTTTGGGGGCTGCAATCGCTTGGTATAGATATCTCTCCTTTTGGGGAGAGAAGTTTGCACTGAACCTGTCAGCCAGTATGTTGGCAATGTCTGTAGGATCAGTAATCTTCTTTAGTTTATAATGCTCAGTTGAAAAGCTCTTACAGTTGGCTGAAATGATTTTAACAGATACTATTAGAGTGTGATGGAAGTTTTTCTATTGTGAGCCAAGAAAGGATTTTTTTTATTAAAGCTTGCCTAAATAAAAGTATAATCTGTTTGTATACATAATTATAAATGGCAGTGCAGATATTGTGGTGAAGAATATCCCCATTAAAAGACAGAGTCCAGGCTTTTGTGCAAAAGGTAAGAAACATATTGTTGTGCTGGAGTACACATAAGCAGAAATGTGATGTGAGTGATGAACAACAGAACAAAATGTTTTCAGAGACAAAACCAGCAGCAAAAAAGAATTTACATAACATTTGTAAGACGTGTGAATTTAAGCAGTGACAGACACAGAAAATGAAGACAGAAGTGAAGAAAGTAGGTAATGTGTATGCAATATAAGTAATATAGCAACAGAGATAACAGAAATACCAGTGCAGAAACAGCAAAAATGGTGATAGACACATGACCACCTGTAAATGCATTAACAAATAAGGCAGAACAAGCCAAAGCCAGAATTGCAGAAAGTCAAGAAAATAATTTGCATATACAATTTAAGAAATTATATTTCCAATTAGCATCTGGCCTCATGACACAGGGGGATGAAGCCTTTACTGCATCCCAGAAGACCCATGTTCAAGTAGTGCTGGAGGGAGTAGACAGAGAGAGGATATGAGTGTGTGGCTGACGCTGGCTCACTCATCCAGGGGAGGAGACATGCTGCCTAGGCTCACTGCAATAACAGCATTAAGAGCCTGGTGAGCTCCTCACTGCTAGTGATGGTGATCTATGTGACGTTCCTACGTTGGGCCAGTAATCAAGGAGCCTGAATCCTCACCCCTGACACTGGAGAGGGATGTGCACTTGGAATACATATGGAAACATTTTGTTTTTACAGATGCAAACCACTCTGCATCAAGCACAATTTCCCTTAAGAGCACACAGGAAACACACTCAGCCCAGGGTCTGGAGTTCTCTATATCTGTCTCCCTCTAGGTCCCCAACAAGACTCCCCACTGGTACAGCTGTTGGATCAGGTCCTCAGCCAAGTGTCCAAGCCAAACCCTCCAGCACCCTCTTTGTAAATCCAGTGCTTTGTGTCCCGGACCCAAGTAGCTCACACACACACACACACACACACACACACACACACACACACACACACACACACACACACACACACACACACACACACACTGAGAGATTTGATTCTTCATACGCACACACACACACACACACACCTGGGAAAGGTTGGCACAGATTTACCTGCTGTGCCCCTTCTGCCCAGAGTATAAGGTAGTTATCATAGCCACCAGACACTCCACAATCAGCAACTCTAAAGCCCTTAACAAAGGGTGTCCAGTTATACCGTGTAATATTAATGCTAATACGAATGTTAGTAGTTGACCAAGATAGCTAGGCATCTGTTGTGGCCCACACAATGTCACCAAATAAATATAAGCACTCTCAAAGGTTAGATACTTTCTACAAGGACCAGCCACAATAAAAGTTTTAAATATATTTAATAATAAATAATAAAAGAGCATGAAAACCACATAGTTCAAATCACAGAGAATCTTGAAAACAACATTGATGGACAGACTGAGACAAATAAAAAAAAAATCTAAACTAAGCTTCACTATATTCCTGACTGAATCTATGAGAACTACTATTCCCTAATAACTTACTTAACAGAGCAAGACATAATAAAATATGTGAGCAGTCTTTTTAGTCATATTCCCCAAAACAGAATATCCCCCTCAGGGATTGCTCCCTGTAAAATATAATATCCAAGATGGCTTACAGAATGACCTTATCTGGTCACTTGACTCTAGGTTCCTACACTAACCCCCTTTGAAGCTGAGACAGCAATTTAGCATAGACAGCTACAATACACATCTTAAATGTTTATGGCAGTGCCTGGGGTTTCCCATCTTTTTACTGAGTTAATGAACAAAGGCTTCTTCCATACCCACTGTCTCTGGTCCTATTCAGCACTGTGGGGTAACATTTTAATGGTTTAACAGCTCATTTACATTTCCATTATTTTTCTTAAAGTAAGCTAGCTGGTTAACCTTTGCTGTCACAGTGTCCTCTATTAAAACATATACATTTAATTCAGTTACAATAATAAATGTGCATTTCTTTTCATTGCAGCAGTGTGCACTAGTGATGCATTTTAACACAAGCAAACCTCACAAATATATTTTCTGCCCAAGCATCTGTACAGATCAGTTTGATATACAAATGCCATATAATTATTTACAAAATTCCAGCTAGCTGTGTTGGCACAAGTCATACATCCACTGCCCTACTTCTGGCATGGCTGGCAGTACCTCCTATTGTCACACCTCTCCCCCCTTTGAAGACTAAAGTTAGTTTTTCAAGTGACCCTTGAGAAACATTGTTTGAGAGAAAATGCATATCTGAGAATATGTTACCACATTCTCTGTTTTGAGATTCCATCTGCCTTGGCATTGCTGATGCCACTACAGTGCTGCATTGTCATATCATATGCCTGCAACCCTAGGCTCCACCATAGTAACTTGGGATTTTGCTGGCTGGCTCCCTGTAAACATAGATCACCCTCAGAATCCTCCTGCCTCCTACTGCAAATACTCAGCACAAGGGCCTCCCTGCCTAGCACTTCTGTCATGTAGTTAACATCACTGACCTTTCTTGCATTTTGAAGGGTCCTTCCCAAGCTTCCTGCAGCTTATTGTGTTTGACAGAAATGAGCACCATCATCTGCCATTCCACAGTATACTCTCTGACTTGAGCATTCCTGTCATACCAGATCTTTTTCTGCTGTTGGGCTCCTGCCAGGTTCTCCTGGGCCAAGCCCATGAGCTCCCTAAGCCTTGTCCTGAGGTTTACAACATGTGTCACAACAGACTCCTTGTGAGATTCACACTCATTGTCCCACTCATCATGAACCAAATCTAAAGGCCTCATCACCCTTATGCCCATACAGCAACTCAAAGGGTGAAAACCCTGTGGATTCTTGGGGCACCTCTCTGTAAGTAAACAGATGGGCAAACATTTGTCCCACTCCCTCTTAAACAGGTCTGGAAATGACCATAGCATGGTCTTTAGTGTAGAGTTTAACCTCTCCACAAGACCATTAGTCTAGAGATGATAGGGGTAGTCTTTAGGTGCTACACCCCACAGCGTTCCCACAAACAAGTCAGCAGGTCTGACATGAAATTTGCACCTCTTTCGGTCAGTATTTCTCTTGGGAAACCTACCCTGCTGAAGGTATCTAGCAAAGCATTTGCCACCTTATCTGCCTCGACTGAGGACAGAGCCACCACTTCAGGGAATCTAGAAGCAGAATCTACTACCACTAGGCTATACTTCTTCCCTGTGGAACCTGTGGTACTCAGAGGCCCCACAGTATCCATAGCTATCCTCTGAAATGGCTTCTCAATCTCAGGCAAAGGCATCAAAGAAGCTATGACCTTGTCTCCTGTCTTGTCTTCTTTTTGGCTCATTCTCACAGGTCCTACAGTACCCCGTTATATCTTTGGCAATCCCAGGCCAATATGTCTCTTGGTATGTTTTATGCCTGTATGAACTACAAAAGGAATGTCATGGACTATAGCTAGAAGTGCCAGATGGTAGGCTCTGGGCACTACCAACTGCTGTACCTTCTAGCCCTCTCTCAGGGGTCCACTCTCTATATACAGTAACCCCTTGTTCCAGTATACAGACTCACCTTTTCCATGAGAATCAGGCACCTCCCCAGCTACCTCACTCAAGCCTTGTAATGTAGGGCCTGAGAGCTGAGCCTGTCTCAACTCTATCTTTGTGGCTTTTCCCAGATTCCACACATGAAGTCTGGCATCTTCTGACAGCAGTACCTCACTGTCAGTCTGGAAACTACCACTCACCTCTGTCCTTGCAGTCACCCTGTCTAAGAGAACATCAGTACTTACCAGCATCTGTGGCTCATCTTCAGGCTTACTGCTACAGGGTAGCTCCCTCTCTGAATTAAGCACATGACCAGTCCTGGCTTCAGAGGTGCAATTTGTCTGGGTCTCCCCCAGGCTACCAGACCCACATGCCTGTCTCCAAACCTGACTGTATGTCACTGCATACACACAAGGTAGTGCATTATCAAAATCATTCCCTATCAAGACATCTGCAGGGATATCCTCAAATACACCTACTTGCTTGCTTCCTTTTCCACCCTCCCAGTCAAAGTGAACCCTTGCCAAAGGTATTTGGAATAGGACCCTCCTAAAGCTCTGACTGGAGTGGACTGCTGAAGCAAGTACTGCTCCTCTTTAACCACTGCAGGCTTCACAATGGTTATATCAGAGTCTGTGTCTCTCTTGGCAGCCATCCACCAAGATAGGATAAACCTCTGGTGGCAGTTTGGTACCCCTGTTGTCTCCAGACAACTTACCAATGGCATTCTGTAATCCCCACTTGCTGACCTTTTGTTCCCCACCTTGCCTCTATGGACATCTATATGATACATGGCCCCACTGGTTACATTTAAAACACTGAACCCTAGATTATGGCCATGTACCTGAACTAGTGGCTTCCTCTGTTACTGGCGGACTCTCTTGGGATGGTTTAGGCTGCCCACAGTGGGTTACCTTATATCCATGTGCAGCACTTGGTATCTCTTTCCTGTGCAGTGATCCCCTGCTTGCTAAGTAGAGATCCCATTTTTCCCCAGTTCATTTGCACAGTTGCATTCCCTGTCTGTCAACCAGATTCTCATGTCCTCAGTCACAGTGCTAAGGACTTGTTCCCTCACTAAAAGATCTACCAGCCCTTGCAAAGTGGTGACTGACACCCACTCACCTACTTATAAAAATAAATGCTTAGATCAGCAATATAATCACATACACTTTTATCTGCCATGCATCTATGCTCATGAAACTTTTTTTTCTGTAAACTTCAGGTGTTAACTTAAAACATTCCAATAAACATTTTTAACAGTATCATAGTTTAAGCAATCAGTATCAGACAATTTAGAAACAGCAGTTACAGCTTTACCATGGAGTAAAGGGGTCAGCAACCCTGCCCAGAACCCTTGATCATCATCATACTGTTTACATACCTTTTCAAATATATGAATAAAACTATCAAAATTATCACCCTCTGTAAACTGTGGCAGAAATTTACTGACCTTTATTGCTTATGGGGTTTGGTTATTCCCTTCCCCATTACCTCCATGACCCTGGTGAAGAGTTGGCATTTCCTTCTCATGTTGACACTGCTTTTCATTTTCTTTGGCCTCCAAATACCACAGTCTCTCTGATGATTCTAGTTCCAAATGTTTGGCCTTCAGTTCAAGTCTCTTTAACTCCAAACAAATTTTTAAGTCCTCTGAGAAAAAGTTGAACTGTCCTGTTTCTGAAAGCTGTACATCCCCAATGCCAGACTGCTTATCTTCCTGGTTGCTGGTCTGTGCTGCAGCTATGATTAAGGCTGCAATCATTTCCCCGTTAGTCAGGTTGGCATGCACCAGTCCCCTGGTTTGGCACATCTCAGCCAACTGGTTCCTTGTCAGCTTGCCATAATCCTCTGCTGACATCTTTGCCTTTTCTCCATGACTAACTAAGATAACAAAAGTAAATAAATAAAACTATTGTGATATGAAACTCTGAATGTCTACTTTGTGGTTGCTTGAGAGTACATCTTTTTTAGTGACAACTGCTTACAGGCTACAGGAATTCAATTAATATCCATACAACTACTCACCAACATTTGATGAGTGATGGTCCCACCACTGCCAACCAATATGTGATGTGTGATGGTCCCTCCACTGCCAACCAATATGTGACATCTCCATGCTGAACCAGTAATCAAGGAGCCTGAATCCTCACTACTGACACTGGAGGGGTGTGCACTTGGAATACAAAAAGATACACTCAGTATTTCCAGATGCAGACCTCTCTGCATCAAGCACGATTTCCCTTAAGGGCACATGGGGAACACACTCAGCAGAGGGTCTGGATTTCTCCATATCTGTCTTCCTCCAGGTCCCCAACAAGACTCCTCACTGGTACAGCTGTAGGGTTAGGTCCTCAGCTGAGTGTCCAAGCCAAGCGCTTCAGCACCCTCTCTGTAAACCCAGAGCTTTGTGTCCCTGCCCCAAGTAGCTCACACACACACACACACACACACACACACACACACACACACACACACACACACACACACACACACACACACACACACACACTGAGAGATTTGATTCTTCACACATACATACACACACACACACACACACACACACACACACACACACACACACACACACACACACACACACGCACGCACGCACACATACACACACACACACACACACACACACACACATACACCCACCTGGGAAAGGTTGGTACAGATTTACCTGCTGTACCCCCTTCTGCCCAAAGTATAAGGTAGTTATCACTACAACCAGACACCCCACAATCAGCTACTCTAAGGCCCTTAACAAAGGGTATCCAATTATAATGTGTAATATTAATACTAATATAAATGTTAGTAGCTGACCAAGACAGCTAGGCCTTCTGTAGTAGCCAAAAACAAAGGCAGACCAGCAGATAGGCTCCAAGGAGGCCAAAACCAAAGTAGACAGCAGATCACACCACGAATTAACCTAGGTTTCGTCTTTATTCAGACTTCTTCAGAATGCAAATCAGTAGTACTAGATTCAAGAGTTTCAAATGTATAAGGGTAAATATAAATGTTCTGTTATATGATATTCTACATTAGAATTATAGCTAAAATATAAAACTTAGGACTATAGTAATAGTGCAAGACATAGTATACAAACTGAAATAAAAAGAGATCAGAATAAGTAAATATGTATAGTTAAATAATATAAATATGCCTACAAGGCTGGGAGCTTGGCATAGTGGTTAGGGTGTTCACATTATAGGCACAACTTAATTGATTAGATATCCCAACTTGGCAAACTCTAAACGAGCATACACTTAGGTGACTGTGCTGACTGCCAGGCTTCTGAACAATAAATTAGCTAATTTGGAGGACTTTGTAATGTTACAGTAAAATTGCTACAGAAATTTGTGCCCATTGTTTTTATAACACTCCCTCTTTAACACAGTATAGCATCTATCACTATTTCAGACCCTCTGGGTGCAGCAGGACAGTATCTGTTTTTATGTGCTCAAATATTAACTCACAACAAATACTTCAAGAGTTTAAATTTGAGCTCCTTGACATTTTGGTGACATTTGATAAAGTCAGTTATCACCACATCATTCCAACTATAGACCCAGTAGTGGTAAACTAACTGATGTATATTTTTTTATCTTATTAGTAGAATTCCTTTAACTGCATAATACATAAATAAATGATTGTGTTTCTATTAGGTAAAGATTTTTGCTTAAAAGTTCATAGCTTCATAGGTTCATAGATATATATAGGTTCATAGGTTCATAGGTAGGTACTAGGATATCGGCCCAAGGGCCTACGTAAGCCTAGCCAACAAGGTTCCCTGGCATACGCCACCCAAGAAAGTTATTTTCCTGTGCCACTGTCGAGCAAAGACACAGAAGTGATCCCCCGGGGTGTATTTCCTATTTCCCATCCACTCATCAAGATTTTTCTTGAAGAGTGCTAATGAAGAGCTTTGCTTGACATAGGTGGGTAGCCTGTTCCAGAGTATGGGACGTCTCTGGGACAGGAATCTATCCCTCCAGCATGTCCTGTTTATTGTGGTGACAAGGTTTATGTCCCTAGAGCGTGTAGCTCAGAGGGATTGGGATTTATTTAGTTGTAGCATGTCCAACAGCTCTAGGTTTGACATAGCTTTACATGTTAGGCAGAGATCCTCAGAGTAGGCGATATGCTACGGAGTAAAGCTGGAGTTTTTTGAGGTGGTCAGTGTATGGCATTTGTTTGAGGCCAGTAACCCTCTTTGTGAAGTACTTCTGTGGCCTTTACAGCTGCTGCAGATGTCTTGTGAGGTACATTCCAAAAGGGGCATTGTACTCTATAATGGGTCTAATGAGTGTCGAGTAGAGGGGAACAATGACCTATTTTTTCCTGGATGAGAACCCTTTTATGATGAGGTGTGCCACATAGAAGGACTTCCTGACTACTGTGGTGATGCGACTATCAAAGGAGAGACTACTGTCCACCTGGGTCCCAAGGTCTCTTATCATGCATTCAGTGTTAAGTAAATTGCTGCCTATGTGGTAGTTCATGGGTACATAGTTTTTACCAAAGGGGATGACACTGCACTTTTTGGCACTGAGCTTGAGGCCATGGCTCTGACACCAGGCATCTGTCTCAGCGAGGCCCTTCTGTAGGATGTCCACATCATTTGGGGACTTGACTATGGCTTCTAGTTTGCAGTCATCTGCGAACTTCATTAACCAGAGGCCTTCTGTGTTAGCCTGTATTTCAGAGAAGCAGATACCAAACAGGAGAGGTCCCAGGACAGAACCCTGTGGTACTCCACTTGTCACTACTTTGAGGTCAGATTTGGAGTCTGCAACTTTTACAGTGTGGGTTCTGTCAATGAGCCAGTTGGCAACCCATCTTGTGACATAGGGATTTATACCTAGTTTAGTGAGTTTAGCTATAATTCCAGAATGGTGGATGGTATCGAAAGCCTAGGCTGTGTGAACCACCTTACCCTCATTTACGGCTTTGGTGACTGCCACAAAGAAGTCGATCAGGTTCAGGAGGCATGATCTGCCTTTCACAAACTCGAACTGGGTGGGATCCAGAGTTTGGAGGTTACCAATGTCTTTGTTTATGAGTTCCATGATGATACATTCCATGGCCTTGCAGACCAGGCTCGTCGGGCTAATAGGTCAATAGTTCCTGGGATCAGTGGTGGCTCCCCCTTTGTGGAGTGGGATAACTGTTGCTGTGCACCATTCAGTGGGCTCAAAGCCTGATGCAAAGCTATTATTGAACATGGTGTTTAAGTGGGGAGCCAGTTCATTCTGAAGTTCATGTAAAATGCAGTCTGGGATGTTGTCCAGTCCCATGGATACTGTGTTTTTGGCTTTAGAGAGTGGAGCTTTTTCCTGCATAGTTGTGATTACAGGGATTCTGCATTCTTCCTGTATAGATATGTAGTAGGCTATTGATCTGTGAGGATCCTTTGAAGCCTAGCTGTGCATTCCAAAGAAGTTTGTAGTCCTCATATTATGTGTGACACCCGTACACTGGCCCAGTAATCAAGGAGCCTCAATCCTCACCACTAGCACCAGTGAGGGGCATCCACGTTGGGAGGATAACAAGTACACACACAGTAAAGTACAATTTCCCTTAAGAGCACACAGAGATCACAGTCAGTCTGGGGCTGGTTTCTCCCTTTCTCTCCAGATCCCCAATAGGACTCCCCACTGGCACAGCTATAGGTCCAGATCTCAGTCTAGTGGTCAAGCTAAAACCTCCAGCACCCTCTCTGTCCAACCAGTACTTCATGTCCCTGCCCAAGTAGCTGACGCACACACACACTTTAAGATATGATTTATATACAAGCATACAGACACTCCTGGGGAAGGCTGGCACAGGTTCTCCAGCTATGCCCCTTTTCTGCCCAGACAATAAGGTAGTACCAACTGCCACCAACCACTACAATCAGTTACTATAAGGTCCTTCCCAAAGGGTGTCCAATTTTACTGTGCAACATTATTATTATCCAATTAGTAAGTCTGACGAATAGCAAGGCTATTGGAGTGGCTTTGTACAGTATCACCAAATACATGCAAATACTCTAGAGCTTAAATTATTTCTACACAAAACAGCCACAGTTAAAAGGTTTAAAAATATTTAATAATAACTAATAAAAAACACAAGACAATACTTACTACTTCAACACAATGACATTATAGAGTTCAGAAATCACAGAAAACACTTTAAAACAATATTGTAGGATAGTCTGACATAAATACAGAAAACAGCTAGACTAATCTGGCTATTTCTATCTGTCTCTAAGATAAATCACTGTTTTAAATACCACTTACATACAGAGCAAGCAAGTGCTGGTGAGTGGATGTTCTTACTAGATACAAGACAAGATACAAAATGCTATTCTTTCTTGCTGAGATAGCCCTTAAATTTATAATACACAGTACTACTGAGTCATTTCAGATTACATCATTCTTGACACCTCTAATGATGTTTCCCAGGCTGACAGAACTCAAAATTTAACATATCTTTGTAATCTTGTACCTGCCAGGAAACCACAGCAATAAACAACACTTTACATATAAAATCTAGTAATTCTCTCTGTCTTAAAACAATAGAAAGAATTTCCTAGCCCAGACATCCTGTCTCCGAGCTTGAGATCAAACACAGTTGTAAAATTCTAGCTTTCTTCTAGCAGGGTGCCCTGTAGTTACATTTTTGAAGCTCGGTACAATATATAGTTTAATCATAACATATAGTTCTCTTTATATTTGTAAAACAAGCATGTGGGTTATATTAATATTTACAAATGACATAGAATTATTTACAAAATTCTATATGGCTGGGCTGGCAGCCTTAACAATAAGTATGAATAATACAGAGCCCGTGTATTTTAAGTATGAGTAGCCCAGAACCCAGGCATTTACATGTTATCCCCATCCATAACAGACAAGGGTGCTAAACTGGGATGAATTTACAGTTTCCCATCCATTTATCCAGATTACATTTGAACAGAGTAAGAGGCACACTTTGTCTTATCATATGGAAAGGAAGACAATTCCATAGAAATTGTATTCTTTGTAATACATCTCTATCCCTCCAACATATTCCATTTATGTTGCAGAAGAGATTAAGATCACTTAAATGAGTGTTTATGCCACCATTGGACTTCCTGAGGTGAAGTGGGTCTAAAAAGATGGGGTCAGTTAAAGGAGTACAACAGGTTTCTCTAATGTATTCCTCAACTTCACGGCCCTTTTCCTCCCTATTTACATTTTCCTCTGTAAAGCAACAACAATAAAGCATTTACAATTTTTATAATTCCTCTTACTTCTGTAACAGAAGCCTACTTTCTCATACTGTGATGGTTTCACTTACAAAATGATTCTCTCACGTTTGAATAAAGCTTGCTGGAGTCGCCCAATTACTGACATCATCGAGGCCAGGCAGTGCAGGTACTTTTTTTTTTTTTTTAAATCAGTTCCCTCCCCCAAAGTGACATCACCACAGCCGTCATCTGATTCTAACTAAAATAATAAGACCCACCCATTTTGTGATGTCATGGCTCCCTTGTCCTTCCCCCAGCCTGAGTGCTGTTCATTTTATTCAGTAGTAGTGTAGTAACACTGATGTTTGGAAACACAAATTTGGTATGCATACTTGTACATTCTGTACGGCAAATGATGCTTAGGTGGTGTATCACTTGTATACTTCTCTGTTGTATTTGCACCAGATACTGCTAGTGTGCAGTGCAGGAATAGAAAGATTAAAATCTCAAAATGCACGCACTCGAGGCCCTTCTCAGTATGGAGAACATCGATGTCTGTGCTGTAACTGAAACCTGGTTCAAGGCTCCTGAGAGCACCCAGGCACTATTAAGTTTTACCTCATATCATGCGTTCCGGCCCCAAAACCCGGACCACACCACAAAAGGAGGGGGTGTATCCATATTCATAAAGGATACCCACACCTCCAGGTTGGTGGAAACCATCCAGGTGCAACTAACCATAGGCAAAACTGCTCTACAAATTGTAGCATGCTACAGGCCACCCTCTCAAACTCAGGAACCCCACACAGCCTTCCTGAAGACACTGGAGGGTATAAATGTATCTCAAAACACCATCATATTGGGTGACAATATAGACTGGGAACATTACTCAAGCCCTAACTTTCTAGCCCAACGGTTCCTGGAGTTCATAAATTCAAATGCCATGGAACAGCTAGTCACTGTTCCACGACAGGAGAAAATATACTAGATCTCATTGTCACAAACATGGGGACAAAATGCTCCACACGAAGTATATCCCTCATTGGTGAGATCTGATCATAAACTAATCTCACTGGAAATCACCCCAAACAAAAGACCATAGTGAAGAACTTCTCTAAAGCAAACTTCACACTACTCAAGACTGGTGTGGTATCCTTCAAGGCCCCTGAGCCATAGGAAACCACAAAAGCCCTTACAATTGCCTTCTATGAACACCTCCAGGACTGCATGGATCAGGCAATCCCAAATAAAACCAAGACTCTTTCCAAGTCTGGTGGACCCCAGCCATTAACAAACTTTACAATAAGAGGAGAAAGCTATTACATGATAGAACAAAATCCATAAAGGAAGTCACTGATCATTATTAGTAAAAAATTACGAGCACTCATAAAATCAACTAAGGCCAATTTTGAGAGAAAAATTGCCATGGATTCAAAGGACAATCATAAGGCCTTTTTCAGCTATGTTAGGAACCTGGGTGGAAACTCCCAGATATGCTCAGAATTAGTCCAAAATGATACAAAAATCACTGAACCCACAGACATTGCCAACATACTGGCAGACAGGTTCAGTGCAAACTTCACCCCTCTCCCCTAAAGGAGAGATAACTATCCCAGCCGAGTGTAGCCTCCCGGACATCTCAAATGTGAAAGCTGCTCTCTCTAAAGCTAAAACACAGCATCAATGGGACCGGATGGTGTCCCAAATGAGGAATTAACCCGCACATAAGGCAGCTGTTTAATCTCAGCCTTACCACAGGATATAAGCTTAACAAGTCTAGTCTGCAAAGCTATGGAGAGGATCATAATGGAGCTCATAAACAAAGATATAGGGGACTTGCAGACACTGGACCCGACCCAGTTTGGCTTTGTCAAGGGAAGATCATGCCTTTTGAACTTGGTCGACTTCTTCAAAACAGTCACCAAGGCCATTGATGAGGAAAGGCAGTCCATACAGCCTACCTTGACCTTGCAAACACAATACCCTATTGTAGAAAAACTTACCAGCTTAAATGTAAACCCATATGTCACAAGATGGGTTGCAAACTGGCTTAAGGACAGAACCCACAGGGTTAGAGTTGCTGGCGCTGTGTCAGACTCCAAGCGGTCACAAGTGGTGTCCTATTGTTTGGCATCTACTTCTCAGAAGTACAGGCCAGCATGGGAGGACTTTGGCTGACAAAGTTTGCATAGTGGAAAGTGCATCGGACACGGATATCCTTCAGAAGGGACTCACGGAAACAGATAGCTGGTGCCAGAGCCATGGCCTGAAGTTAAACGCCAAAAATGTATAGTAAAACAAGGTAACCCCAAGCTACCATATAGGTGGCAATCCACTAAGCACAGAAGAGGTTATCAGGGACCTGGGGACCCAGGTTGACAGTGGCCTTTCTTTTGACACTCACATTGCTAAAGTGGTTAGAAAGACCTTCTACATTGCCCACCTGATCATGAAGGGATTCACATCCAGATCTAGTGAGGTCATTGTTCCCCTGTACTCTTCACTTATCAGACCAATGATCGAGTACAATGCCCCATTCGGGATGTATCTCACCCGACATCTGCAGCAATTGGAGAGACCCCAAAAGTTCCTCACCAAAAGGATAAAGGGACTCCAAAATCTGTCATATGCTGCCAGATTGAAGAAACTCCAGCTCTAGGCGACATGTGCCTGACATACAAGGCCATGTCCAACCCGGAATTAATGGACATGCTCCACCTCAAAAATCCAAATCCACCAAAACCACTAGAGCAAGCGACTTAAACCTTAGCACGGATATAAATAGGACGTGCTGGAGGGATAGATTTATCACTCGGAGACTCCCTATGCTGTGGAATAAAATCCCGGTCCATGTGAGGCAGAGCACCTCGCTGACTCTGTTCAAGAGAAATCTAGACCTGTGGATGGGAGATCGTAGGTTTGAATCATCTCTGTGTCACTGCTGGACAGAGGCACAACAAACTAATGGGCACAGTATTTTTTCATATAGGCTTATAAATGCCTTAGGGCAGATAGCCTAGTATAAACCTATGAACCTATGAACCTAAAACATTACCCTGGTATCAGAGGTGGCAGTGCAACATATTCATACTGGCTTAACATGAGAGTAGCTCTAAGCAAGCACCATGTGAAACCTGAACAAGCACCTAGAATTATTCAGTGCAGCTTCCACACCTTAAGTTTGAAAATGAATTCACATACTCACATGAACAGGAGTAGCTGCATATTGATGGCTAAAGGTGTATGGGCATGTTGGGTGGTTACTACACTGCAAAACTGGTATGTAATGGTGGAGATATTTGGATGGCATGAGCAAACACACCAGTATATTAAAGCCATAGCACCAACTTAACTGAAGGCTGGCAAATAGATTTAGTAAGGGATTTTGTCCATGCACAAATATTTCAACAGTGATTCTTTGCAGTGGCATCCATTATCTGATTCAAGGTAAGTTAACCTTTATGTCATTTAAAAAAAAAAAAATCAATAAAAAATTGACTTTGTTATAAGTGACTTCTGGACACAAGAAAAAGGAAGGGGAAATATAGCAATGTTGTTTGTATGTACAAAGACAAATCCAGAGACACTGCAAAAGGTTTTTTTTTACAAACCAACCAGTGGAGTAAAAACAAATCAAGGCAAACACTGCATACAAACACACTTTGCACATGTAAATCTCATTTTTTAACAAGGTGGAAGCATGAAGTGATACCTTAACACTTAAATTAATAAAAATCTAAACTGGTTAATAGTATAAATGGTTTATTCTTTAGCTCCTTGGTGCAAGACCTTACTGGATGTGATTGCAGTCAAGTAAGGCCACGGCTATAGTGCAGCAAAAAAATGTCCCCTCTAACAAAGGAAATGCTAGAGTAAAGATTAAATTACACGAGTCAAGCACCCTGCTGAGATCTGCCAATCAGTGGAATTTCCAGGTCAAATTACCCTCAGGACTTTGAAAGCTAGGGAAACTAAGTGTTATGGGGGAGGGGAGAAGTAAATGGACTGGAATTCATTGTCTCACAAATTAGTGCCATTTAAACTAAATTAGAAAAAAAGGCAGCAGTAAACAGCACTTTGAGTGTGTTCTGTGGCATCTGCACTGTTTTTGTTTTAAGTAGTCATCCAGCAGCAGGGAATGTTACTTACAGTGTTCTATTTTACTCAGTACTTTGTACGCATGCAACATCTATGAAATGACAGGAACTTTAGGCAAACGGTGGCCTGTATGATGTAACATTTTTGAGCCAAACAATGATTTCTAGGATACTGGATGGCAACCTGATTTATCCAAACCACGTCAATATGCCAGCCTCCAGGTGGTCAGAGTCTGGAATTACAAATAAAAATATTTAAAATCCTGTAAATAATCCCAGAGTGCTGTTAAAGTGTAGGAAACATCATGCCATGATGTTTTAAACATGTTTTTTGAGTCTGTGGGTGCGGTACTCCTTTAAGACTATAAAAGAGGCAGAGATTGTCCCTCAGTAGCCTATAAGATACTTAGAAAAGGGACAGGGCTTTGAGATGGTCCATGTTGCTTTTATGACTTAGACCCTTGATTTTTCTTTGTAGGAAAATGTTGTCACTCAGGATGTGTCAAATGTTTGGACAGGTTCATACCAAAGGGGGCATTATACTTGATGATCAACCTAGTAAGTGATGAATACAATGGAATGATCACATCCCTAGACATGGACACCATACACTTACTATTAAGCTGTGTGTTAAAGAAAAGACTTTCTTACAATAGTGGATGCATGGCAAAGAAATGCCAGTTCATTGTCTACATAAATTCTCAGGTCCCTAACTATTGGATCCAATTTTAGAAATGTATTGCCGATGTGATACCTATGGGGGATCCCATGCTTGTTGAAGGCTACTGTTATACATGTTTTGGCATTTAGTTTTAGGCCATGATTTTGACAACATTTATTTGTTTGGTCAAAGATTTCTTGGAGGACCTTGGTGTCTTCTGGAGAGTTTATGATGGCACCAAGTTTACTGTTATCTGCAAACTTGGTCAGCCATAGATGTTAGCTAGCACCACTGAGAAGTAAATGCCAATGAGGACTGGTCTGAGAACTTAACCCTGGAATACACCACTAATGATAGATCTCTTACAGGAAATAGTCACCCACCTTAATGTCTTGGGTACTATTAGTGAGCCAGTTTGCTATCCAATGAATTACATAGGGATTTATATTTAGCTGGGTGAGTTTATCAACTATTTCTGAGTGCTGATGGTGTTGAATACTTTTGCAAGGTCTAGATATGCAGTATGTACAGATTTTCCCTCATCCATTGCTTCAGTAGCCTTCTCAAAGAAGTTGACCGGTTAAGTAGGCAGGATCTGCCCTTGACAAAACTGAACTAGCTAAGGCCAAGAGTTTGTAGGTTGCCTATGTCCTTATGTATTAATTCCATTAATTATACTTTCCATGGCCTTATAGATGAGGTTGATCAGACTTATGGGTCCGTAATTACTCTGTTCAGTTGATACCCCATCTTTATGGAAGGTGATGGTTGCTGCTGTTCTCCAATCATCCAGCACAAAGCCTGTTTGAAAGCTGATATTGAATAGCCTCTGTAAAGGGCTTGGCAGGTCCTGTTAGCCTGGTAGCCATCATGTTATGTTAGACAGCCTCATAGATGCAATGTTCTTGACCTTGAATGGTACTTTGAGGACTTGTTCATGGGAAATTTAAGGAGGGGTGTGGATGTCAAAATGTGATCTGGGAATGGGGGGGGGGGTTAGAGCTAAATTTATCCTGTAGTAGACTGACTTTGTCCTCTTTGTTTGAGTATAAGACATAATATGCTATTAGCTCTGGTAAATGCTGAGCATTGTTTCTGAGGTTTCTAACACACATAAAGAAACTTTGTAGTTGTCATTAGCACGAGTGGCTATCTTTAGCTCATACCCAGCTTCGGTTGGTTTGATCAAGGACCAGAGTCCCTTGTTAAGTTTAGCAACAGTGTTTTGGGTAACTACAGAAGTCCATTTATGTTTACATGGAATCAGCTTTTTTTTTTCCTTTTATTGCAGAACCTGTTTATATTTGATTTTATTATTAATTCTGGGGGGTCCTATAGTTAGCTATGATATGAGTTTTGTTTAGTGGTAAATTGGGCGTGGAGGAGTTCTTGGTCATTACCCTATCTAATGATTCTGAAGATGAAATTTTGTTTAAAGAATATAGTGACATGACTGCCTTTAGTGCCCTGCCCTCATCTAGTGCAGTGGGCTGAACATGTGGTAGACATTAAAACGTTGCACAAATGGGGTGTGGTCAATGGTTTTGAAACACTTCTCCATGATTATGTACATATCATTGCATTCTAGGGTAGCAAGTGCATGTAGGGAGTGGAGTTTTTTTTAAGGCTCCTAGCATTGGGCAGTAATACTGTTATGTTATCTAAATTCAGTTTTGCTATACTGGGAGCTTTTGAAGATTAACATTACCTAAAAAGGCACTAATGGGTAGACAATGCTTTTTCCAAATATATGAAAGCCTTGGGGGTATAGGTGCAGGCCATCCATGCCAAAGCAGTTAGGACGATCATGCATGTCTTCCCGAGCTGATATATATCAGGACGCCCCTCCCAAATGACACTAGAAACTAAGTCAATTATTGAAGTCAATAATCTTTTGCTTATGTTGTGGTATCATTCTTGGTGAAGGAAAATTGCTGGTCAAAGCTAAGTTCATACCTGCTTCAGACACATATTATGAGAATATTTACTCCTACATGTACTATGACTGTGTTATATGTATTTTGATGCAAAGACTTGAGTGTATGCATGCTGTGGCAAATCTTGGCCCCTGATAGGCAACTGACAGGGCCCTTTCCTTGCTCTATCTTGTGAATGGTGTATCAGTGTGCCTCACTATGGAGTCACCCATGACTAGAATGTTGAATTATGTAGAGGTTTGCTTTGTGGTCTTTTGAGTTGAGACACTATGACTTATAGATGCACATTCCTTGGTGAGTGCTGCCTAAGTTGAGTGTTTCTGAGATACATGAGGGTGCACTTGCTTTTAAGGTTACATTTAGGAAGCCTTTGTGGTCTAGGTAGGTTACTTATAGGAGTCTCAGCATATGTAGGCCTAAAAAGTTTGGTCTGTATTTTGTGTGATAGGCTTAGTGCGATGTTGTATGTTACTGACAACCCATTTACTATTTCCAGGGGCTGTATGTGAGAGCTTTGCCTCCACTGACATTGCATAATTACATCTCTCACACACTGTGTCAGTTTGTTTAAGTGTTGGGTGATTGTCAGCAAACATGAAATAATTGCTACATTATCTCAAGATGCTCTCTTCCACCAGTCTGGCTACAGAGACAGTTGAACACTACAGATCCATGGTTCCAGAAGGGAGATCATCACCAATGAGACTGGAGCTGATTTACTGGAGTGCTATCTGCCTGAAACAAACAATATAAGTCAACACAAAAAGCAATTTGCCTGTTAGCACAGTTATTTTGAACACTAGGAATTTATGGAGCATGATGTATAGGAAAAGTCCCACTGTATATATATAAGTTGTTCTTTTTCTTTATTTTGTTGTGATCTATACTTGGGTAAGGTTGAGAATGCAAAAAAAAAGTGGATGTTAAGGTAAAAATAATGTATGCACTTAAATGTTTTCCATTGCTTTTCTGTTGCTGGAGTTGCACTGATAACATACAGTTTGGTGTTGGCACAGAAAAGCATTTTTTCCCCAAGGTGAAATGAAGTAATACCTGACTGGTACAGCAAGATCCAGAAATGGATGTACAAGTCTAGTCTACATAAAGGATTGAGAATGTGTTAAAAGATGATGAGTTACATTTCATGAGACTTTCACATGAAGAAAGTTAAGACTTTCATGTGAAGAAAACATGGTCTTTTACTTCTGATTTGTTAGTTCTAAATTACGTACTCTTGTTCAAAATAACATATATCTTAAAAATGCACTACATTATTTTGTTAGCAGAGCTGGAGCTGAAATCCTACAATCCTCCCTACAAATATGTAGTATAATAAATTTTCCTTTGTATTGATAAGGTATAGTTGAATTAATGTATACCTCAACAGCCTCCTTCACTGTTACCTGAGAATCACAGTAGGGACTTTGACAAGCTGGATTCTATATCTATCAATCCCAAATGCTATAATACTTGGAAAATACAATTATCCATCCATCAAAAAGAAGTCTAATATAACTAGCAATAAATAAATTGAGTGTTTCCTAAATTTCATTAGTACCAGCTCACTAGATCAAATTGTCCATGTTCCGAAAACAGGGAGAAATATACTTGACCTTGTCTTCACAAATGCTGCATATCTACTAACATCTGCTCCTTGATCAAATCTGAACACTATACTGTCCCCTTGTTCTTGAAAAGTAGTACCAAATTGCCCAAAATTCAGTTAAATTCAGTGAGATTACTCCAAAGCTAATTGCAAAAGTACTTTATTCCTCGCTGACACTGTCTCTAAAATTACCACATTTACTCATGATTCTTAAAGCCATGTCAATCAGTATATGAAGAAACTAGTTGTTATAATGGTTAAGGTCTTCTCCACCATGCACAAGGTACAATGTTCGACCCTGACCTTCGGCCAATGCCTGTTTGGAATTTGCATGTTGTCTCTGTGAGTTCCTCTCACCTCCAAAAACATGCTGAATGTTCCCATCTCAGACTCATCAATGAATGGAGCTATGGGCAGCAGTACAGACTCTACATGGAGCCCTATGGGGGAACAGTTATATAGACCAACCGCTTTGGGCATCTACTGTGGTGAGCAGTATCCTCAAGATAGGAGAACATGGATCACAGACTGTGCGCCGTGCCAGGGCTAGCCACTCGATGGTGCAAAATATGGCACTAGGGGATTCAGTCATGTTGACTAATGTCACCAAATGGGCATGGGTAGTTATCGGTGATAAGTGGATTGAGGACCTGGCCTACTCCAACTCATGCCATGCTAACAGTGCATGAATTTGTGTTGATAATGGATGACTTGAATGTACATATTGGGACAGACAAAACATGATACGAGGACTGCCTGGGTCTACATAAGTAGTGCATCAGGCATAAAGAGGGAGAGGCCATTCTAAACTTCTGTCTGGTAAATGGCTTGATAGTAGCCAACACATGGTTCAGAAAAACAGACAGTCATAAGATCATGTATAAGGGTAGCCAACACGCACCTCAGGTAGACTTCCTCCTAGTAAGAAAAGGGCACTGGGGTAGAATCAGTGATTGCAAAGTCATTGCCAGAGAAACAGTTGGCCCACGGCATAAACCAGTGGTTGCCACAATCAGCTGCAAGCAGTGGTCAAAGAAGGCTCGAAGGTCAACAGAGACGAGACTGAAGAAGTGAAAGTTGACTGGAGAGAAAGTACAACAGTTCAAGTAATTACTCGGGGCTCTAGCACCCCAAGAAGAGGAGGAAATAGGTGGAGCTGAAGAAGAATGGCAGTGCCTAAAAACAGCATGTGTGAGGACTACAGAACAGATATATGGCTAAGCTAGGTATGGAAATAAGGTACATAAGGAAAGCTGGTGGTGGAATGCAGAAGTCCAAGAAGTCATCAAAAGAAAGAAAGAGTGTAAGGAAAAGTGAGAGATGCAAAAGAGTGACCAGACTAGGAAGGACTACTGGTTGATTAACAAAGAAACTAAGAAAGGAATTGCAATAGCAAAGAACAGGGTATCGGAGGCACTCTACCAGCTTCTGGAAAGTGATTCCATAGGTTGCACAAAGAAACTAAGAAAGGAATTGCAATAGCAAAGAACAGGGTATCGGAGGCACTCTACCAGCTTCTGGAAAGTGACTCCATAGGTTGCACAAAGAAACTATATCAGGTTGCAAGGCAAAGGCAGAAAGATAAAAAAGATAATGTAAATATTGGAAGAGCGTTGTACCACAGGTATTGGTATTTCATCTGAGTATTCAAAACTTGCTAAACAACCAAAATGGCAGAAAGACAGCTTCAAAACAACAGCTTCAATAACAGGCTTTTACCATGTTGAGTCCACAATATAGGAAGTATAGAGCTTTGCTGTTGTAAAAGTCAAGTGGCATTGTAATTCCACAGCTTTAAAACATGTGGATGTCATAAAAACAGAAAAAACGAACATAAAAGTGAAGATACCTGCTGATGTAAACAATGGACTGGAAGAAGTAAGAAGAGCACCAAGGAAAATGAAGTCAGAGAATGCAATAAGCTCAGATGAGGTCACAACAGATATGATAAAGATGCTGGGTGAAATAGGGGAGAAATGGCTCCTGAGGGTACTCATAGCAGTGTGGAGAGAAAGGCATATCCCAGATGACTGGAGAATAAGCACACTTGTGCCAGTATACAAGAACAAAGGGGGCATCCACTACTGTGAGCAATACAAATTCTGGAAAGGGTGCTAAACAGATACATAGCACAGTAGTAAGTAACATGGGAGATGGGCAGTTCAGATTCAGATCAGGATGCAGCACAGCTGATGCGATGAGCTTGCAGTGAGACAAATAGTTGAGAAAAAGTTAGAGATGAGGAAAGAGTCCAACTGGGAATTCCTTGACTTGGAGAAAGCATATGATAAGGTCCCAAGAAAGCTGATTTGGATAGTACTGTGGGTGGTTTGAAGTCCCAAAAACATTGGTAGAATTAGTGCAGGCTATGTACAAGTACCCAATAACTCAAGTACAAATAGTGTTCGGTCTCACAGAGGAGATACCAGTGGGAGTGGGTGTGCACCAGGGTTCAGCTCTGAGCCCACTGCTGTTCATACTGGTGATGGACTACATTAGCAAACAGGTTGTAGGGGACAGATCAACAAAGTTGCTGTATGTAGACAATGTGGCATTTTAGACAGACTCTGACCAAGAACTTCAGCAAAGGATAGGGGAATAGAATGCAAAACTGAAGGCACGTGGGATGAAACTAAGCACAGATAAGACAGTGGTAATGGCAGCAAACTGGGGAAATCAGATGAAGCTGAGAACTGAGACAGAAAGGAAGATGGTGGAACAGATAAATAGCTTCAAATATCTGGGACTGATGGTTGAGAAGAAGGGAAGTCTGAATGAAGAGGTCAAAGGTAGAACCAGAGGGGCTACATCCAACTGGCATAGAGTGTCAGGTATAGTGTATGACAGAAGAATGCCAAAGAAACTGAAAAGTAAGGTGTACAAAACAGTGGTGAGGCCAGTACAACTGTGTGGTACAGAAACCTGGGCAGTAAAGGCAGAGCAGATGAGGAAGCTAGAGGTGATGGAAATGAAGTGCTTGAGATGGGTGGTAGGATGCACACTGTGGGGCAGACAAAGAAATGAGGACATAAGAGCAGAAGCCAAAGTAGCTCCAATTGCAGAAAAGATCAAAGAGAACAGATTATGTTGGTTCAAGCATGCATACAGAAAAAGAGAAAACAATCTGGTGAAAAAGATTTGGGACAGACAAGAGGAAGGTAAGAGGAAACAAGGGTGTCCAGCAAAGAGATGGATAAATTCTGTAGGAGGAGATCTGTGACAGACAGGCATGAGTATCAAAAGAGTGCATTGAATTGAGAGACATGGCAACACTTAACATGGCACCCCAACCCCATGTAGAAAATGAGAAAAAGGAGGTTGATGATGATGATGATTAATCAGTATACAGAACAATTATTACCTATCAGGCATAGATATGGGGGGGATCTGGTCTGGCAGTTAGCAGAGAGGACTAAAGATCTAAGCTTTTAATGAGTTGCTTCCTGTAGCCAATGGTATAGGGTTTGATTCCTTCCACCTTTACACGCAGACTTTGTAACTCTGAGCTGTTCCTGAAAAAGGGCACATGTCTGGTGGGCTTACTCAATTAATAAACAAATAAACAAATCAGGGATAAACACCATAAGGTGAAAATGTTAGATAAACAGACTTTATAACAGGAAGGGAAAATTGCTTGGTTTACAAAGAAATGTTCAACATCAGTCAGAAGGAGTAATAGTATAAGTAGGACAGCAGGGATCTTATACGCATCATTAATAAGAGCAGAGTTAAATATGAATTGAAGGTAGCTGAGACTTAGATAATGTTGTTGTTGTTGTTGTGTCTTTTGGCTTTTTCCGGTTAGGGGCCGCCACAGCGGAACTCCGGTCCACTAATGATTGGTAGTTGAGTTTTACGTGCCGAGTTACCAGCCCTGACGCACAACCTTCAACGAAGGTACACCCATTCACGCATGTCTCCACACAGAAGATGCTCTAGCTGAGAATCGAACCGGACAGCATCTTACTGTGAGGTGACAACGCTACCGCAGCACCACCACCACCATGGTTAGCTGAGACTTAATCACAAAGCTTTTATTCAACTATGGAATGGTGTTAGAAGCAATGGCTGCCTATGGTAACGTAGAGTGAAAAAGCCCTCATTATGACCCAAGCAACCCAAATTTGATTATCAGCTCAGGCAATTGTTGGTGCAGGTAAGAGAGAGAATAATCATGCCTATCCCTGGAGCTAAGGGTTTACCATGATGATGGGCATATCAATAGGGCCACAACAGTGGTAGGGAGCTGCAGAGAGATCTGACAGGTGGGGGGGACATGTAGCCTGCCCACTCTATGCTTGGGGCATATATGTTTCCCCTAGTCACACCTCATTGTCATCCAGCCTGTAGAGAGGGCTTTATACAAACAGGGGGTTAGGGCCAAAATGTTGCTATTAGCATTCCTTCCTCTGCCTTTCCTCACCAGGTTTGATAACTGGCAAACCCAGCTTGGGGAGGGTGAAGAATGCTAGTTATCTTTGAACAGTGTTTAAGGTGCTTGGCATAGAGGAGGACTGGGCTTACAAAGGAGTCACACTTCTAGAGTAGCCAAATAAACACTAACTTACGCAAGTCTTATCTATAAAAACAAAAAAAAGTAATACCCAATACTGCAACAATCTAAAGTAAATGGTCCTACATATTCTAATATCAAAGCCATATCAAATGTTCTGGCTGACAAATTTAGCTCAGTTTTCCCCCTCCTTTACACCACAAAGTCCAATTACTTGAATGTTTTAACATGGCTCCATCCATTATCAGTACAAACCAAATCCTGGAAGTTGGTGCCAAAACTTATAATAACATTTCCATGGACCTGGACAATATACCAGGCTACCTTGTTCTTTCTCCTAGGTAAATTATTGCTGAGTGAGGTCATTGTTGTGACATGTGCCTGACATACAAGGGAACCTGAACACCTCAGTTTTTTTAACACAGTTTTATTAAGCTCACAGCATATTTATCAAACAGCAAATGTCCAAAATCATCACCATCATATGACAATCATATACTTATAGTGTTTATATATTCACTTTTTCATAGAAGTTTTTAACATTTCAAACTATAGACATTTTCAAACCAATAAACCTACATGCCATTCACTACTTTTTTTTTTGTGACATTTGTAATGCTCCTCAACATTTCTTTCTCCCCATCCCTCTGATCCCCTTATGAAGGCAATGGTCCTGCACATCCCATTTAAGGGTATGCATCTGGTTCTTGCCATATCTAATAAGCCTCCCTCCATCTGCTTTTATCCCCCTATGTTTTTTGCTTCTAACATAATTAATGTTAATACTGCCTTCTTATGTCCTCTCATTCTAGTTCCTCTACTGCAGCTTAGAAAAAAAATCTACTGGATCACCCAACATCTGCTCTAGAGCATTTTTACAATGTGTCTTTAAGCTCAGTTAACCTTGCACACTCCAAGGAAGCATAATCCTAGTTTCCTGTCACACTTACCACATACCTCCAACATTTCTCTGATCCTCACGGAAGCTAATCTACAATCTACTAGGGGTATAAAATGGTTTACGTACACATTTCCATGAAAATATCAAGAACCATCTTGATTTAGTTGCATATTTCAAACCATGCACACTTTCCCCATTGTTCCTTTGTAATTTGTCCACCCAACCTTTTCTCACAATCCTCCCAGAGTTGCACTGATTGATTTTAATAATTATCATAAGTTATTGTCTATAATCTCTTAACTATCCTCTTTTTTATAACCCTATCTGTTCCAGGTCTCTCCATCTCTCTCTCTCACACACTTTCTCTGCCTATATTCTGATATTATTCACAACTATGGAAGTTTGTCCCTGTCATGCAATCCAAACATTTATTTTTCTTCATCCACCATTGGTAATTTGCCCCTAATATCCTAATTACTTGAATAAGTTGTTCCAATTACTACCCACGGTTTTGTGCATACTTTCCATCTTTTTATTAGGGAACCTTGTCAGTAAAACCTCCTTATTCCATGCCCTTACTAGTTTATTTTCCAATATACCTTCTGCCACTTTACATGCATAACATTCTACCTAGTTGTGTTTATTCTTCTCCAACATCTCTTTCCAGTTCAACAATCTTTCATTCCCTCTGGTGGTCCCTCCTTGCCTCATTGTTCTTCAGTTCCTTATTTATTTTTGCCATAATTTCTGATCTGTTGATAGAAATACATCTAGCTAGCATACACACAGAATCAAGAGGACCTTCCGGATCCATAATTATAAACTCCCACTCCTTACCTTTTGGATTACCTTCTGTTTAGCTTCCTCCCAAATGCCACAACAAATTAGTCTCTCCCAAGTCATATTCCTAGGTATTTCCTTTTTTCATGCCCTCAAAGGTACAGAAATTGCGGTACTAATTCATATGTGGGCAGAGTTTACAGTGCTTTATCTACATTTATTTTATAACCTGAAAATATCTTGTACTATCTCAAAGTATTAAACAACACAGGAGCATCCTGTTCTGAATTTGTCGTATATATTATTGTCATGTACAACAATGCTATGTTAGTATCTCTTATTTTCATCACTAATTTATATATAGATAGCTAGACACACACACACACACACACATATATATGTATATATATATATATATATATATATATATAGGGACAGAGGGCATCCTTGCCTTGTTCCACTACATAAACTCAATTTTTGAGGGTATGACTGATGCTATTGATGGTAACCATTCTAGTCATGATGATTTTCTTCACCTTGCTAAGGCATTCAAAATGATTCCTCATGCAGCTATCACTGATAAATATTAACTCCTATGTTACTCACTGGATTGCTGATTGTCTGTCTGAGCTAACACACAGGATGAGATTTTGTGGTGTAGGTTCATAGGTACATACTAGGCTACTGATCTGTGAGGATCTTTAGAAGCCTAGCCATACATTGCCATGAAGTTTTTAGCCCATTAAGTGAATAGCCCACAAATAAGCACAACATGTATATGTTGCACCCATCCACCAGGGACAAGGGTGCTAAACTAGGGGTGTCTTCTCATTTAATAGACTAGTCTTAAGTGGATTCCATCAAGGCTATATGCTGGGTTCCCTACTGTTTCACATTTGTTTCTCTGGTCTGGTTTAAGATTTATGGTTGTTCAAAGCTTCAGATTTATTTATTTATTTTATATTTGTTTATGGGAATGCCTGACTGGGCTTTTGGCCCATTTTCAGTGGAGTCCCGGGAAGGAAAGCACCACTACACACATACTGTAATAATAAAAGACAATAAAAAGTGTGAAGTTACAGAAGCAGGAATCACATACAATAGTAAGAGAATTACAGTGTAAGGTGACAGGTTATATAATACAATTAGAAGAAATAAAATTACAGTAAGAATAATTTTTAACAAGCTAATAACATTAGTAGTAGTTATAAAAAAATACAATTATAAGAGTGTTACAGAGTGTGAACAACAAATTGTGATACATTTCTAAGAAAATTTTATAGTAGGTGACTGTAAATTGTGTGCCATTAGCATTTCCTCCACTGACTCTTATACTATTCAGGAAGGGTTAGAGTTGGCCCTTGATGTTCTACCCATGGTCTTAGACTTAATGCAAAAAAATGCAGTGTAGTGTAGTCATACTTGGGAAATATGGCTTTCCCACTGATTAATGCATTAATAGAACCTGGCTAAAGGCTGATCCACTCATTAGACATCTAGGCAGTTTTGCCACTAATGAGTTGTCCTTTAATCATCAAGTACCAGTTGCAGTCAGGATTTTTTCTCAGTTAAAGGTACCACCTCAAGATTCAGAGAAGTCTAAGTTACTCTACAGTTCACCCTTATTAGGTGCGCTAATGAAAATTATGCTACATTGGTATCTATTTTACCAAGCACATACTCCAGCTTGAAAGACTTCAGTGATTTCTAAGAGAATCAAAAGGCTAAGCTCCCTTACCTACATGGATACATTAAAGGGTCATTCACTTTTTCTGCCTTGTGCCTAAATACAGGAGGATGTCCATATTAGAGCTGTGCAGAGACCTCCTAGATAATCTCATATCTGCAACATAAGTATTATTCGTTAATAATTCAAAAGAAAACAGATTCAGCCATATTTCTGTTAGAATGATGTACAGAAGTCTGCACGTCTCACATACTCTCCAAAATGCAAAACAGTTTTAAAAGACATGTGGACAGTCATAGAAACAAGAAAAACTGTTGTCTCTGCAGACGGACTTAGGTCTGTCACTAAAGAAGCTTAACTAGTTTTGCACTATTGTGCAGTGAAAGAGGTGCTATTGCAAATACTGAAACAGAGGCAGAGAAATGAAATGTTTCATAACTCAGGTATCAGTTATGTGCTTCAAAATCATTAATAGTTGTAGCTTAGAGCTCAAAGAACTCATTTTAATGTTAGAAGTATGACAAGGTTTACAGTTCTGAAATTCTTTCAGCAGAAATTAAATGTCAGTTAAAAATAAATCTTCCAGGATAATTACTTCAAAGGAAAATTCCACTATCTAGTATACTTAGTTTTATCACAGTTATATTAATTCCAGTATCACCTAGATGTTTGAGTGCTCAGAAACTCTTCTGTGTGTTTTATGTATTTATTTATCTATTCATTTCATTTCCAATGTTTCCCCTGCCAGAGGTCATAAAGGTCCCACTACTTTACTATTCAAATCTCAGATTGTTTTCAGAAAGGAATTTGTTTCAACTTGTATGACCTGGGTTAGACAGCTCTTATTCTGTTGTTTTAACTGATAGTGACTGACTGCAGTTTTATGTATTAAGACAATGTCTTGCTGAGGTCAGTAAAGTGCTATAAAACAGCTAAAGTAAAACTCTTTTCCAAAGATTTAGTTGCTGGAAAACTTTATACGAAGAACAGGAATGCATTCTACTGTAACACTACATAAACTGGCAAACATCTTTTTTACCCAGTGACACATTCCTTTTATTCATTTAAGTATAGAATTAAGCACTGTGTCGATCTTTCTGGTAGCCATCATTTGTCCTACTAGCTCTTCAAAGTTGAGAGATTTGAGGCACTAATGAATGTGCAAAGCTTACAACATTCACACCTTGCAAGAATGTTAGGGGCAGAGAGTCTGGCATTTTTAAGATAACTAACAACTCCCTGCCCTTTTACCTCTTTTGTATTAAAGTGTAAATGGGGCAAGAAATACTTTCAATGGGGCATAGATAGCTGCACACTGATCAACAGCTTAATTTCAACACTTCTGGTGTGAAAATAAAAAAATTGAGAAAAAGGACCTCCACTGAAACTGTTCTTTTGGTAAAATGCAGTTAATGGCTAGTAAGTACACAGCCTAGATGTCATCAAAGAAGAAGAAAAAATCAACCCAAAAAGGGCTACCAGTAATTTAGTACGAAAAATAAATCAAATGCACTCACGTGATTAAAATAAATGAAACACTGAAGAACTATATCAACTCAAATAAGATAAGCTTTAACTGGGTATTCAGATGGACCGATAAAGCTGCAAAAATTAGAGGCTGAAAATGAGGCTTCTCAAAAGGAGCCATTTCAAAAAAAAAAAAAACCAGAGCTAGAAAACTGTGCATAGCGAAAAAATGAGATTTTCTGCTGTACTAGAGAAACTGAAAGGAACAGACTGTTAATTTTATGAAAGCACAATTAAGCAACTGGACTGGTTCATTTGCTATGAGAAAGCAGCCAAGACCTATATCAATAAAGATGAAATCATGCTAGCAGAAAGAGATGATCCTGACAAAACTGTGGCAAAAGGGAAAGTATGATAATTCAGAGATATGGAGTGAGCAATGGGTTTGTGAAACATGATTATTCACTGTACATTAAGCAGTAAAGAAGCAAGTTAATCCCAGCAGTCAGCGAATGTCAAGAGGCAGGTATGAGATTCAAGCTGCTGTATCCAGCTGGCTTCAGAACATTGTTTTTCCTGGTGGATCAATGACATTTTATGCAGAATAGGCTAAAGAATAAATCATTCTTCTGACAATAAAGTTCATAGAAAGACTTTGCCAGTTTTATATACAGGCCAAGCATATTTTTTATCAACCAGAGGAAAAGTTGTAGATAATAATTAATAAATAAGAGTTGAAGGAATTTATCTGGGTGGGCAAGAGTTGAGTGTGATAATTTGAACCTCCCAACAGAACAGGGTGGTTCAGGATTACCTGATTTGAAGAAGTATTTTAGAGCTACAACAGTTAAGACTCATATACATAACACAAGCAGAAAATTATGATACAAAGTGGAAAGGGATGATGAAGAATCAGGAAGGGGGTCAAAGAAATTAGGAGAGAGTGGGATTTTGGATGCAGATCCTTAAGGAGAATAATAACCACCATACAGAATATTATATTCATAACGATGCAGAAAGTATTCTAAAAACTAAGTCAACACATGAATGAATAAAGGAGATTTTGCCAATAGGAATGACTGCAAGTAGGGACACAGAAAATAGCCAAGAGGTGGCTCTGTGAGCAAATAACTGGAGATAGAAAGGTAATTAAGTGGGTTGAGGCCAAAAAGAAGTTTGGACTGCAGATTAGAGACCACCTTGCCTATCAGGGATTGATATCAGAGTATAGGCAAAGAGAAGGGGATAGCAATAGGGGAGCCTTAAGTGAAAGACCTGGTCTGGTAGAGATTTAGGTCAAAACAAGAGCAGAAGCTGTTGTTAAAAATGGGATAATTAGTATAACATATAAAATATTGCATGACAACTACAAGAATAAATCAGAGAATGTTAGAAAAGATTTGGAAGAAAGACTGGAAAAGCAAACTACAGGGTATTAATGGGAGGGCATGTATATGGCTCCCATGTTAGCAACTAAGTCCAGAAGGTTGAGGATTTTTGCGTGGGAGTGTTTGCATGAGTATTTTTATACCCCATGCAGACTTCATAAAAAATTTCCTCAGATAGCAAATGCTGGAGGTGTGATGAAGAAGAATGAGGTAACTGGAAACGTTTTTTTTTTTGGGGGGGGGGGGTTGAGTGTAATGAGTTGGTAGACTTAAAATAATTCCCCACAGAGTACTTGATCAAAAATATGGGTGTGTGTGTGCGCGCAAAAAATGGTTCTAATTAAGGAAATTACTCTTTTGAACTGGGGCACAGGATCTGAATTGTCTATAGTGTATATATATATATATATATATATATATATATATATATATAATGTACATATATATATATATATATATATAGTATATATATATAATATAGATATAGTAATATCTATTGTATATATTGTCTAATAGGCCTTTTAAGTTTAATTCTGTTGGCTACCAAAAAAAATTACTATAAAATTAAAATCAAAGCCTAAACCAACAGTATTTGAAGTATAGAATATTATAAAAGAGATGAAAGAACTGGACAAAGGGATCTTTAGAAAACAGAAGATGCAAATTACATAGAAATAAATGGAAATTGTAGGAATGATACATGCAGAACAATATTCAAGAGGAGGAGCTATGATTAAAGAAAAGCAGGAACTGAGTGATTTATGTAATGCTAGACTGAAAGTTGTTATAAAAAAGAAAATGTATAACGTGTGTAAAGGAAAAATGTTAATATGGTTTGTTTTCTTTTCTTTTAATGTGTGTGTCTATGTCAAGTGATATTTTTAATAAAGGTATAAAAAATAAAATGCTTTTACCAGCTGACAGCAAGAATAGATCATAGTAATTCTGATTTTGCAGACCATTTAAAGGCCAGCAATTCACAGGGACTGCAACTGTAAAATGAACATAGGAAAAAAAACAACAAAAAAATAGTTTATGATGCCTATGTCATAACATATTGTAAGGACCAATACACCATTGTGTAAGAAAGAAAAAGAGTCTGAAAAACAAAAACATATCATTATGGTAGTCTCCATAATGACCATTTTTGTGTATAAGAACTTAAAACATTATAAGAAGCAGAGTGATTCTGATATATTATATTAGTGATGACAGAATGAGGGGGGGGGGGGGTTAAATCTTTTTTCTTCAAGAGTGAAAGTCATACAAAACCATAACCATGGCATAGTAGAATAAAGCCCAAATTATGATTGGGCATTTCAGGCACTGTCAGGAAGGGATATGTGTGCCTATCCAGAGGGAGGGCATTCGTTAAAGATGCTCCCTGAGAAGAGGTATGGCCTATAGGGAGAAGTAGCCCACAAATGTTGCCAACAAACGCAGGGATGGGAGGGCAGAGAAATACAGGTAGGTCATAATAACCCCCCTCAGCATCAGAATCAGTTGCCAGCACCAACCGCCAGGATGCCCTTCAGATAAATGCTGGCTCAAATTCACTTAAAGATCTATAGTGGAGGAAGAAAAAGCATCAATCAGCTTAGACATTCATATGTTAAGCCAGAGTCCAGACTAACATGGAAGTTAGAAATAAATGACAAGTGAAAACTTGACAGAAAGTATGTCCTCTGTCAAGTTATTCTGAGATATACTAAAACCTAAGGACTCGCTGTCAGGACCAAAGAGAAAGAGAATTTTATATAACTGTCACTCTTCCAGATAAGTGGTCATACATACGATGACAAGGTATAAAATCTTAATTGAAAATGCGCCAACTGCAAATGGTATGCTTGGAAATCTGGATAGATCTCCCCTATGGGGAAATGTCTTTTTAGATAAATAAAAGTGCCAAAGATTAGAAATATTTGAGGACAGAGGTTACAAGTAAATAAAAGGAGCCTGAAATAATTGCTTTAGAAATCATTCCTTGTAATGGACTTAAACAGTGGAAGACAATGGTGAAAGATGTGGAGATAAAGTACAATTGTGTGCACCTACCATAAATGTAGATGTTCAAGCGTACTCACTGCTGCAGTCATCACATTTGGATAATCTGTCTGCAGGTAACTCACAGTTGGCCTGAATACCAGTGTCTTGGGATTTCTGCTTCGGATGCTGTTGCTTCTTCCATGACATCAGGTCATCAGGGGTATAAAACATCCAGCCAACGCCATTACATCAGTTTTTCTTGCCCCAGATGTCAGAAGCCCTCAAAATAGGAAGCAATTGCATGGTGTGGAACACTCCCAGTAAAAAAGTAAATATCGTTGCTATAAGATATGGCCAAAAAAAAAAGGAAAGGTAGAAAGTATAGAGAAGTCAGGGGGCTGGAGGGAGGGTAACCAGCACTGCAACAGTGAATATACTCAAACATCTGCATTTATGATAAGTGTACACAACTGTACTGTGTTCTTCGTGTTTCACTGTTGCAGTCATCACACTTGGGTTATCTGCCTGCAGGTAGCCCTCAGCCGGCCTGAATACCAGAGTCATCGGATTTCTGCATTGGATACTGTTGCTTCTTCCATGACGTCAGGTCGTCAGGGGTATAAAACATGCAGCTGATGCCATTACATCAGTTTTTCTTGTCCCAGATGTCAGGTGCCCCCAAAATAGGAAGCAATTATATGGTGTGGAACACCCCCAGCAAAAAGCAAATACACATAGTATAACATATGCCAAACCAAAAGGGATATGTGAAAACAAAGACAATCAGGGGGTTGGAGGGAGGGTAACCATGACTGCAATAGTGAATACACTCGAACTTCTACATTTATGGTAAGTGTACACAACTGTACTATGTTCTTCATGTTTCACTGTTGCAGTCATCACATTTGGGTTGATTCTCAAAGCTAAGGAAGGGTGGAGGTAGATTAAGAAGCATTAGGACTGGCAATCAGGCCCTGTAAGACTGCTGTGGCAAATCCAGCACTGGATTTAGAAAAGATAGGCAAGTGGTAATGCTTGGTGAAAGTGTGTACAGAGCACCAGGTTGCAGCTTCCAGGATGTCCCTGGTAGCAACTCCTCTGAGAAATGCAGTAAAGGTAGATGTAGCCCTAGTGGAATGTGTTCTTATCCCCTGTGGGGTAAGTTTTCCATGGTGCTTGTAGCAGAAATGCATGCAGTGTGCTATCCATTTTGATATGGTTTGCTTTGAAATTACCTTCCCCCTCTGCCCCTGCAGCAAAACTGACTAGCAGCTGGTCAGATTTTCTGAGGCTTAGTCCTGTCCAAATAGAATCTAAGCTGTCTGTGCACATCTAGAGAATGCAGTATCCTTTCTCCTTTATTTTGAGGATTAGGGAAAAAAGTAGGCAAATGAATGGACTGGTTTAAAGCCACACTAAACACCACCTTGGGCATAAAAGATGAGTTAGTCCTGAGGGAAACCCTGTCCGCATGGAAGATAATGAAGGGTTCCACTGCCATAAAGGCCTGCAGTTCAGACACTCAAGCCATTTTCCATGAAAGGAATTTCAACTCTGCTGTAGTAGCCAGTTCAAAGGGGGGTATGTTTTTCCAATACAAAGTTAATGTCCCAGGCAGGAGTGGGAGCTCTCCTGGGTGGTCTTAAATTTTTGGCCCTTCTAAGGAACTGTTTTACCAGAGGATGAGAGAAGAGGGGTGGCTCAGTATTATAATGAGCTAAGATGGCAGAGGCATGAATCTTAATTGAAGAGAAGGATAGGCCCTTGTGGAGCATTTCTGTTAAGTAATCTAGTATATGAGGTAAGCTGGGTACAGTTATGCCCATCCCTTGAGACTGGCTCCAGGAACAGTATCTTTTCTGAATAGGATTTTCTAGTACTAGGCCTCCTTGCCTCAAAAATGACATCCAGCACCTGCTTGCTGAGGGTTGCTAGAGGGGAGTTCAGGGGATTAGCCAGGCTGCAAGGTTCAGGGTCTGAACCTGACGGTGCAGAATTTGGCTCACCTGCTGGGACAGCAGGGAAGGGGGCTGAGGCAGGTGCCATGGTTGTTACACTGTCAGACTGCACAAAAGAGGATACCAGTGCAGGCATGGTCAGTCTGGTGCAATCAGGTAACACATTTAAATATGTCTAGAAACACACATTTTATTAGCCCAGTTGGTCCTATTACTGCTGGAGCTATCTGGTTGCCCTTATTGCACATTGCTCTAGTTTCTGCTCACATATCCCAGTGTTTTATAACTATGTCTCTCAGTACTCATGCCACTGTAGTCACCAAGTATAACCATTTCAAGAATTAATAGTCTTTGTCTTTCTTTTCAAATACAATATCTAATTTTCTTGCTTCTGCCTTCTTAACTGATGGTATTAGATGGCCCTATATGATCAGTGCTTCTTTTTTTGTTCACGTTTCCAGTTTTACTCAGCTACTTGTATAATGTAACTGTCTTGCCACATTATAGTGCCTTTCAGTACACAGACCTTAAACCGTAAATATATCACAATCAACAGCAAAACTTACAACTTTTTCGACTTCTCTACTACAAAAGCTACATGTCTGTATCTCCTAGTTTTCCACAGGTTTTGTAAACCAGTCTATATGCACTCCACTGTCATGAACTAACATTATTAACCTTTTATGTTTAAGTTTAAATCCACCGCTTCATATTCCCTAGTCATTCTTATTTCAGTTTTAATTGGGGTGTGTGTTCCAGCTATTGTCTATATTTGACACTATAATTATTGGTATTCCATTTTTTTTTCCATTTCCTTCTGGTCACAATTATTTATTTTACTTCTTTTAACATTTTGTTACAGTCTGGTTTTTTTTTTCCATTCCTGGATTGATTTCCATACTCACTCTTTTCTGAAATGTTTTAGCTAGTCTCTGCAAGAATGTCACCCTAGATGTGTTTTCTTCAGGAGTTAGAACATTCACTACATTTGGAACCAATGATGATATGCATGCAGTCCATGATTGCAAACTTATAGATAAGAAACTTTACTGTGGCAACTCTGTTTATTACAACATATCTGATAATGTCTCTGCAAACAATAATAAATAACATTTTCCTTAAAAATGTACATTATAATTTCAGAACTTCTATAAAAACCTTTTATAAAAGTATTCAATTGATCACTCAGTATTTACCTTTTAAGACTTTTTATATTCTCATTCCTATGTGAATATTTTTCCATTTCTTTCAATATATATACTTATTTGTGGTACTAAACAGCATTGTACAAATTTAATCATTATAATGTAAATGTCAGTTTGGTCTGAAGACCTTTTCAAGACATCCATTATGAACCTTTGAATATTTATCACATTTAAATATCACAAGAAGGAGATTGTCCCTTAATGGATGGCCACTGATAAAGTGTGGCATCTCTTGGCCACACACACTCCTTTCTTCTATCATATGCCTGCTATAAATTTCACATGTACAGTATATAACTACTGATGTTTTATGCTTCTCATGTAGTACAATTAAATATTTGCCACCTTTATGAAGGATTTCCTACTGGACATAAAGCCTTGCAAATCTTCTTGCCTTTATCAAATCCATGCTGTTCTGTTCCCATACATTCTCAGTTGTTTTTTTTTTTGTTTTTATATTTTACTTATTTATTTTTTCAAATGTGGAAGACATTTACTTATTTATTTTCTAAATGTTATTTTTATCTTAAACCAATTTGGTGTTATAATGAAGTCTAACGCTGCAGTCTCAAGAACATCTTTAGCTTGTTTCTTAAATAGATGGCAGCAAATGATTTGCTTTACTAATTTGCAAGCTTTTTTTTTTTTTAAGGATTTATGTGCTTCTTGACAAGCTATCTCCTTTGCATTGCAATATTTGCCTGCTTTTTCTTCACTATGGTTATCAGTGGTTGAATACTATTATCACAAGATTTACTTTCAAATCTGTAAAATTCTTTTAAAGTTGTCCCCATTCCCAAGTCCAGACCCATCCATCTACAACCCTTTCTTACCATTTTTGCACATGGGATTGGGGTGTCACTTCCAATGAAAGTCATCCAGAGTCAATGTTTATAAAAATGGATGGCAAGCCCTGCCATGGTTTCTAATTATTGCATGTGTTTTCGAACTGATAGTGCTAATTATAATTTTTACCTTTTCCCCCTCTACTAAATATTGTGAACTTACCCTTATTATGATTTAATTTTAGATTGATTTCTGAAAGTGTCCTTCAGAATTTTTGCCTCTTTTTTAATAATAATAACAATGTTTGTAAAGACATGTTTTCATTCTAGAGTCATTATTTTCAATGTTAATTATTTTAAAAGTATATTTTGCAGTAGTTTTAATAATTGTTTCATTTTGCTAAATCCTTCTGAATACCTGCTTCTTTTCTTCTGAAATATCCCTTATAACTGGCAAACTGTCCTGTAATTACATTAAGATCAAGTAACAATCTCCATATCCTAATAACAGAGATGCCTTTTTCTTGTTATAGTCTTTAAAGTTAAATATTTTTCACTCAGGGAGTACACATAGAATATAAAACTTTTGTTCTTCAGAATGTTACTTCCACTAAAATATAAGTATTTGTAGCTTCTATCAGCTCTGGTGACATGCTTTGTATAAGGTTAACCATAGATACTAAGCTTTCTTTGGCATGTGCAAAGTCTTTTTGTTTTCTGCTATTTATGCCATATATTTCAAAATCCTGCATAATTGGCAGTCACGTTTCTTGAAAGTTGACTCTTTCATAATTTGTAACAATCCTTGCAAAGTCTTGATCTCCCAATTAACTTTGCAATTTTGCAATGTTACGTGTGAGAAGCTACCAGGGGTGCCACTCTAATCTGTGCTACTATATTCTTAGTCAATTCCTTTTACATCATTTCATTCAGCTTACAGTGTAAATTCTAATTTTATAAGTCTTCCACATTCTCTTTCAGGTCTTCCCTCAGTTTCTGAATACACCAAATGTCTATTTGTGTGCCTTCTTTGGCTGTTTCTACCCAGACAAACATTTCGTATTCATTCATTAGAATTGTTTCCAGACAAAATCTTAAATTATTCTTCACTTCCAGTGAATTTTATTTCACCTCCTTGCTCCTCCATTGTCTCTTCTACCCTTTCTCCTTTAATTTTGCCCCTATCAACTGTACTATCTTTAACACTGGACTCTCTTGGCTCTTTATTCCACTTTTCTTACCCAATATCTTTTCTGAGGTCTTACTTTGAAGCATTCACCATCAAAATCTCTCTGTTTTCTAATTCAACATAGAGGCTGAAGACATTTTTTTGTAATAAATAAATCTAGGTGCATCCATAGAATACAGACTTAGTATCAAAATCAAATGAAGATCTCCCTGCCTTTCTTCATAAAAGTCTTCCATGTCTATTCTTAACATCCCTACACAAGAGTTTGAGTTTAATTAAAGTCTAAGTAGCTCCCAATCATATTTTTCTTCCATTCAACATTAGTGGTTACCTTCACATTCCTGCCTATAGTTTTCCATTAATTACCCCCACCCCCACGTAAACCTCTTGTTCACAGTCACAACCATTTCTCCTTATCTTCTCAATCTATATCCTTTCTTAGATTGTTTCCCCTTTTTCTCTCTTCTCTCCTAATTCCACATATTTTGATATCCTATGGCTGGCTCTACAGCACAAATGGATGGATTCCTGACTACAATCCAGGCAACTGTGATTCAGTTAGAGGCTCTGGTATTGGGGATCCTGGTAGGATGGAGAGGAGTTAAAGGGCATGAACTGCTCAGCTCTCATGGAGGGTGGGAATGGTTGCATGCAATTGGTGGTACAGTGGTAGTTAAAATTCTTCTGGTGAATGGGAGGAGGATGCATGAAGGGAAAACTCTTGAGGAAGTCAGAGGGCATTCATTGTGCACTCACCCATTGCAGAACCCCTTTCCTGTGATAACGTGAATATGTAGGGATGTTAGGGCACTATAAGGAATTAAACATATGCTACATGTGATGGATATCTGAATGATGGCCTGTCCTAACCATTCCCTCAACCCTTTGATGGGAAATGAATGGGTTGTTTGGCTACAAGGAGGCTGACGGTTGACAGGCAGCAGAGTCAAACTGAACTAAAATTTTTTTCACATTCTATAATCCTTGTCTTTTTTTCACCCTCTGCACTTGGTTTTGTGGTCTCCTTTTCTTTTAAATTTCCATACCCCTTTCTTTCTAATTATATTTAACTCTCGTAATTATTTTAATTGTCATTGCTCCATTTCTCAGCTGTCATTTCAGTTGTATCTCTCTATTTTCCTGAACCTATTTTTTGATTTTTTTTCTTCGGATATTAACTGTTCATGTATTTCTATAAATAATGCCCAAAAGTGTCTCTCTATAAATAATGCCCAAAAGTGTCTCTCTATTATTAACAATCATCTGGTCCAAATCGTACTTACATGTAACTGAATTTTCTATTTCTATGAGCACCCATCTGGCAGCACACTTTCTGCATTCCCCACCTCTTTTCCCCTCTTGTCTGTTTTCAATTTCTACATGCTGTGTGAATTTTTCTTCTCCCCATTTGAGCTTCCCAATCTTTTCGGTAGTGGTGAAGCAGTAGATCATCTCTAGACATTCAAGTCAATATCTGACTTGTCCATTTCATTCCCTTAATCAAATATGAGGCAAATGAAAATACTTAACTGCTTTTCTCTGAGCACATCTTTGTTAGATCATTGTTTGATGTAACAAAACCTAACACTCTTATACATGTTTTTGTATGTTTGTATATTGCATTCTGCTCCTTTATCAGAACTCCACTATCAACTTATACATGCGGAAGTTTTTTTTCTTCACCTGAGCTATGACTGGAAATGGTGAACTATGATCAGTGTACTACCAATTAAAAGACAAAAAAAAAAGTTAAATAAACCAGCTGTTTCGGTAGAAGAGCAGAATAAGACTGTAGAACACATTTCTACCATCCTGAAATATTTCTCTTTCCTTAATCAGGTTTGTTTAAAATGAAGTAGTACAACAGACTAAAAAAAATTCTTCCTGACTTACCAAAAGAGTTTTGAAATGCAAATCTTTATAATGCCAATATTAATAAGTAAGCCATACACAGAGATTTAGTCCAGCAAGTTTTGCTCACAAGTTTTTTTTACCATTAAAGCTCCACCAGTTTCTTCACTTTCTTAGAAAATGCTAAATCACCTTTTTTCATGGCTCAAATACATTCCTCCTTTCTCCACAGTTTTGAGTTTCTTTACTTTCCACCAGGCAACTAGCACACTTTTTAATATCAAATGTCTCACCAAAAGTCAAATTTCACAAAATATTACTGAGGATTGGCCAGTGCCTGCTTAAGTAGATACCAAAGATTTTGCATTACTATTGTTTCAGTACTGTCACTGATCACACACTCAGTTCATTGGGTTTAATAAATACAACATACTGTAAGTTTTTGTTTTAGTATTTGTTTCATTGACAAGCCAAATTATTGTCCCTGGTACTGCTAAATTGAGCAATAAACAGTAAAAATTATACTTGTATGTAGATAAACATTTCATAATCCAACTGTTTAAATATAAAAAATAAATTTGGCTCAGATAAGTGTTAAGACATTTATACTAATTTATAATCACAGATCTGCTAACTGCAGTTGTGGGGGGGGGGGGGGTCAGTAAAGAATCTATAGTGCACCACAGCTATAGCTCTGCAGTTGAGATATACACCAAAAATCTTTATTTCGGAAGGAATTAAAGGAGCATAACTTATTACAGTTCTAGTACTTCTTTCATCACTCACCATGCTCACAAACCTATTTCGCCTTTCACTTACCTAAACATTTTTTCTTTACTGCCTATTCTCCTTGAGTCAAGAACCCGCTGCTGCTCACATTTCATTAAGAATAAACCATTTGATCCTTTCAAGCGCATTCACGATTTTATAGACAACTCCTACCCCTGGGGCAGCATTTGGTGTTGAAAAGACCAGTGTATGGATTGATTTTGTTTGGTTTCTGTCTGTTCTTGAACCATAATGGACACACTGGTTACAGTGGCATGTCCTCTGATGAATGGAAAACAATGCCTACAGCAAGCACCTTCCCCTCCTACATGCTTTTTTGCAGTTTCTCTCATCGGCAGTCTAAAGAAAACAATTACAGTGTATTGTTGAAAGATGCCTTAATGTTTTCCATAAATTATAGTAATGGAGCCAGGCAAGACACCATACGACTACACCATATTCAGCCATTCACATACTTAAGCTGCGTTACACAAGACTTGCAGACAGAATAGATATGTTGGCCATGGTTGCCTTCTGGGGTGCTAACTTGCTCCTCCCATCCAATGCGGTACCCTTTTCAGCTATTCTAATCTCTGAACAATGAAGGCAATGTCATCAGCAGCGAGATCACACAAGAGACAGAGTTAAAAGCCTCCCCTTTCTTCAGAGAAGATGGATCAAACGATCATGTCTCCAGTGATGCACTATTTGCAGGTTCTCCACAAACATGGTTCATCAGGCAAGGATATTGTACCTTGGGTGGAAAAAGTGCAGTTGTGTACACTTACCATAAATGTAGATGTTGGAGTGTATTCACTGTTGCAGTCATTACACTTGGGTTATCCTGCTGGCAGGCTACCCTACCCTCAAGTCGGCCTGAGTTCTAAAGTCTAGGTCCGGCGACGGTTGCTGTCGCCTCTTCCCTGACATCAGTGCGCCAGGGGTATAAAAGATGCAACCGATGCCATTTTCTTCAGTTTTTCTTGCCCCAGATGTCAGGTGCCCCCAAAAAGGTAGGCTACAAATATGCCAATAAAACATGCATGCACCAAAATATATATGTAATACCTTCATCTGCGAGTAAATACACCACAGAGGTTGTATAGATTAGAGAAATGCAGATAAGTTCCAGCAAAGATAAGGGGGATGGAAGGTGGGTAATCTGGACTGCAACAGTGAATACACTCCAACATCTACATTTATGGTAAGTGTACACAACTGTACTATGTTCTTCGTGTTTCACTGCTGCAGTCATTACACTTGGGTTGAATCCCAAAGCTATGGTTGGGAGGCTGGAGCTAAATAGCATTAGAAGCAGCTATGAGGCCCTGCAAAACTGCAGTGGCAAAGCCTGCCCTGGATTTAGAATAGAGTGGTAAATGATGGTGCTTTGTAAAGGTGTGCACTGAGCTCCAGGTAGCAGCCTCTAAAATGTCTTTGGTTGGTACTCCCCTGAGGAAGGCTGCTGAAGTGGCTGCTGCTGTGGTTGAATGTGGCCTAATGCCCTTAGGCACTGGCTTGCCAGGTTGTGAATAGCAGAAATGAATGCAGTGGCCTATCCACTTTGAAATAGTCTGCTCAGAGATGGCCTTTCCTTGTGATCCTGCAGCATATACAACTAGTAGTTGCTCAGTCTTTCTGAATGCTTTGGTTCTGTTCAAATAGAAGCGTAGCTGTCTGTGTATGTCCAAAGAATGCAGAATTCTCTCCCCCTTATTCTGTGGGTTTGGATAAAAAGTAGGCAGATGAATAGTTTGGTTAAGGGCCACACTGGACACTACCTTAGGCATAAATGTTGGGTTGGTCCTGTCTGGATAAAAAATGATAAAAAGGTTCCACAGCCATGAGTGCCTGTAGCTCTGAGTCTCATCTTGCAGAGGTTATTGCTAGGAGCAGAGCTGTTTTCCAAGAAAAAATTTGATATTAGCTGTAGCGGCTGGCTCAAAAGGGGGCAGAGTGAGTTTTTCCAAAACATAACTTAGGGGTCCCCATGCAGGTTTTGGTGATCTCCTTGGAGGCCTTAAGTTTTTGGCTCCTCTGAGGTATTTCCTTAAAGGATGAGAAAAGATGGCTCTGTATTGTAATGAGGCGAAATGGCAGAGGCATGAATTTTAATTGATGAAAAGGATAGGCCTTTGTCCAGCATCTCAGTTAAGTATTGTAAAATCTGAGTCAATTCCTTGTGCCTGGTTCCAGGCACAGAATCTCTTCCATTTTCCAGCATAAGATTTTCTAGTACTAGGCCTCCTGGCCTCCAAAATGACATCCATCACCGCTTTAGTGAGAGGTGTGTTTTGTACGACTACATTATCTGCCATGCTGCCAGATTTAAGGTCTTGAGCTGGCTGTCCAGGATCTGATTGTTTTGTTGGGACAGTAGATGAGGTATTTGAGGCAAGGTCCAGGCTGGGCATTGAGACAAGTTCCTTAGGATTGGATACCAGTACTGGCAGGGCCAGTCTGGGGCAATCAATATCATTGTTGGCTTCTCTTGTATGACCTTTAGGAGTACCTTGGGGAGGAGAGACAGAGGAGGAAAGGCATATACTGTTGTTTTTCCAGCTGAAAGATAGGGCATCCACTTTCCATGCTTGTCTGTGATAAGTCCTTTTGCAGAATCTCTTTAGTTGGCAGTTGTGAGGAGAGGCAAATAGGTCTACGTCTGGTCATTCCCATTTCCTTGTTATGTTGAAGACTTGTGGATCCAATTTCCACTCGTGGGGATCCATGAGGTTTCTGCTTAGTTTGTCTGCCAGAGTGTTTATCTTAATCTGATGCATCCATTGTTAATGTCTGCCTGGGGGTAAGGTGAGTGGCTGTCCCTTGTTCTGGTGACAGGCCATCGCCCACCATCAAAACTCCTGTTGCAGGCAGGGAATGAGAGTAATTATTGTTTCCAGGCTGTGGCAATGCTGAGTCCAAACACTTTTTAGGTACCATTGAAGTTTCCTCATATGCAGTCTTGCATATGGAATTAGTAGAATGCAGGATGCCATGAAGCCCAAAGCCTGCAGTATTTTTTCTTGCAGATAACTGTGCCTTTGTTGCCAACAGTTTGAAATAGGTAGTCAGTTGCCTTTGTTTGTCTGGCGTGAGATAAGCCATCTGGGCAGTTGTATTTAAGCTGGCACCCAGGAATATTATCTCTTGAAAGGGTACTCGTTTTGATTTCTGTTCATTGACTGTGTACTCTAGGCATGGTAGTAATCTCTTTACAAATGCCAGATGCTGTAGTAGAATGTCCTTGTTCTCTTGCTTGTACGAGGCAGTCGTCCAAGTAAGGATATATTTGTATTCTTCTTGGCCTGCAGAATGCAATTACTGGTGCCAGGCACTTTGTGAAAACCCTGGGCGCAGTAGATAAGCCAAAGGGAAGTGCAGAGAATTGGTAGTGCATTGAGCCAGCTTTGAATCGGAGGTATCTTCTGCATGTTTGATTGGGACATGCAGGTACGCCTCTTTTAGGTCTAAAGTCACAAGCCAAGCCTTCTTGCCCAACATGGGCAGAAAATGCTGTAGAGTCAACATTTTGAATTTTGGTACATCCAGACATGTGTTTAGAATAGATAGGTCCAGTATTGGTCTCCAGGCTTTGTCCTTTCTGGGTACCAAGAACAGTCTTTAATAAAATCCTTGTCCCTGCTCTTGCTCTTGTTGAATGGCCCTCATGTCCATGAGGGATGAGACTTTTTTGTGCCTCTGCCCATTGTTTTTTTTGGTAGGTCTGGCCAACAGTTTGCCCTTGGCAGGGTATGAAAGGGCAACTTGTAGCCCTGTGACACTGTCTAAGACCCATTTGTCTTGGGTTATGTGCCAATTTTGAGGAAAAAAAAAAGTGCTAGTTTTCCCCCTATAGGTGCTGCCAGAAGATCAGTGCTTGGCGCAGACAAGGGGAAGTCATTGGGACTGTTTCCTGTAAGGCTGTGATTTGTCTTCTCCACTTTTGGAGGTAGAAGCACCCCATTGTTTAGACCTGTATGAACCCTGGGGCTGGGATCTGCCTCTTGGGTGTCTGTATCTGCCCCTTTGTGGTCTGACACTGAAAACGACCAATTCTTTGTAGGCCAGTATCTGCTAAATCTTGGAGGCTGTACCTGTAAGAAATCCTTGACTGTTTGCATAGATTTAGCTTTGTCCTCCATTTTAGCTAGGGGCCTGTGTTGTGGGAGTAAAAGGAAGTCTGAGCCTTTTCTTAGATTCAGAATAATCTTGGCTCTCACAGTGGAAATGTTCCCTCATGGTATGTAAGGTTTCCCCAAAAGAGTAATCCTCAGGAGGAGAGGCTGAAGGGACAGATTCTTCAGAATCAGAATCCTCATAGGGAGGAAGAGAGTATTCCTGATCAGAAGAGGAATCAGAAGAAATGGAAACCTGATCTGAAGATTCATATTCCGTCTCTAGCCTAGGCCTTTTATCAGGAGGGGGATGGGAACCCCTGATCAAAGTAATCAAGTCTTCGGCCATTTTGAGCATCTGTTTTTTGGGCATGGAGGCCTGACCATGAGGCTGTTGTACTTGTGTCTTTGCCTTTGTAGCTGGAGTCGCTTTAATGAATAATTGAGTAGGTCTGAAAACACCCTCAGAAGCAGATGCCTGCACAGCGGCTCCGGACCCATCTGAGGGAATTGTTTCCGAAGGTCCAATACCTTGAGCTTCCAGTGGCCTAGTTGACTCCATGTGGGAGTCTGTAGCGGCCTGAGTCTCCAAAGTAGCGGGCATCAGGGGCTGCAAAAGCACCTCACTGAGAACCGGCGACTGGCTTAGAGGAAGCCTCGTCATCAGTTTTGGACCTTGGATGCCTGTCCTTTTCTTTGCGTTTCTTGTGAATTCCGGTAGTTAGATGGCTATCCGACGGCATAATGTAATTACATCTTCTGCCAAAAAAGTAAAATGCAAAATCGTACAGACGCTTAGTGCATTGGTTAAATCTAGCACAAAACCGACAGCTAGCAACGTCGTGGTCAGGGCCTAGGCAAGGAATACAGTAAGAGTGAAAGTCCTTATGAGGTATTTACTTCCCACAAGAAATACAATTATTAACTTTTTCTGACATCGGTCTGGAGCAAGAAAAAAAAAAGTTTTCCCCAACGGGGTACTTAGCTTTTAATGAAGACTTCGTATCTGAAATTCTAAACACGAAAATCTCAGAAGTCGGCCAACCGGCACTTGCGAACTGCTTCAGGCATCGTGCGGCAAGGGCGTCGGCTGCATCTTTTATACCCCTGGCGCACTGACATCAGGGAAGAGGCGACAGCAACAGACGCCAGACCTAGACTTTGGAACTCAGGCCGACTGAGGGTAGCCTGCCAGCAGAATAACCCAAGTGTAATGACTGCAACAGTGAAACACCAGATACCGAAAATTGTACATACCCTCTTCCTATGTGCACTTGGAGACCTTGCTCAAGTGTGAAGAGGGGGGATCCAATCAAAATACAACTCTCACTTTCTGCCTCTAGCTAATGAAAATGATACAACCAAGGCATCAAACAGAGCAGCATCCTGGGACAGAGACAATGTTGGTGCAGACTCTGTATGGACAGATTGCTGCTGCACTGTTTAATCTCTCAGTAATTAATGAGACAAACCTCAGCACCAAAAACAGTGAGTGGCAAGGCAGACACCAGAGCCAAAGGATCAGAGTTGATGGCATCACATCCCAGTGCCAAGGTCAACACCAGCACAGAAGATGGATTTTGTGCCAAAAGCTCAAATGCCAGTGCAGTAGGCATCAACAATGGCTAATGGCATCAGATCCAAGATGTGCATAAAACTTGTCAATGAAAGAAATTTGGGTCTAGTGCCCTTTCACACTGAGGAAATCAGCAAGTAAATCCTCTATGCAGAAGGACTGAGTTTCAAGGACTGAAGAGACAGGGATGAAGCCAAAACCATCTGCAGATTCATCAGTTCTAAAATGATCTGTTCCAGAAGCAAGTCAGTGAAATGTGTAACAGATGGTCCACAGGGAGGACCTTCTCTACTATTCTGGAAACAGAGAGAGGGCACCCAACTAAATTTGTACCTTGACTATTGTCATTACCTTGTCTATGCAAGAAGGAGCTGCAGAGCAATCTGAAGGAAAGCAAAGACATACCCAAAGAAGGCTTTGGTTCTAAATCTCTCGGAGAAGTGCTTTCTCTCTAAGCGGGCTGGTCTTAAACTACCATTAACACCCACTGAGAAAACACCTGGAGATTAAATGCAGCTGGCACCACTCTTGTCTAGCCCTGTCTTCATGAGAGGAAGTGTCAACCTAATAATCTTAGTTACCACTACCCATTCATCTCTTTTCAGTCATCCATTCTCATAAGCTTTGATTGGTCCCCAGTACACTCTGCTACTGACCCCAGTGATGCTCTCTTTTTCCAAACCCAGTGATGCTTTTTTTTTTTCACTCACACACTAGCTAGCATTCAAGTATTCAATATAGACTTTTCCTCATCTCCAAAATAAGATTTAGGTGGTCAAACTAACTCCTGAAGCAAAAAAAGACCCTACTTGGAAAATAGGGAAACTGACCCCCCCCCCCCAAAAAAAAAGAAACTAAAAGGAAGCCAGAATTGCTGTTAATCCAGACAAGCTCACTTATTTCAGAATTCAACAAGAAACCCTAACTTCCTTAAAATCATTCTGAAAAACAAAACAGGTCAAATCACAGATTAACACTATCCAATTCTTAACTCCTACACTAAACCAGACTTACTCTGGGGCTAAATTCTTCTCATTATCCCCTACTTTGCTAAATCAGCAAAATTAACATTTAGCCCATAAACTGCAAAGATTACAGACCCATATCCAACTTTTTGTCCACTAACACACATTTGAAAACTTGTGTACAAGCAAAAAAAAAAAAAAAAAAAAAAAAACGTTGCTCATATAAACATGTACAATCTGATACAAGACCATCAACCTGGGTTCTGCAACACATTTAGCACACTGGCCATACACTACAGTGCCTAGAATAAAAAAAAAAAAAAAAAACAACATGAATGATGGTCTTCTCACAGGAGGCATATTCGTAGATATGACTAGAGCATTGAAGACATTCAACCATAATAAACTTGGCAAGCTTAACCTACAAGTAAACATAGTACAATGGTTTAGAAGTTACCGAGAAAAGCAGGTCATTGTGCACATACAGTAACAGCACA